>NW_026535950.1:35000-489167 GCF_028551555.1 Melozone crissalis | reverse complement strand
ATGAATATTCGATTGCAAGCTGTTTTGGACAACTTTCTTTCTCTTCTTGCAAAAGACTCGGCAGACCTCCGTGCAGCCTCTAGAACACGATGGGAGATGTTTTCTGTGCTGGCAGAGTTTCTGCTTGCCAGACAGAGTGGAAAAGCTTTTTGCTAAGATGTAGACGAGAAGAGAGGCTAAAGACGAAGGTACGGTGCTCTGCAGAGCTAAGCACCGCTCCCGGACCTCTTTCGGCAGAAGGCGCACACCGCAGAGCACTGTGAGCGGCAGAATCGTCTTTGCGCGAAGAAGCAGCTTCTTCGTCTCCGGGAGCCGGAGAGAGCGGCAACTTCGCAAAGGTGATGAAACAAGCTGTACAACACTGCGATTGTGTGCGCAGTTTGAAAATTGAGAGAAAACAGTACCTGAGCACTCTCCTGCCTTTTCTATTCACATGAACATTGGATTGCAAGCTGTTTTGGACAACATTCTTTCTCTTCTTGCAAAACTCTCGGCAGACCTACGTGCGGCTTCCAAAACCCGATGGGAGATGTTTTCTGTGCTGGCACAGTTTCTTCTTGCCAGACAGAGTGGAAAAGCTTTTTGCTAAGATGTAGACGAGAAGAGAGGCTAAAGACGAAGGTACGGTGCTCTGCAGAGCTAAGCACCGCTCCCGGACCTCTTTCGGCAGAAGGCGCACACCGCAGAGCACTGTGAGCGGCAGAATCGTCTTTGCGCGAAGAAGCAGCTTCTTCGTCTCCGGGAGCCGGAGAGAGCGGCAACTTCGCAAAGGTGATGAAACAAGCTGTACAACACTGCCATTGTGTGCGGAGCTTGAAAACTGAAAGAAAACAGTACCTGAGCACTCTCCTGCCTTTTCTATTCACATGAACATTCGATTGCAAGCTGTTTTGGACAACTTTCTTTCTCTTCTTGCAAAACACTCGGCAGACCTCCGTGCAGCCTCTAGAACACGATGGGAGATGTTTTCTGTGCTGGCACAGTTTCTCCTTGCCAGACAGAGTGGAAAAGCTTTTTGCTAAGATGTAGACGAGAAGAGAGGCTAAAGACGAAGGTACGGTGCTCTGCAGAGCTAAGCACCGCTCCCGGACCTCTTTCGGCAGAAGGCGCACACCGCAGAGCACTGTGAGCGGCAGAATCGTCTTTGCGCGAAGAAGCAGCTTCTTCGTCTCCGGGAGCCGGAGAGAGCGGCAACTTCGCAAAGGTGATGAAACAAGCTGTACAACACTGCCATTGTGTGCGCAGCTTGAAAACTGAAAGAAAACAGTACCTGAGCACTCTCCTGCCTTTTCTATTCACATGAACATTGGATTGCAAGCTGTTTTGGACAACTTTCTTTCTCTTCTTGCAAAACACTCGGCAGACCTCCGTGCAGCCTCTAGAACACGATGGGAGATGTTTTCTGTGCTGGCAGAGTTTCTCCTTGCCAGACAGAGTGGAAAAGCTTTTTGCTAAGATGTAGACGAGAAGAGAGGCTAAAGACGAAGGTACGGTGCTCTGCAGAGCTAAGCACCGCTCCCGGACCTCTTTCGGCAGAAGGCGCACACCGCAGAGCACTGTGAGCGGCAGAATCGTCTTTGCGCGAAGAAGCAGCTTCTTCGTCTCCGGGAGCCGGAGAGAGCGGCAACTTCGCAAAGGTGATGAAACAAGCTGTACAACACTGCGATTGTGTGCGCAGCTTGCCAAGTGAGAGAAAACAGTACCTGACCACTCTCCTGCCTTTTCTATTCACATGAACATTGGATTGCAAGCTGTTTTGGACAACTTTCTTTCTCTTCTTGCAAAACACTCGGCAGACCTCCGTGCAGCCTCTAGAACACGATAGGATATGTTTTTTGTGCTGGCACAGTTTCTCCTTGCCAGACAGAGTGGAAAAGCTTTTTGCTAAGATGTAGACGAGAAGAGAGGCTAAAGACGAAGGTACGGTGCTCTGCAGAGCTAAGCACCGCTCTTGGGCTTCTTTCGGCAGAAGGCGCACACCGCAAAGCATTGTGAGCGGCAGAATCGTCTTTGCGCGAAGAAGCAGCTTCTTCGTCTCCGGGAGCCGGAGAGAGCGGCAACTTCGCAAAGGTGATGAAACAAGCTGTACAACACTGCGATTTTGTGCGCAGCTTGCCAACTGAGAGAAAACAGTACCTGACCACTCTCCTGCCTTTTCTAGTCACATGAACATTGGATTGCAAGCTGTTTTGGACAACTTTCTTTCTCTTCTTGCAAAACACTCGGCAGACCTACGTGCAGCTTCCAGAACCCGATGGGAGATGTTTTCTGTGCTGGCACAGTTTCTCCTTGCCAGACAGAGTGGAAAAGCTTTTTGCTAAGATGTAGACGAGAAGAGAGGCTAAAGACGAAGTTACGGTGCTCTGCAGAGCTAAGCACCGCTCCCGGACCTCTTTCGGCAGAAGGCGCACACCGCAGAGCACTGTGAGCGGCAGAATCGTCTTTGCGCGAAGAAGCAGCTTCTTCGTCTCCGGGAGCCGGAGAGAGCGGCAACTTCGCAAAGGTGATGAAACAAGCTGTACAACACTGCGATTGTGTGCGCAGCTTGCCAACTGAGAGAAAACAGTACCTGAGCACTCTCCTGCCTTTTCTATTCACATGAACATTCGATTGCAAGCTGTTTTGGACAACTTTCTTTCTCTTCTTGCAAAACACTCGGCAGACCTCCGTGCAGCCTCTAGAACACGATGGGAGATGTTTTCTGTGCTGGCACTGTTTCTCCTTGCCAGACAGAGTGGAAAAGCTTTTTGCTAAGATGTAGACGAGAAGAGAGGCTAAAGACGAAGGTACGGTGCTCTGCAGAGCTAAGCACCGCTCCTGGGCTTCTTTCGGCAGAAGGCGCACACCGCAGAGCATTGTGAGCGGCAGAATCGTCTTTGCGCGAAGAAGCAGCTTCTTCGTCTCCGCGAGCCGGAGAGAGCGGCAACTTCGCAAAGGTGATGAAACAAGCTGTACAACACTGCGATTGTGTGCGCAGTTTGAAAACTGAGAGAAAACAGTACCTGAGCACTCTCCTGCCTTTTCTATTCACATGAACATTGGATTGCAATCTGTTTTGGACAACATTCTTTCTCTTCTTGCAAAACACTCGGCAGACCTCCGTGCAGCTTCCAGAACCCGATGGGAGATGTTTTGTGTGCTGGCACAGTTTCTCCTTGCCAGACAGAGTGGAAAAGCTTTTTGCTAAGATGTAGACGAGAAGAGAGGCTAAAGACGAAGGTACGGTGCTCTGCAGAGCTAAGCACCGCTCCCGGACCTCTTTCGGCAGAAGGCGCACACCGCAGAGCACTGTGAGCGGCAGAATCGTCTTTGCGCGAAGAAGCAGCTTCTTCGTCTCCGGGAGCCGGAGAGAGCGGCAACTTCGCAAAGGTGATGAAACAAGCTGTACAACACTGCGATTGTGTGCGCAGCTTGCCAACTGAGAGAAAACAGTACCTGAGCACTCTCCTGCCTTTTCTATTCACATGAACATTCGATTGCAAGCTGTTTTGGACAACTTTCTTTCTCTTCTTGCAAAACACTCGGCAGACCTCCGTGCAGCCTCTAGAACACGATGGGAGATGTTTTCTGTGCTGGCACAGTTTCTCCTTGCCAGACAGAGTGGAAAAGCTTTTTGCTAAGATGTAGACGAGAAGAGAGGCTAAAGACGAAGGTACGGTGCTCTGCAGAGCTAAGCACCGCTCCCGGACCTCTTTCGGCAGAAGGCGCACACCGCAGAGCACTGTGAGCGGCAGAATCGTCTTTGCGCGAAGAAGCAGCTTCTTCGTCTCCGGGAGCCGGAGAGAGCGGCAACTTGGCAAAGGTGATGAAACAAGCTGTACAACACTGCGATTGTGTGCGCAGCTTGCCAACTGAGAGAAAACAGTACCTGAGCACTCTGCTGCCTTTTCTATTCACATGAACATTGGATTGCAAGCTGTTTTGGACAACTTTCTTTCTCTTCTTGCAAAACACTCGGCAGACCTCCGTGCAGCCTCTAGAACACGATAGGAGATGTTTTTTGTGCTGGCAGAGTTTCTCCTTGCCAGACAGAGTGGAAAAGCTTTTTGCTAAGATGTAGAGGAGAAGAGAGGCTAAAGACGAAGGTACGGTGCTCTGCAGAGCTAAGCACCGCTCCCGGACCTCTTTCGGCAGAAGGCGCACACCGCAGAGCACTGTGAGCGGCAGAATCGTCTTTGCGCGAAGAAGCAGCTTCTTCGTCTCCGGGAGCCGGAGAGAGCGGCAACTTCGCAAAGGTGATGAAACAAGCTGTACAACACTGCGATTGTGTGCGCAGCTTGCCAACTGAGAGAAAACAGTACCTGAGCACTCTCCTGCCTTTTCTATTCACATGAACATTGGATTGCAAGCTGTTTTGGACAACTTTCTTTCTCTTCTTGCAAAACACTCGGCAGACCTCCGTGCAGCCTCTAGAACACGATGGGAGATGTTTTTTGTGCTGGCACAGTTTCTCCTTGCCAGACAGAGTGGAAAAGCTTTTTGCTAAGATGTAGACGAGAAGAGAGGCTAAAGACGAAGGTACGGTGCTCTGCAGAGCTAAGCACCGCTCCCTGACCTCTTTCGGCAGAAGGCGCACACCGCAGAGCACTGTGAGCGGCAGAATCGTCTTTGCGCGAAGAAGCAGCTTCTTCGTCTCCGGGAGCCGGAGAGAGCGGCAACTTCGCAAAGGTGATGAAACAAGCTGTACAACACTGCGATTGTGTGCGCAGCTTGCCAACTGAGAGAAAACAGTACCTGAGCACTCTCCTGCCTTTTCTATTCACATGAACATTGGATTGCAAGCTGTTTTGGACAACTTTCTTTCTCTTCTTGCAAAACACTCGGCAGACCTCCGTGCAGCTTCCAGAACCCGATGGGAGATGTTTTCTGTGCTGGCAGAGTTTCTCCTTGCCAGACAGAGTGGAAAAGCTTTTTGCTAAGATGTAAACGAGAAGAGAGGCTAAAGACGAAGGTACGGTGCTCTGCAGAGCTAAGCACCGCTCCCGGACCTCTTTCGGCAGAAGGCGCACACCGCAGAGCACTGTGAGCGGCAGAATCGTCTTTGCGCGAAGAAGCAGCTTCTTCGTCTCCGGGAGCCGGAGAGAGCGGCAACTTCGCAAAGGTGATGAAACAAGCTGTACAACACTGCGATTGTGTGCGCAGCTTGCCAACTGAGAGAAAACAGTACCTGAGCACTCTCCTGCCTTTTCTATTCACATGAACATTGGATTGCAAGCTGTTTTGGACAACTTTCTTTCTCTTCTTGCAAAACACTCGGCAGACCTCCGTGCAGCCTCTAGAACACGATGGGAGATGTTTTCTGTGCTGGCACAGTTTCTCCTTGCCAGACAGAGTGGAAAAGCTTTTTGCTAAGATGTAGACGAGAAGAGAGGCTAAAGACGAAGGTACGGTGCTCTGCAGAGCTAAGCACCGCTCCTGGGCTTCTTTCGGCAGAAGGCGCACACCGCAGAGCACTGTGAGCGGCAGAATCGTCTTTGCGCGAAGAAGCAGCTTCTTCGTCTCCGGGAGCCGGAGAGAGCGGCAACTTCGCAAAGGTGATGAAACAAGCTGTACAACACTGCGATTGTGTGCGCAGCTTTCCAACTGAGAGAAAACAGTACCTGACCACTCTCCTGCCTTTTCTAGTCACATGAACATTGGATTGCAAGCTGTTTTGGACAACTTTCTTTCTCTTCTTGCAAAACACTCGGCAGACCTCCGTGCAGCCTCTAGAACACGATGGGAGATGTTTTCTGTGCTGGCACAGTTTCTCCTTGCCAGACAGAGTGGAAAAGCTTTTTGCTAAGATGTAGACGAGAAGAGAGGCTAAAGACGAAGGTACGGTGCTCTGCAGAGCTAAGCACCGCTCCCAGACCTCTTTCGGCAGAAGGCACACACCGCAGAGCACTGTGAGCGGCAGAATCGTCTTTGCGCGAAGAAGCAGCTTCTTCGTCTCCGGGAGCCGGAGAGAGCGGCAGCTTCGCAAAGGTGATGAAACAAGCTGTACAACACTGCGATTGTGTGCGCAGCTTGCCAACTGAGAGAAAACAGTACCTGAGCACTCTCCTGCCTTTTCTATTCACATGAACATTGGATTGCAAGCTGTTTTGGACAACTTTCTTTCTCTTCTTGCAAAAGACTCGGCAGACCTCCGTGCAGCTTCTAGAACACGATGGGAGATGTTTTCTGTGCTGGCACAGTTTCTCCTTGCCAGACAGAGTGGAAAAGCTTTTTGCTAAGATGTAGACGAGAAGAGAGGCTAAAGACGAAGGTACGGTGCTCTGCAGAGCTAAGCACCGCTCCCGGACCTCTTTCGGCAGAAGGCGCACACCGCAGAGCACTGTGAGCGGCAGAATCGTCTTTGCGCGAAGAAGCAGCTTCTTCGTCTCCGGGAGCCGGAGAGAGCGGCAACTTCGCAAAGGTGATGAAACAAGCTGTACAACACTGCGATTGTGTGCGCAGCTTGCCAACTGAGAGAAAACAGTACCTGAGCACTCTCCTGCCTTTTCTATTCACATGAACATTCGATTGCAAGCTGTTTTGGACAACTTTCTTTCTCTTCTTGCAAAACACTCGGCACACCTCCGTGCAGCTTCTAGAACACGATGGGAGATGTTTTCTGTGCTGGCAGAGTTTCTCCTTGCCAGACAGAGTGGAAAAGCTTTTTGCTAAGATGTAGACGAGAAGAGAGGCTAAAGACGAAGGTACGGTGCTCTGCAGAGCTAAGCACCGCTCCCGGACCTCTTTCGGCAGAAGGCGCACACCGCAGAGCACTGTGAGCGGCAGAATCGTCTTTGCGCGAAGAAGCAGCTTCTTCGTCTCCGGGAGCCGGAGAGAGCGGCAACTTCGCAAAGGTGATGAAACAAGCTGTACAACACTGCGATTGTGTGCGCAGCTTGCCAACTGAGAGAAAACAGTACCTGAGCACTCTCCTGCCTTTTCTAGTCACATGAACATTGGATTGCAAGCTGTTTTGGACAACTTTCTTTCTCTTCTTGCAAAACACTCGGCAGACCTCCGTGCAGCCTCTAGAACACGATGGGAGATGTTTTCTGTGCTGGCACAGTTTCTCCTTGCCAGACAGAGTGGAAAAGCTTTTTGCTAAGATGTAGACGAGAAGAGAGGCTAAAGACGAAGGTACGGTGCTCTGCAGAGCTAAGCACCGCTCCCGGACCTCTTTCGGCAGAAGGCGCACACCGCAGAGCACTGTGAGCGGCAGAATCGTCTTTGCGCGAAGAAGCAGCTTCTTCCTCTCCGGGAGCCGGAGAGAGCGGCAACTTCGCAAAGGTGATGAAACAAGCTGTACAACACTGCGATTGTGTGCGCAGCTTGCCAACTGAGAGAAAACAGTACCTGAGCACTCTCCTGCCTTTTCTATTCACATGAACATTGGATTGCAAGCTGTTTTGGACAACTTTCTTTCTCTTCTTGCAAAACACTCGGCAGACCTCCGTGCAGCCTCTAGAACACGATGGGAGATGTTTTCTGTGCTGGCAGAGTTTCTCCTTGCCAGACAGAGTGGAAAAGCTTTTTGCTAAGATGTAAACGAGAAGAGAGGCTAAAGACGAAGGTACGGTGCTCTGCAGAGCTAAGCACCGCTCTTGGGCTTCTTTCGGCAGAAGGCGCACACCGCAGAGCACTGTGAGCGGCAGAATCGTCTTTGCGCGAAGAAGCAGCTTCTTCGTCTCCGGGAGCCGGAGAGAGCGGCAACTTCGCAAAGGTGATGAAACAAGCTGTACAACACTGCGATTGTGTGCGCAGCTTGCCAACTGAGAGAAAACAGTACCTGAGCACTCTCCTGCCTTTTCTATTCACATGAACATTGGATTGCAAGCTGTTTTGGACAACTTTCTTTCTCTTCTTGCAAAACACTCGGCAGACCTCCGTGCAGCTTCTAGAACACGATGGGAGATGTTTTCTGTTCTGGCAGAGTTTCTCCTTGCCAGACAGAGTGGAAAAGCTTTTTGCTAAGATGTAGACGAGAAGAGAGGCTAAAGACGAAGGTACGGTGCTCTGCAGAGCTAAGCACCGCTCGCGGACCTCTTTCGGCAGAAGGCGCACACCGCAGAGCACTGTGAGCGGCAGAATCGTCTTTGCGCGAAGAAGCAGCTTCTTCGTCTCCGGGAGCCGGAGAGAGCGGCAACTTCGCAAAGGTGATGAAACAAGCTGTACAACACTGCGATTGTGTGCGCAGCTTGCCAACTGAGAGAAAACAGTACCTGAGCACTCTCCTGCCTTTTCTATTCACATGAACATTGGATTGCAAGCTGTTTTGGACAACTTTCTTTCTCTTCTTGCAAAACACTCGGCAGACCTCCGTGCAGCCTCTAGAACACGATGGGAGATGTTTTCTGTGCTGGCACAGTTTCTCCTTGCCAGACAGAGTGGAAAAGCTTTTTGCTAAGATGTAGACGAGAAGAGAGGCTAAAGACGAAGGTACGGTGCTCTGCAGAGCTAAGCACCGCTCCCGGACCTCTTTCGGCAGAAGGCGCACACCGCAGAGCACTGTGAGCGGCAGAATCGTCTTTGCGCGAAGAAGCAGCTTCTTCGTCTCCGGGAGCCGGAGAGAGCGGCAACTTCGCAAAGGTGATGAAACAAGCTGTACAACACTGCGATTGTGTGCGCAGCTTGCCAACTGAGAGAAAACAGTACCTGAGCACTCTCCTGCCTTTTCTATTCACATGAACATTGGATTGCAAGCTGTTTTGGACAACTTTCTTTCTCTTCTTGCAAAACACTCGGCAGACCTCCGTGCAGCCTCTAGAACACGATGGGAGATGTTTTCTGTGCTGGCAGAGTTTCTCCTTGCCAGACAGAGTGGAAAAGCTTTTTGCTAAGATGTAGACGAGAAGAGAGGCTAAAGACGAAGGTACGGTGCTCTGCAGAGCTAAGCACCGCTCCTGGGCTTCTTTCGGCAGAAGGCGCACACCGCAGAGCACTGTGAGCGGCAGAATCGTCTTTGCGCGAAGAAGCAGCTTCTTCGTCTCCGGGAGCCGGAGAGAGCGGTAACTTCGCAAAGGTGATGAAACAAGCTGTACAACACTGCGATTGTGTGCGCAGCTTGCCAACTGAGAGAAAACAGTACCTGAGCACTCTCCTGCCTTTTCTATTCACATGAACATTGGATTGCAAGCTGTTTTGGACAACTTTCTTTCTCTTCTTGCAAAACACTCGGCAGACCTCCGTGCAGCTTCTAGAACACGATGGGAGATGTTTTCTGTTCTGGCAGAGTTTCTCCTTGCCAGACAGAGTGGAAAAGCTTTTTGCTAAGATGTAGACGAGAAGAGAGGCTAAAGACGAAGGTACGGTGCTCTGCAGAGCTAAGCACCGCTCCCAGTCCTCTTTCGGCAGAAGGCGCACACCGCAGAGCACTGTGAGCGGCAGAATCGTCTTTGCGCGAAGAAGCAGCTTCTTCCTCTCCGGGAGCCGGAGAGAGCGGCAACTTCGCAAAGGTGATGAAACAAGCTGTACAACACTGCGATTGTGTGCGCAGCTTGCCAACTGAGAGAAAACAGTACCTGAGCACTCTCCTGCCTTTTCTATTCACATGAACATTCGATTGCAAGCTGTTTTGGACAACTTTCTTTCTCTTCTTGCAAAACACTCGGCAGACCTCCGTGCAGCTTCTAGAACACGATGGGAGATGTTTTCTGTGCTGGCACAGTTTCTCCTTGCCAGACAGAGTGGAAAAGCTTTTTGCTAAGATGTAGACGAGAAGAGAGGCTAAAGACGAAGGTACGGTGCTCTGCAGAGCTAAGCACCGCTCCCGGACCTCTTTCGGCAGAAGGCGCACACCGCAGAGCACTGTGAGCGGCAGAATCGTCTTTGCGCGAAGAAGCAGCTTCTTCGTCTCCGGGAGCCGGAGAGAGCGGCAACTTGGCAAAGGTGATGAAACAAGCTGTACAACACTGCGATTGTGTGCGCAGCTTGAAAACTGAGAGAAAACAGTACCTGAGCACTCTCCTGCCTTTTCTATTCACATGAATATTCGATTGCAAGCTGTTTTGGACAACTTTCTTTCTCTTCTTGCAAAAGACTCGGCAGACCTCCGTGCAGCTTCTAGAACACGATGGGAGATGTTTTCTGTGCTGGCAGAGTTTCTGCTTGCCAGACAGAGTGGAAAAGCTTTTTGCTAAGATGTAGACGAGAAGAGAGGCTAAAGACGAAGGTACGGTGCTCTGCAGAGCTAAGCACCGCTCCCGGACCTCTTTCGGCAGAAGGCGCACACCGCAGAGCACTGTGAGCGGCAGAATCGTCTTTGCGCGAAGAAGCAGCTTCTTCGTCTCCGGGAGCCGGAGAGAGCGGCAACTTCGCAAAGGTGATGAAACAAGCTGTACAACACTGCGATTGTGTGCGCAGTTTGAAAATTGAGAGAAAACAGTACCTGAGCACTCTCCTGCCTTTTCTATTCACATGAACATTGGATTGCAAGCTGTTTTGGACAACATTCTTTCTCTTCTTGCAAAACTCTCGGCAGACCTACGTGCGGCTTCCAAAACCCGATGGGAGATGTTTTCTGTGCTGGCACAGTTTCTTCTTGCCAGACAGAGTGGAAAAGCTTTTTGCTAAGATGTAGACGAGAAGAGAGGCTAAAGACGAAGGTACGGTGCTCTGCAGAGCTAAGCACCGCTCCCGGACCTCTTTCGGCAGAAGGCGCACACCGCAGAGCACTGTGAGCGGCAGAATCGTCTTTGCGCGAAGAAGCAGCTTCTTCGTCTCCGGGAGCCGGAGAGAGCGGCAACTTCGCAAAGGTGATGAAACAAGCTGTACAACACTGCCATTGTGTGCGGAGCTTGAAAACTGAGAGAAAACAGTACCTGAGCACTCTCCTGCCTTTTCTATTCACATGAACATTGGATTGCAAGCTGTTTTGGACAACTTTCTTTCTCTTCTTGCAAAACACTCGGCAGACCTCCGTGCAGCCTCTAGAACACGATGGGAGATGTTTTCTGTGCTGGCACAGTTTCTCCTTGCCAGACAGAGTGGAAAAGCTTTTTGCTAAGATGTAGACGAGAAGAGAGGCTAAAGACGAAGGTACGGTGCTCTGCAGAGCTAAGCACCGCTCCCGGACCTCTTTCGGCAGAAGGCGCACACCGCAGAGCACTGTGAGCGGCAGAATCGTCTTTGCGCGAAGAAGCAGCTTCTTCGTCTCCGGGAGCCGGAGAGAGCGGCAACTTCGCAAAGGTGATGAAACAAGCTGTACAACACTGCCATTGTGTGCGCAGCTTGAAAACTGAAAGAAAACAGTACCTGAGCACTCTCCTGCCTTTTCTATTCACATGAACATTGGATTGCAAGCTGTTTTGGACAACTTTCTTTCTCTTCTTGCAAAACACTCGGCAGACCTCCGTGCAGCCTCTAGAACACGATGGGAGATGTTTTCTGTGCTGGCAGAGTTTCTCCTTGCCAGACAGAGTGGAAAAGCTTTTTGCTAAGATGTAGACGAGAAGAGAGGCTAAAGACGAAGGTACGGTGCTCTGCAGAGCTAAGCACCGCTCCCGGACCTCTTTCGGCAGAAGGCGCACACCGCAGAGCACTGTGAGCGGCAGAATCGTCTTTGCGCGAAGAAGCAGCTTCTTCGTCTCCGGGAGCCGGAGAGAGCGGCAACTTCGCAAAGGTGATGAAACAAGCTGTACAACACTGCGATTGTGTGCGCAGCTTGCCAAGTGAGAGAAAACAGTACCTGACCACTCTCCTGCCTTTTCTATTCACATGAACATTGGATTGCAAGCTGTTTTGGACAACTTTCTTTCTCTTCTTGCAAAACACTCGGCAGACCTCCGTGCAGCCTCTAGAACACGATAGGATATGTTTTTTGTGCTGGCACAGTTTCTCCTTGCCAGACAGAGTGGAAAAGCTTTTTGCTAAGATGTAGACGAGAAGAGAGGCTAAAGACGAAGGTACGGTGCTCTGCAGAGCTAAGCACCGCTCTTGGGCTTCTTTCGGCAGAAGGCGCACACCGCAAAGCATTGTGAGCGGCAGAATCGTCTTTGCGCGAAGAAGCAGCTTCTTCGTCTCCGGGAGCCGGAGAGAGCGGCAACTTCGCAAAGGTGATGAAACAAGCTGTACAACACTGCGATTTTGTGCGCAGCTTGCCAACTGAGAGAAAACAGTACCTGACCACTCTCCTGCCTTTTCTAGTCACATGAACATTGGATTGCAAGCTGTTTTGGACAACTTTCTTTCTCTTCTTGCAAAACACTCGGCAGACCTACGTGCAGCTTCCAGAACCCGATGGGAGATGTTTTCTGTGCTGGCACAGTTTCTCCTTGCCAGACAGAGTGGAAAAGCTTTTTGCTAAGATGTAGACGAGAAGAGAGGCTAAAGACGAAGTTACGGTGCTCTGCAGAGCTAAGCACCGCTCCCGGACCTCTTTCGGCAGAAGGCGCACACCGCAGAGCACTGTGAGCGGCAGAATCGTCTTTGCGCGAAGAAGCAGCTTCTTCGTCTCCGGGAGCCGGAGAGAGCGGCAACTTCGCAAAGGTGATGAAACAAGCTGTACAACACTGCGATTGTGTGCGCAGCTTGCCAACTGAGAGAAAACAGTACCTGAGCACTCTCCTGCCTTTTCTATTCACATGAACATTCGATTGCAAGCTGTTTTGGACAACTTTCTTTCTCTTCTTGCAAAACACTCGGCAGACCTCCGTGCAGCCTCTAGAACACGATGGGAGATGTTTTCTGTGCTGGCACTGTTTCTCCTTGCCAGACAGAGTGGAAAAGCTTTTTGCTAAGATGTAGACGAGAAGAGAGGCTAAAGACGAAGGTACGGTGCTCTGCAGAGCTAAGCACCGCTCCTGGGCTTCTTTCGGCAGAAGGCGCACACCGCAGAGCATTGTGAGCGGCAGAATCGTCTTTGCGCGAAGAAGCAGCTTCTTCGTCTCCGCGAGCCGGAGAGAGCGGCAACTTCGCAAAGGTGATGAAACAAGCTGTACAACACTGCGATTGTGTGCGCAGTTTGAAAACTGAGAGAAAACAGTACCTGAGCACTCTCCTGCCTTTTCTATTCACATGAACATTGGATTGCAATCTGTTTTGGACAACATTCTTTCTCTTCTTGCAAAACACTCGGCAGACCTCCGTGCAGCTTCCAGAACCCGATGGGAGATGTTTTGTGTGCTGGCACAGTTTCTCCTTGCCAGACAGAGTGGAAAAGCTTTTTGCTAAGATGTAGACGAGAAGAGAGGCTAAAGACGAAGGTACGGTGCTCTGCAGAGCTAAGCACCGCTCCCGGACCTCTTTCGGCAGAAGGCGCACACCGCAGAGCACTGTGAGCGGCAGAATCGTCTTTGCGCGAAGAAGCAGCTTCTTCGTCTCCGGGAGCCGGAGAGAGCGGCAACTTCGCAAAGGTGATGAAACAAGCTGTACAACACTGCGATTGTGTGCGCAGCTTGCCAACTGAGAGAAAACAGTACCTGAGCACTCTCCTGCCTTTTCTATTCACATGAACATTGGATTGCAAGCTGTTTTGGACAACTTTCTTTCTCTTCTTGCAAAACACTCGGCAGACCTCCGTGCAGCCTCTAGAACACGATGGGAGATGTTTTCTGTGCTGGCACAGTTTCTCCTTGCCAGACAGAGTGGAAAAGCTTTTTGCTAAGATGTAGACGAGAAGAGAGGCTAAAGACGAAGGTACGGTGCTCTGCAGAGCTAAGCACCGCTCCCGGACCTCTTTCGGCAGAAGGCGCACACCGCAGAGCACTGTGAGCGGCAGAATCGTCTTTGCGCGAAGAAGCAGCTTCTTCGTCTCCGGGAGCCGGAGAGAGCGGCAACTTGGCAAAGGTGATGAAACAAGCTGTACAACACTGCGATTGTGTGCGCAGCTTGCCAACTGAGAGAAAACAGTACCTGAGCACTCTGCTGCCTTTTCTATTCACATGAACATTGGATTGCAAGCTGTTTTGGACAACTTTCTTTCTCTTCTTGCAAAACACTCGGCAGACCTCCGTGCAGCCTCTAGAACACGATAGGAGATGTTTTTTGTGCTGGCAGAGTTTCTCCTTGCCAGACAGAGTGGAAAAGCTTTTTGCTAAGATGTAGAGGAGAAGAGAGGCTAAAGACGAAGGTACGGTGCTCTGCAGAGCTAAGCACCGCTCCCGGACCTCTTTCGGCAGAAGGCGCACACCGCAGAGCACTGTGAGCGGCAGAATCGTCTTTGCGCGAAGAAGCAGCTTCTTCGTCTCCGGGAGCCGGAGAGAGCGGCAACTTCGCAAAGGTGATGAAACAAGCTGTACAACACTGCGATTGTGTGCGCAGCTTGCCAACTGAGAGAAAACAGTACCTGAGCACTCTCCTGCCTTTTCTATTCACATGAACATTGGATTGCAAGCTGTTTTGGACAACTTTCTTTCTCTTCTTGCAAAACACTCGGCAGACCTCCGTGCAGCCTCTAGAACACGATGGGAGATGTTTTTTGTGCTGGCACAGTTTCTCCTTGCCAGACAGAGTGGAAAAGCTTTTTGCTAAGATGTAGACGAGAAGAGAGGCTAAAGACGAAGGTACGGTGCTCTGCAGAGCTAAGCACCGCTCCCTGACCTCTTTCGGCAGAAGGCGCACACCGCAGAGCACTGTGAGCGGCAGAATCGTCTTTGCGCGAAGAAGCAGCTTCTTCGTCTCCGGGAGCCGGAGAGAGCGGCAACTTCGCAAAGGTGATGAAACAAGCTGTACAACACTGCGATTGTGTGCGCAGCTTGCCAACTGAGAGAAAACAGTACCTGAGCACTCTCCTGCCTTTTCTATTCACATGAACATTGGATTGCAAGCTGTTTTGGACAACTTTCTTTCTCTTCTTGCAAAACACTCGGCAGACCTCCGTGCAGCTTCTAGAACACGATGGGAGATGTTTTCTGTTCTGGCAGAGTTTCTCCTTGCCAGACAGAGTGGAAAAGCTTTTTGCTAAGATGTAAACGAGAAGAGAGGCTAAAGACGAAGGTACGGTGCTCTGCAGAGCTAAGCACCGCTCCCGGACCTCTTTCGGCAGAAGGCGCACACCGCAGAGCACTGTGAGCGGCAGAATCGTCTTTGCGCGAAGAAGCAGCTTCTTCGTCTCCGGGAGCCGGAGAGAGCGGCAACTTCGCAAAGGTGATGAAACAAGCTGTACAACACTGCGATTGTGTGCGCAGCTTGCCAACTGAGAGAAAACAGTACCTGAGCACTCTCCTGCCTTTTCTATTCACATGAACATTGGATTGCAAGCTGTTTTGGACAACTTTCTTTCTCTTCTTGCAAAACACTCGGCAGACCTCCGTGCAGCCTCTAGAACACGATGGGAGATGTTTTCTGTGCTGGCACAGTTTCTCCTTGCCAGACAGAGTGGAAAAGCTTTTTGCTAAGATGTAGACGAGAAGAGAGGCTAAAGACGAAGGTACGGTGCTCTGCAGAGCTAAGCACCGCTCCTGGGCTTCTTTCGGCAGAAGGCGCACACCGCAGAGCACTGTGAGCGGCAGAATCGTCTTTGCGCGAAGAAGCAGCTTCTTCGTCTCCGGGAGCCGGAGAGAGCGGCAACTTCGCAAAGGTGATGAAACAAGCTGTACAACACTGCGATTGTGTGCGCAGCTTTCCAACTGAGAGAAAACAGTACCTGACCACTCTCCTGCCTTTTCTAGTCACATGAACATTGGATTGCAAGCTGTTTTGGACAACTTTCTTTCTCTTCTTGCAAAACACTCGGCAGACCTCCGTGCAGCCTCTAGAACACGATGGGAGATGTTTTCTGTGCTGGCACAGTTTCTCCTTGCCAGACAGAGTGGAAAAGCTTTTTGCTAAGATGTAGACGAGAAGAGAGGCTAAAGACGAAGGTACGGTGCTCTGCAGAGCTAAGCACCGCTCCCAGACCTCTTTCGGCAGAAGGCACACACCGCAGAGCACTGTGAGCGGCAGAATCGTCTTTGCGCGAAGAAGCAGCTTCTTCGTCTCCGGGAGCCGGAGAGAGCGGCAGCTTCGCAAAGGTGATGAAACAAGCTGTACAACACTGCGATTGTGTGCGCAGCTTGCCAACTGAGAGAAAACAGTACCTGAGCACTCTCCTGCCTTTTCTATTCACATGAACATTGGATTGCAAGCTGTTTTGGACAACTTTCTTTCTCTTCTTGCAAAAGACTCGGCAGACCTCCGTGCAGCTTCTAGAACACGATGGGAGATGTTTTCTGTGCTGGCACAGTTTCTCCTTGCCAGACAGAGTGGAAAAGCTTTTTGCTAAGATGTAGACGAGAAGAGAGGCTAAAGACGAAGGTACGGTGCTCTGCAGAGCTAAGCACCGCTCCCGGACCTCTTTCGGCAGAAGGCGCACACCGCAGAGCACTGTGAGCGGCAGAATCGTCTTTGCGCGAAGAAGCAGCTTCTTCGTCTCCGGGAGCCGGAGAGAGCGGCAACTTCGCAAAGGTGATGAAACAAGCTGTACAACACTGCGATTGTGTGCGCAGCTTGCCAACTGAGAGAAAACAGTACCTGAGCACTCTCCTGCCTTTTCTATTCACATGAACATTCGATTGCAAGCTGTTTTGGACAACTTTCTTTCTCTTCTTGCAAAACACTCGGCACACCTCCGTGCAGCTTCTAGAACACGATGGGAGATGTTTTCTGTCCTGGCAGAGTTTCTCCTTGCCAGACAGAGTGGAAAAGCTTTTTGCTAAGATGTAGACGAGAAGAGAGGCTAAAGACGAAGGTACGGTGCTCTGCAGAGCTAAGCACCGCTCCCGGACCTCTTTCGGCAGAAGGCGCACACCGCAGAGCACTGTGAGCGGCAGAATCGTCTTTGCGCGAAGAAGCAGCTTCTTCGTCTCCGGGAGCCGGAGAGAGCGGCAACTTCGCAAAGGTGATGAAACAAGCTGTACAACACTGCGATTGTGTGCGCAGCTTGCCAACTGAGAGAAAACAGTACCTGAGCACTCTCCTGCCTTTTCTATTCACATGAACATTCGATTGCAAGCTGTTTTGGACAACTTTCTTTCTCTTCTTGCAAAACACTCGGCAGACCTCCGTGCAGCCTCTAGAACACGATGGGAGATGTTTTCTGTGCTGGCACAGTTTCTCCTTGCCAGACAGAGTGGAAAAGCTTTTTGCTAAGATGTAGACGAGAAGAGAGGCTAAAGACGAAGGTACGGTGCTCTGCAGAGCTAAGCACCGCTCCCGGACCTCTTTCGGCAGAAGGCGCACACCGCAGAGCACTGTGAGCGGCAGAATCGTCTTTGCGCGAAGAAGCAGCTTCTTCGTCTCCGGGAGCCGGAGAGAGCGGCAACTTCGCAAAGGTGATGAAACAAGCTGTACAACACTGCGATTGTGTGCGCAGCTTGCCAACTGAGAGAAAACAGTACCTGAGCACTCTCCTGCCTTTTCTATTCACATGAACATTGGATTGCAAGCTGTTTTGGACAACTTTCTTTCTCTTCTTGCAAAACACTCGGCAGACCTCCGTGCAGCTTCTAGAACACGATGGGAGATGTTTTCTGTTCTGGCAGAGTTTCTCCTTGCCAGACAGAGTGGAAAAGCTTTTTGCTAAGATGTAGACGAGAAGAGAGGCTAAAGACGAAGGTACGGTGCTCTGCAGAGCTAAGCACCGCTCGCGGACCTCTTTCGGCAGAAGGCGCACACCGCAGAGCACTGTGAGCGGCAGAATCGTCTTTGCGCGAAGAAGCAGCTTCTTCGTCTCCGGGAGCCGGAGAGAGCGGCAACTTCGCAAAGGTGATGAAACAAGCTGTACAACACTGCGATTGTGTGCGCAGCTTGCCAACTGAGAGAAAACAGTACCTGAGCACTCTCCTGCCTTTTCTATTCACATGAACATTGGATTGCAAGCTGTTTTGGACAACTTTCTTTCTCTTCTTGCAAAACACTCGGCAGACCTCCGTGCAGCCTCTAGAACACGATGGGAGATGTTTTCTGTGCTGGCACAGTTTCTCCTTGCCAGACAGAGTGGAAAAGCTTTTTGCTAAGATGTAGACGAGAAGAGAGGCTAAAGACGAAGGTACGGTGCTCTGCAGAGCTAAGCACCGCTCCCGGACCTCTTTCGGCAGAAGGCGCACACCGCAGAGCACTGTGAGCGGCAGAATCGTCTTTGCGCGAAGAAGCAGCTTCTTCGTCTCCGGGAGCCGGAGAGAGCGGCAACTTCGCAAAGGTGATGAAACAAGCTGTACAACACTGCGATTGTGTGCGCAGCTTGCCAACTGAGAGAAAACAGTACCTGAGCACTCTCCTGCCTTTTCTATTCACATGAACATTGGATTGCAAGCTGTTTTGGACAACTTTCTTTCTCTTCTTGCAAAACACTCGGCAGACCTCCGTGCAGCCTCTAGAACACGATGGGAGATGTTTTCTGTGCTGGCAGAGTTTCTCCTTGCCAGACAGAGTGGAAAAGCTTTTTGCTAAGATGTAGACGAGAAGAGAGGCTAAAGACGAAGGTACGGTGCTCTGCAGAGCTAAGCACCGCTCCTGGGCTTCTTTCGGCAGAAGGCGCACACCGCAGAGCACTGTGAGCGGCAGAATCGTCTTTGCGCGAAGAAGCAGCTTCTTCGTCTCCGCGAGCCGGAGAGAGCGGCAACTTCGCAAAGGTGATGAAACAAGCTGTACAACACTGCGATTGTGTGCGCAGTTTGAAAACTGAGAGAAAACAGTACCTGAGCACTCTCCTGCCTTTTCTATTCACATGAACATTCGATTGCAAGCTGTTTTGGACAACATTCTTTCTCTTCTTGCAAAACACTCGGCAGACCTCCGTGCAGCTTCCAGAACCCGATGGGAGATGTTTTCTGTGCTGGCACAGTTTCTGCTTGCCAGACAGAGTGGAAAAGCTTTTTGCTAAGATGTAGACGAGAAGAGAGGCTAAAGACGAAGGTACGGTGCTCTGCAGAGCTAAGCACCGCTCCCGGACCTCTTTCGGCAGAAGGCGCACACCGCAGAGCACTGTGAGCGGCAGAATCGTCTTTGCGCGAAGAAGCAGCTTCTTCGTCTCCGGGAGCCGGAGAGAGCGGCAACTTGGCAAAGGTGATGAAACAAGCTGTACAACACTGCGATTGTGTGCGCAGCTTGCCAAGTGAGAGAAAACAGTACCTGAGCACTCTCCTGCCTTTTCTATTCACATGAACATTGGATTGCAAGCTGTTTTGGACAACTTTCTTTCTCTTCTTGCAAAACACTCGGCAGACCTCCGTGCAGCTTCTAGAACACGATGGGAGATGTTTTCTGTGCTGGCACAGTTTCTCCTTGCCAGACAGAGTGGAAAAGCTTTTTGCTAAGATGTAGACGAGAAGAGAGGCTAAAGACGAAGGTACGGTGCTCTGCAGAGCTAAGCACCGCTCCCGGACCTCTTTCGGCAGAAGGCGCACACCGCAGAGCACTGTGAGCGGCAGAATCGTCTTTGCGCGAAGAAGCAGCTTCTTCGTCTCCGGGAGCCGGAGAGAGCGGCAACTTCGCAAAGGTGATGAAACAAGCTGTACAACACTGCGATTGTGTGCGCAGCTTGCCAACTGAGAGAAAACAGTACCTGAGCACTCTGCTGCCTTTTCTATTCACATGAACATTCGATTGCAAGCTGTTTTGGACAACTTTCTTTCTCTTCTTGCAAAACACTCGGCAGACCTCCGTGCAGCCTCTAGAACACGATGGGAGATGTTTTCTGTGCTGGCACTGTTTCTCCTTGCCAGACAGAGTGGAAAAGCTTTTTGCTAAGATGTAGACGAGAAGAGAGGCTAAAGACGAAGGTATGGTGCTCTGCAGAGCTAAGCACCGCCCCTGGGCTTCTTTCGGCAGAAGGCGCACACCGCAGAGCATTGTGAGCGGCAGAATCGTCTTTGCGCGAAGAAGCAGCTTCTTCGTCTCCGGGAGCCGGAGAGAGCGGCAACTTCGCAAAGGTGATGAAACAAGCTGTACAACACTGCGATTGTGTGCGCAGTTTGAAAACTGAGAGAAAACAGTACCTGAGCACTCTCCTGCCTTTTCTATTCACATGAACATTGGATTGCAATCTGTTTTGGACAACATACTTTCTCTTCTTGCAAAACACTCGGCAGACCTCCGTGCAGCTTCCAGAACCCGATGGGAGATGTTTTCTGTGCTGGCACAGTTTCTCCTTGCCAGACAGAGTGGAAAAGCTTTTTGCTAAGATGTAGACGAGAAGAGAGGCTAAAGACGAAGGTACGGTGCTCTGCAGAGCTAAGCACCGCTCCCGGACCTCTTTCGGCAGAAGGCGCACACCGCAGAGCACTGTGAGCGGCAGAATCGTCTTTGCGCGAAGAAGCAGCTTCTTCGTCTCCGGGAGCCGGAGAGAGCGGCAACTTCGCAAAGGTGATGAAACAAGCTGTACAACACTGCGATTGTGTGCGCAGCTTGCCAACTGAGAGAAAACAGTACCTGAGCACTCTCCTGCCTTTTCTATTCACATGAACATTGGATTGCAAGCTGTTTTGGACAACTTTCTTTCTCTTCTTGCAAAACACTCGGCAGACCTCCGTGCAGCCTCTAGAACACGATGGGAGATGTTTTCTGTGCTGGCAGAGTTTCTGCTTGCCAGACAGAGTGGAAAAGCTTTTTGCTAAGATGTAGACGAGAAGAGAGGCTAAAGACGAAGGTACGGTGCTCTGCAGAGCTAAGCACCGCTCCCGGACCTCTTTCGGCAGAAGGCGCACACCGCAGAGCACTGTGAGCGGCAGAATCGTCTTTGCGCGAAGAAGCAGCTTCTTCGTCTCCGGGAGCCGGAGAGAGCGGCAACTTGGCAAAGGTGATGAAACAAGCTGTACAACACTGCGATTGTGTGCGCAGCTTGCCAACTGAGAGAAAACAGTACCTGAGCACTCTGCTGCCTTTTCTATTCACATGAACATTGGATTGCAAGCTGTTTTGGACAACTTTCTTTCTCTTCTTGCAAAACACTCGGCAGACCTCCGTGCAGCCTCTAGAACACGATGGGAGATGTTTTCTGTGCTGGCAGAGTTTCTGCTTGCCAGACAGAGTGGAAAAGCTTTTTGCTAAGATGTAGACGAGAAGAGAGGCTAAAGACGAAGGTACGGTGCTCTGCAGAGCTAAGCACCGCTCCCGGACCTCTTTCGGCAGAAGGCGCACACCGCAGAGCACTGTGAGCGGCAGAATCGTCTTTGCGCGAAGAAGCAGCTTCTTCGTCTCCGGGAGCCGGAGAGAGCGGCAACTTCGCAAAGGTGATGAAACAAGCTGTACAACACTGCGATTGTGTGCGCAGCTTGCCAACTGAGAGAAAACAGTACCTGAGCACTCTCCTGCCTTTTCTATTCACATGAACATTGGATTGCAAGCTGTTTTGGACAACTTTCTTTCTCTTCTTGCAAAACACTCGGCAGACCTCCGTGCAGCCTCTAGAACACGATAGGAGATGTTTTTTGTGCTGGCAGAGTTTCTCCTTGCCAGACAGAGTGGAAAAGCTTTTTGCTAAGATGTAGAGGAGAAGAGAGGCTAAAGACGAAGGTACGGTGCTCTGCAGAGCTAAGCACCGCTCTTGGGCTTCTTTCGGCAGAAGGCGCACACCGCAGAGCATTGTGAGCGGCAGAATCGTCTTTGCGCGAAGAAGCAGCTTCTTCGTCTCCGGGAGCCGGAGAGAGCGGCAACTTCGCAAAGGTGATGAAACAAGCTGTACAACACTGCGATTGTGTGCGCAGCTTGCCAACTGAGAGAAAACAGTACCTGAGCACTCTCCTGCCTTTTCTATTCACATGAACATTGGATTGCAAGCTGTTTTGGACAACTTTCTTTCTCTTCTTGCAAAACACTCGGCAGACCTCCGTGCAGCCTCTAGAACACGATGGGAGATGTTTTCTGTGCTGGCAGAGTTTCTCCTTGCCAGACAGAGTGGAAAAGCTTTTTGCTAAGATGTAGACGAGAAGAGAGGCTAAAGACGAAGGTACGGTGCTCTGCAGAGCTAAGCACCGCTCCCTGACCTCTTTCGGCAGAAGGCGCACACCGCAGAGCACTGTGAGCGGCAGAATCGTCTTTGCGCGAAGAAGCAGCTTCTTCGTCTCCGGGAGCCGGAGAGAGCGGCAACTTCGCAAAGGTGATGAAACAAGCTGTACAACACTGCGATTGTGTGCGCAGCTTGCCAACTGAGAGAAAACAGTACCTGACCACTCTCCTGCCTTTTCTATTCACATGAACATTGGATTGCAAGCTGTTTTGGACAACTTTCTTTCTCTTCTTGCAAAACACTCGGCAGACCTCCGTGCAGCTTCTAGAACACGATGGGAGATGTTTTCTGTTCTGGCAGAGTTTCTCCTTGCCAGACAGAGTGGAAAAGCTTTTTGCTAAGATGTAAACGAGAAGAGAGGCTAAAGACGAAGGTACGGTGCTCTGCAGAGCTAAGCACCGCTCCCGGACCTCTTTCGGCAGAAGGCGCACACCGCAGAGCACTGTGAGCGGCAGAATCGTCTTTGCGCGAAGAAGCAGCTTCTTCGTCTCCGGGAGCCGGAGAGAGCGGCAACTTCGCAAAGGTGATGAAACAAGCTGTACAACACTGCGATTGTGTGCGCAGCTTGCCAACTGAGAGAAAACAGTACCTGAGCACTCTCCTGCCTTTTCTAGTCACATGAACATTGGATTGCAAGCTGTTTTGGACAACTTTCTTTCTCTTCTTGCAAAAGACTCGGCAGACCTCCGTGCAGCCTCTAGAACACGATGGGAGATGTTTTCTGTGCTGGCACAGTTTCTCCTTGCCAGACAGAGTGGAAAAGCTTTTTGCTAAGATGTAGACGAGAAGAGAGGCTAAAGACGAAGGTACGGTGCTCTGCAGAGCTAAGCACCGCTCCCAGACCTCTTTCGGCAGAAGGCACACACCGCAGAGCACTGTGAGCGGCAGAATCGTCTTTGCGCGAAGAAGCAGCTTCTTCGTCTCCGGGAGCCGGAGAGAGCGGCAGCTTCGCAAAGGTGATGAAACAAGCTGTACAACACTGCGATTGTGTGCGCAGCTTGCCAACTGAGAGAAAACAGTACCTGAGCACTCTCCTGCCTTTTCTATTCACATGAACATTGGATTGCAAGCTGTTTTGGACAACTTTCTTTCTCTTCTTGCAAAAGACTCGGCAGACCTCCGTGCAGCTTCTAGAACACGATGGGAGATGTTTTCTGTGCTGGCACAGTTTCTCCTTGCCAGACAGAGTGGAAAAGCTTTTTGCTAAGATGTAGACGAGAAGAGAGGCTAAAGACGAAGGTACGGTGCTCTGCAGAGCTAAGCACCGCTCCCGGACCTCTTTCGGCAGAAGGCGCACACCGCAGAGCACTGTGAGCGGCAGAATCGTCTTTGCGCGAAGAAGCAGCTTCTTCGTCTCCGGGAGCCGGAGAGAGCGGCAACTTCGCAAAGGTAATGAAACAAGCTGTACAACACTGCGATTGTGTGCGCAGCTTGCCAACTGAGAGAAAACAGTACCTGAGCACTCTCCTGCCTTTTCTATTCACATGAACATTGGATTGCAAGCTGTTTTGGACAACTTTCTTTCTCTTCTTGCAAAAGACTCGGCAGACCTCCGTGCAGCTTCTAGAACACGATGGGAGATGTTTTCTGTGCTGGCACAGTTTCTCCTTGCCAGACAGAGTGGAAAAGCTTTTTGCTAAGATGTAGACGAGAAGAGAGGCTAAAGACGAAGGTACGGTGCTCTGCAGAGCTAAGCACCGCTCCCGGACCTCTTTCGGCAGAAGGCGCACACCGCAGAGCACTGTGAGCGGCAGAATCGTCTTTGCGCGAAGAAGCAGCTTCTTCGTCTCCGGGAGCCGGAGAGAGCGGCAACTTCGCAAAGGTAATGAAACAAGCTGTACAACACTGCGATTGTGTGCGCAGCTTGCCAACTGAGAGAAAACAGTACCTGAGCACTCTCCTGCCTTTTCTATTCACATGAACATTCGATTGCAAGCTGTTTTGGACAACTTTCTTTCTCTTCTTGCAAAACACTCGGCACACCTCCGTGCAGCTTCTAGAACACGATGGGAGATGTTTTCTGTGCTGGCACTGTTTCTCCTTGCCAGACAGAGTGGAAAAGCTTTTTGCTAAGATGTAGACGAGAAGAGAGGCTAAAGACGAAGGTACGGTGCTCTGCAGAGCTAAGCACCGCTCGCGGACCTCTTTCGGCAGAAGGCGCACACCGCAGAGCACTGTGAGCGGCAGAATCGTCTTTGCGCGAAGAAGCAGCTTCTTCGTCTCCGGGAGCCGGAGAGAGCGGCAACTTCGCAAAGGTGATGAAACAAGCTGTACAACACTGCGATTGTGTGCGCAGCTTGCCAACTGAGAGAAAACAGTACCTGAGCACTCTCCTGCCTTTTCTATTCACATGAACATTCGATTGCAAGCTGTTTTGGACAACTTTCTTTCTCTTCTTGCAAAACACTCGGCAGACCTCCGTGCAGCCTCTAGAACACGATGGGAGATGTTTTCTGTGCTGGCAGAGTTTCTCCTTGCCAGACAGAGTGGAAAAGCTTTTTGCTAAGATGTAGACGAGAAGAGAGGCTAAAGACGAAGGTACGGTGCTCTGCAGAGCTAAGCACCGCTCCCGGACCTCTTTCGGCAGAAGGCGCACACCGCAGAGCACTGTGAGCGGCAGAATCGTCTTTGCGCGAAGAAGCAGCTTCTTCGTCTCCGGGAGCCGGAGAGAGCGGCAACTTCGCAAAGGTGATGAAACAAGCTGTACAACACTGCGATTGTGTGCGCAGCTTGCCAACTGAGAGAAAACAGTACCTGAGCACTCTCCTGCCTTTTCTATTCACATGAACATTGGATTGCAAGCTGTTTTGGACAACTTTCTTTCTCTTCTTGCAAAACACTCGGCAGACCTCCGTGCAGCCTCTAGAACACGATGGGAGATGTTTTCTGTGCTGGCAGAGTTTCTCCTTGCCAGACAGAGTGGAAAAGCTTTTTGCTAAGATGTAAACGAGAAGAGAGGCTAAAGACGAAGGTACGGTGCTCTGCAGAGCTAAGCACCGCTCCCGGACCTCTTTCGGCAGAAGGCGCACACCGCAGAGCACTGTGAGCGGCAGAATCGTCTTTGCGCGAAGAAGCAGCTTCTTCGTCTCCGGGAGCCGGAGAGAGCGGCAACTTCGCAAAGGTGATGAAACAAGCTGTACAACACTGCGATTGTGTGCGCAGCTTGCCAACTGAGAGAAAACAGTACCTGAGCACTCTCCTGCCTTTTCTATTCACATGAACATTGGATTGCAAGCTGTTTTGGACAACTTTCTTTCTCTTATTGCAAAACACTCGGCAGACCTCCGTGCAGCTTCTAGAACACGATGGGAGATGTTTTCTGTTCTGGCAGAGTTTCTCCTTGCCAGACAGAGTGGAAAAGCTTTTTGCTAAGATGTAGACGAGAAGAGAGGCTAAAGACGAAGGTACGGTGCTCTGCAGAGCTAAGCACCGCTCGCGGACCTCTTTCGGCAGAAGGCGCACACCGCAGAGCACTGTGAGCGGCAGAATCGTCTTTGCGCGAAGAAGCAGCTTCTTCGTCTCCGGGAGCCGGAGAGAGCGGCAAGTTCGCAAAGGTGATGAAACAAGCTGTACAACACTGCGATTGTGTGCGCAGCTTGCCAACTGAGAGAAAACAGTACCTGAGCACTCTCCTGCCTTTTCTATTCACATGAACATTCGATTGCAAGCTGTTTTGGACAACTTTCTTTCTCTTCTTGCAAAACACTCGGCAGACCTCCGTGCAGCCTCTAGAACACGATGGGAGATGTTTTCTGTGCTGGCACAGTTTCTCCTTGCCAGACAGAGTGGAAAAGCTTTTTGCTAAGATGTAGACGAGAAGAGAGGCTAAAGACGAAGGTACGGTGCTCTGCAGAGCTAAGCACCGCTCCCGGACCTCTTTCGGCAGAAGGCGCACACCGCAGAGCACTGTGAGCGGCAGAATCGTCTTTGCGCGAAGAAGCAGCTTCTTCGTCTCCGGGAGCCGGAGAGAGCGGCAACTTCGCAAAGGTGATGAAACAAGCTGTACAACACTGCGATTGTGTGCGCAGCTTGCCAACTGAGAGAAAACAGTACCTGAGCACTCTCCTGCCTTTTCTATTCACATGAACATTGGATTGCAAGCTGTTTTGGACAACTTTCTTTCTCTTCTTGCAAAACACTCGGCAGACCTCCGTGCAGCCTCTAGAACACGATGGGAGATGTTTTCTGTGCTGGCAGAGTTTCTCCTTGCCAGACAGAGTGGAAAAGCTTTTTGCTAAGATGTAGACGAGAAGAGAGGCTAAAGACGAAGGTACGGTGCTCTGCAGAGCTAAGCACCGCTCCTGGGCTTCTTTCGGCAGAAGGCGCACACCGCAGAGCACTGTGAGCGGCAGAATCGTCTTTGCGCGAAGAAGCAGCTTCTTCGTCTCCGCGAGCCGGAGAGAGCGGCAACTTCGCAAAGGTGATGAAACAAGCTGTACAACACTGCGATTGTGTGCGCAGTTTGAAAACTGAGAGAAAACAGTACCTGAGCACTCTCCTGCCTTTTCTATTCACATGAACATTGGATTGCAAGCTGTTTTGGACAACATTCTTTCTCTTCTTGCAAAACACTCGGCAGACCTCCGTGCAGCTTCCAGAACCCGATGGGAGATGTTTTCTGTGCTGGCACAGTTTATCCTTGCCAGACAGAGTGGAAAAGCTTTTTGCTAAGATGTAGACGAGAAGAGAGGCTAAAGACGAAGGTACGGTGCTCTGCAGAGCTAAGCACCGCTCCCGGACCTCTTTCGGCAGAAGGCGCACACCGCAGAGCACTGTGAGCGGCAGAATCGTCTTTGCGCGAAGAAGCAGCTTCTTCGTCTCCGGGAGCCGGAGAGAGCGGCAACTTCGCAAAGGTGATGAAACAAGCTGTACAACACTGCGATTGTGTGCGCAGCTTGCCAACTGAGAGAAAACAGTACCTGAGCACTCTCCTGCCTTTTCTATTCACATGAACATTGGATTGCAAGCTGTTTTGGACAACTTTCTTTCTCTTCTTGCAAAACACTCGGCAGACCTCCGTGCAGCCTCTAGAACACGATGGGAGATGTTTTTTGTGCTGGCAGAGTTTCTCCTTGCCAGACAGAGTGGAAAAGCTTTTTGCTAAGATGTAGACGAGAAGAGAGGCTAAAGACGAAGGTACGGTGCTCTGCAGAGCTAAGCACCGCTCCCGGACCTCTTTCGGCAGAAGGCGCACACCGCAGAGCACTGTGAGCGGCAGAATCGTCTTTGCGCGAAGAAGCAGCTTCTTCGTCTCCGGGAGCCGGAGAGAGCGGCAACTTCGCAAAGGTGATGAAACAAGCTGTACAACACTGCGATTGTGTGCGCAGCTTGCCAACTGAGAGAAAACAGTACCTGAGCACTCTCCTGCCTTTTCTATTCACATGAACATTGGATTGCAAGCTGTTTTGGACAACTTTCTTTCTCTTCTTGCAAAACACTCGGCAGACCTCCGTGCAGCCTCTAGAACACGATGGGAGATGTTTTCTGTGCTGGCACTGTTTCTCCTTGCCAGACAGAGTGGAAAAGCTTTTTGCTAAGATGTAGACGAGAAGAGAGGCTAAAGACGAAGGTACGGTGCTCTGCAGAGCTAAGCACCGCTCCCGGACCTCTTTCGGCAGAAGGCGCACACCGCAGAGCACTGTGAGCGGCAGAATCGTCTTTGCGCGAAGAAGCAGCTTCTTCGTCTCCGGGAGCCGGAGAGAGCGGCAACTTCGCAAAGGTGATGAAACAAGCTGTACAACACTGCGATTGTGTGCGCAGCTTGCCAACTGAGAGAAAACAGTACCTGAGCACTCTCCTGCCTTTTCTATTCACATGAACATTGGATTGCAAGCTGTTTTGGACAACTTTCTTTCTCTTCTTGCAAAACACTCGGCAGACCTCCGTGCAGCCTCTAGAACACGATGGGAGATGTTTTCTGTGCTGGCACAGTTTCTGCTTGCCAGACAGAGTGGAAAAGCTTTTTGCTAAGATGTAGACGAGAAGAGAGGCTAAAGACGAAGGTACGGTGCTCTGCAGAGCTAAGCACCGCTCCCGGACCTCTTTCGGCAGAAGGCGCACACCGCAGAGCACTGTGAGCGGCAGAATCGTCTTTGCGCGAAGAAGCAGCTTCTTCGTCTCCGGGAGCCGGAGAGAGCGGCAACTTCGCAAAGGTGATGAAACAAGCTGTACAACACTGCGATTGTGTGCGCAGCTTGCCAACTGAGAGAAAACAGTACCTGAGCACTCTCCTGCCTTTTCTATTCACATGAACATTCGATTGCAAGCTGTTTTGGACAACTTTCTTTCTCTTCTTGCAAAACACTCGGCAGACCTCCGTGCAGCCTCTAGAACACGATAGGAGATGTTTTTTGTGCTGGCAGAGTTTCTCCTTGCCAGACAGAGTGGAAAAGCTTTTTGCTAAGATGTAGCGGAGAAGAGAGGCTAAAGACGAAGGTACGGTGCTCTGCAGAGCTAAGCACCGCTCTTGGGCTTCTTTCGGCAGAAGGCGCACACCGCAGAGCACTGTGAGCGGCAGAATCGTCTTTGCGCGAAGAAGCAGCTTCTTCGTCTCCGGGAGCCGGAGAGAGCGGCAACTTCGCAAAGGTGATGAAACAAGCTGTACAACACTGCGATTGTGTGCGCAGCTTGCCAACTGAGAGAAAACAGTACCTGAGCACTCTCCTGCCTTTTCTATTCACATGAACATTGGATTGCAAGCTGTTTTGGACAACTTTCTTTCTCTTCTTGCAAAACACTCGGCAGACCTCCGTGCAGCCTCTAGAACACGATGGGAGATGTTTTCTGTGCTGGCACAGTTTCTCCTTGCCAGACAGAGTGGAAAAGCTTTTTGCTAAGATGTAGACGAGAAGAGAGGCTAAAGACGAAGGTACGGTGCTCTGCAGAGCTAAGCACCGCTCCCGGACCTCTTTCGGCAGAAGGCGCACACCGCAGAGCACTGTGAGCGGCAGAATCGTCTTTGCGCGAAGAAGCAGCTTCTTCGTCTCCGGGAGCCGGAGAGAGCGGCAACTTCGCAAAGGTGATGAAACAAGCTGTACAACACTGCGATTGTGTGCGCAGCTTGCCAACTGAGAGAAAACAGTACCTGAGCACTCTCCTGCCTTTTCTATTCACATGAACATTGGATTGCAAGCTGTTTTGGACAACTTTCTTTCTCTTCTTGCAAAACACTCGGCAGACCTCCGTGCAGCTTCTAGAACACGATGGGAGATGTTTTCTGTTCTGGCAGAGTTTCTCCTTGCCAGACAGAGTGGAAAAGCTTTTTGCTAAGATGTAAACGAGAAGAGAGGCTAAAGACGAAGGTACGGTGCTCTGCAGAGCTAAGCACCGCTCCCAGTCCTCTTTCGGCAGAAGGCGCACACCGCAGAGCACTGTGAGCGGCAGAATCGTCTTTGCGCGAAGAAGCAGCTTCTTCCTCTCCGGGAGCCGGAGAGAGCGGCAACTTCGCAAAGGTGATGAAACAAGCTGTACAACACTGCGATTGTGTGCGCAGCTTGCCAACTGAGAGAAAACAGTACCTGAGCACTCTCCTGCCTTTTCTATTCACATGAACATTGGATTGCAAGCTGTTTTGGACAACTTTCTTTCTCTTCTTGCAAAACACTCGGCAGACCTCCGTGCAGCTTCTAGAACACGATGGGAGATGTTTTCTGTTCTGGCAGAGTTTCTCCTTGCCAGACAGAGTGGAAAAGCTTTTTGCTAAGATGTAGACGAGAAGAGAGGCTAAAGACGAAGGTACGGTGCTCTGCAGAGCTAAGCACCGCTCCCGGACCTCTTTCGGCAGAAGGCGCACACCGCAGAGCACTGTGAGCGGCAGAATCGTCTTTGCGCGAAGAAGCAGCTTCTTCGTCTCCGGGAGCCGGAGAGAGCGGCAACTTCGCAAAGGTGATGAAACAAGCTGTACAACACTGCGATTGTGTGCGCAGCTTGAAAACTGAGAGAAAACAGTACCTGAGCACTCTCCTGCCTTTTCTATTCACATGAATATTCGATTGCAAGCTGTTTTGGACAACTTTCTTTCTCTTCTTGCAAAAGACTCGGCAGACCTCCGTGCAGCCTCTAGAACACGATGGGAGATGTTTTCTGTGCTGGCAGAGTTTCTGCTTGCCAGACAGAGTGGAAAAGCTTTTTGCTAAGATGTAGACGAGAAGAGAGGCTAAAGACGAAGGTACGGTGCTCTGCAGAGCTAAGCACCGCTCCCGGACCTCTTTCGGCAGAAGGCGCACACCGCAGAGCACTGTGAGCGGCAGAATCGTCTTTGCGCGAAGAAGCAGCTTCTTCGTCTCCGGGAGCCGGAGAGAGCGGCAACTTCGCAAAGGTGATGAAACAAGCTGTACAACACTGCGATTGTGTGCGCAGTTTGAAAATTGAGAGAAAACAGTACCTGAGCACTCTCCTGCCTTTTCTATTCACATGAACATTGGATTGCAAGCTGTTTTGGACAACATTCTTTCTCTTCTTGCAAAACTCTCGGCAGACCTACGTGCGGCTTCCAGAACCCGATGGGAGATGTTTTCTGTGCTGGCACAGTTTCTTCTTGCCAGACAGAGTGGAAAAGCTTTTTGCTAAGATGTAGACGAGAAGAGAGGCTAAAGACGAAGGTACGGTGCTCTGCAGAGCTAAGCACCGCTCCCGGACCTCTTTCGGCAGAAGGCGCACACCGCAGAGCACTGTGAGCGGCAGAATCGTCTTTGCGCGAAGAAGCAGCTTCTTCGTCTCCGGGAGCCGGAGAGAGCGGCAACTTCGCAAAGGTGATGAAACAAGCTGTACAACACTGCCATTGTGTGCGGAGCTTGAAAACTGAGAGAAAACAGTACCTGAGCACTCTCCTGCCTTTTCTATTCACATGAACATTCGATTGCAAGCTGTTTTGGACAACTTTCTTTCTCTTCTTGCAAAACACTCGGCAGACCTCCGTGCAGCCTCTAGAACACGATGGGAGATGTTTTCTGTGCTGGCACAGTTTCTCCTTGCCAGACAGAGTGGAAAAGCTTTTTGCTAAGATGTAGACGAGAAGAGAGGCTAAAGACGAAGGTACGGTGCTCTGCAGAGCTAAGCACCGCTCCCGGACCTCTTTCGGCAGAAGGCGCACACCGCAGAGCACTGTGAGCGGCAGAATCGTCTTTGCGCGAAGAAGCAGCTTCTTCGTCTCCGGGAGCCGGAGAGAGCGGCAACTTCGCAAAGGTGATGAAACAAGCTGTACAACACTGCCATTGTGTGCGCAGCTTGAAAACTGAAAGAAAACAGTACCTGAGCACTCTCCTGCCTTTTCTATTCACATGAACATTGGATTGCAAGCTGTTTTGGACAACTTTCTTTCTCTTCTTGCAAAACACTCGGCAGACCTCCGTGCAGCCTCTAGAACACGATGGGAGATGTTTTCTGTGCTGGCAGAGTTTCTGCTTGCCAGACAGAGTGGAAAAGCTTTTTGCTAAGATGTAGACGAGAAGAGAGGCTAAAGACGAAGGTACGGTGCTCTGCAGAGCTAAGCACCGCTCCCGGTTCTCTTTCGGCAGAAGGCGCACACCGCAGAGCACTGTGAGCGGCAGAATCGTCTTTGCGCGAAGAAGCAGCTTCTTCGTCTCCGGGAGCCGGAGAGAGCGGCAACTTCGCAAAGGTGATGAAACAAGCTGTACAACACTGCGATTGTGTGCGCAGCTTGCCAAGTGAGAGAAAACAGTACCTGACCACTCTCCTGCCTTTTCTATTCACATGAACATTGGATTGCAAGCTGTTTTGGACAACTTTCTTTCTCTTCTTGCAAAACACTCGGCAGACCTCCGTGCAGCCTCTAGAACACGATAGGATATGTTTTTTGTGCTGGCACAGTTTCTCCTTGCCAGACAGAGTGGAAAAGCTTTTTGCTAAGATGTAGACGAGAAGAGAGGCTAAAGACGAAGGTACGGTGCTCTGCAGAGCTAAGCACCGCTCCTGGGCTTCTTTCGGCAGAAGGCGCACACCGCAAAGCATTGTGAGCGGCAGAATCGTCTTTGCGCGAAGAAGCAGCTTCTTCGTCTCCGGGAGCCGGAGAGAGCGGCAACTTCGCAAAGGTGATGAAACAAGCTGTACAACACTGCGATTTTGTGCGCAGCTTGCCAACTGAGAGAAAACAGTACCTGACCACTCTCCTGCCTTTTCTAGTCACATGAACATTGGATTGCAAGCTGTTTTGGACAACTTTCTTTCTCTTCTTGCAAAACACTCGGCAGACCTCCGTGCAGCTTCTAGAACACGATGGGAGATGTTTTCTGTGCTGGCACAGTTTCTCCTTGCCAGACAGAGTGGAAAAGCTTTTTGCTAAGATGTAGACGAGAAGAGAGGCTAAAGACGAAGGTACGGTGCTCTGCAGAGCTAAGCACCGCTCCCGGACCTCTTTCGGCAGAAGGCGCACACCGCAGAGCACTGTGAGCGGCAGAATCGTCTTTGCGCGAAGAAGCAGCTTCTTCGTCTCCGGGAGCCGGAGAGAGCGGCAACTTCGCAAAGGTGATGAAACAAGCTGTACAACACTGCGATTGTGTGCGCAGTTTGAAAACTGGGAGAAAACAGTACCTGAGCACTCTCCTGCCTTTTCTATTCACATGAACATTGGATTGCAAGCTGTTTTGGACAACATTCTTTCTCTTCTTGCAAAACACTCGGCAGACCTCCGTGCAGCTTCCAGAACCCGATGGGAGATGTTTTCTGTGCTGGCACAGTTTCTCCTTGCCAGACAGAGTGGAAAAGCTTTTTGCTAAGATGTAGACGAGAAGAGAGGCTAAAGACGAAGGTACGGTGCTCTGCAGAGCTAAGCACCGCTCCCGGACCTCTTTCGGCAGAAGGCGCACACCGCAGAGCACTGTGAGCGGCAGAATCGTCTTTGCGCGAAGAAGCAGCTTCTTCGTCTCCGGGAGCCGGAGAGAGCGGCAGCTTCGCAAAGGTGATGAAACAAGCTGTACAACACTGCGATTGTGTGCGCAGCTTGCCAAGTGAGAGAAAACAGTACCTGAGCACTCTCCTGCCTTTTCTATTCACATGAACATTGGATTGCAAGCTGTTTTGGACAACTTTCTTTCTCTTCTTGCAAAACACTCGGCAGACCTCCGTGCAGCCTCTAGAACACGATGGGAGATGTTTTCTGTGCTGGCACAGTTTCTCCTTGCCAGACAGAGTGGAAAAGCTTTTTGCTAAGATGTAGACGAGAAGAGAGGCTAAAGACGAAGGTACGGTGCTCTGCAGAGCTAAGCACCGCTCCCGGACCTCTTTCGGCAGAAGGCGCACACCGCAGAGCACTGTGAGCGGCAGAATCGTCTTTGCGCGAAGAAGCAGCTTCTTCGTCTCCGGGAGCCGGAGAGAGCGGCAACTTCGCAAAGGTGATGAAACAAGCTGTACAACACTGCGATTGTGTGCGCAGCTTGCCAAGTGAGAGAAAACAGTACCTGAGCACTCTCCTGCCTTTTCTATTCACATGAACATTGGATTGCAAGCTGTTTTGGACAACTTTCTTTCTCTTCTTGCAAAACACTCGGCAGACCTCCGTGCAGCTTCTAGAACACGATGGGAGATGTTTTCTGTTCTGGCAGAGTTTCTCCTTGCCAGACAGAGTGGAAAAGCTTTTTGCTAAGATGTAGACGAGAAGAGAGGCTAAAGACGAAGGTACGGTGCTCTGCAGAGCTAAGCACCGCTCCCGGACCTCTTTCGGCAGAAGGCGCACACCGCAGAGCACTGTGAGCGGCAGAATCGTCTTTGCGCGAAGAAGCAGCTTCTTCGTCTCCGGGAGCCGGAGAGAGCGGCAACTTCGCAAAGGTGATGAAACAAGCTGTACAACACTGCGATTGTGTGCGCAGCTTGCCAACTGAGAGAAAACAGTACCTGAGCACTCTCCTGCCTTTTCTATTCACATGAACATTGGATTGCAAGCTGTTTTGGACAACTTTCTTTCTCTTCTTGCAAAACACTCGGCAGACCTCCGTGCAGCCTCTAGAACACGATGGGAGATGTTTTCTGTGCTGGCACAGTTTCTCCTTGCCAGACAGAGTGGAAAAGCTTTTTGCTAAGATGTAGACGAGAAGAGAGGCTAAAGACGAAGGTACGGTGCTCTGCAGAGCTAAGCACCGCTCCCGGACCTCTTTCGGCAGAAGGCGCACACCGCAGAGCACTGTGAGCGGCAGAATCGTCTTTGCGCGAAGAAGCAGCTTCTTCGTCTCCGGGAGCCGGAGAGAGCGGCAACTTCGCAAAGGTGATGAAACAAGCTGTACAACACTGCCATTGTGTGCGCAGCTTGCCAACTGAGAGAAAACAGTACCTGAGCACTCTCCTGCCTTTTCTATTCACATGAACATTCGATTGCAAGCTGTTTTGGACAACTTTCTTTCTCTTCTTGCAAAACACTCGGCAGACCTCCGTGCAGCCTCTAGAACACGTTGGGAGATGTTTTCTGTGCTGGCAGAATTTCTCCTTGCCAGACAGAGTGGATAAGCTTTTTGCTAAGATGTAGACGAGAAGAGAGGCTAAAGACGAAGGTACGGTGCTCTGCAGAGCTAAGCACCGCTCCTGGGCTTCTTTCGGCAGAAGGCGCACACCGCAGAGCACTGTGAGCGGCAGAATCGTCTTTGCGCGAAGAAGCAGCTTCTTCGTCTCCGCGAGCCGGAGAGAGCGGCAACTTCGCAAAGGTGATGAAACAAGCTGTACAACACTGCGATTGTGTGCGCAGTTTGAAAACTGAGAGAAAACAGTACCTGAGCACTCTCCTGCCTTTTCTATTCACATGAACATTCGATTGCAAGCTGTTTTGGACAACATTCTTTCTCTTCTTGCAAAAGACTCGGCAGACCTCCGTGCAGCTTCCAGAACCCGATGGGAGATGTTTTCTGTGCTGGCACAGTTTCTCCTTGCCAGACAGAGTGGAAAAGCTTTTTGCTAAGATGTAGACGAGAAGAGAGGCTAAAGACGAAGGTACGGTGCTCTGCAGAGCTAAGCACCGCTCCCGGACCTCTTTCGGCAGAAGGCGCACACCGCAGAGCACTGTGAGCGGCAGAATCGTCTTTGCGCGAAGAAGCAGCTTCTTCGTCTCCGGGAGCCGGAGAGAGCGGCAACTTCGCAAAGGTGATGAAACAAGCTGTACAACACTGCGATTGTGTGCGCAGCTTGCCAACTGAGAGAAAACAGTACCTGAGCACTCTGCTGCCTTTTCTATTCACATGAACATTCGATTGCAAGCTGTTTTGGACAACTTTCTTTCTCTTCTTGCAAAACACTCGGCAGACCTCCGTGCAGCCTCTAGAACACGATGGGAGATGTTTTCTGTGCTGGCACTGTTTCTCCTTGCCAGACAGAGTGGAAAAGCTTTTTGCTAAGATGTAGACGAGAAGAGAGGCTAAAGACGAAGGTACGGTGCTCTGCAGAGCTAAGCACCGCTCCTGGGCTTCTTTCGGCAGAAGGCGCACACCGCAGAGCATTGTGAGCGGCAGAATCGTCTTTGCGCGAAGAAGCAGCTTCTTCGTCTCCGCGAGCCGGAGAGAGCGGCAACTTCGCAAAGGTGATGAAACAAGCTGTACAACACTGCGATTGTGTGCGCAGTTTGAAAACTGAGAGAAAACAGTACCTGAGCACTCTCCTGCCTTTTCTATTCACATGAACATTGGATTGCAATCTGTTTTGGACAACATTCTTTCTCTTCTTGCAAAACACTCGGCAGACCTCCGTGCAGCTTCCAGAACCCGATGGGAGATGTTTTCTGTGCTGGCACAGTTTCTCCTTGCCAGACAGAGTGGAAAAGCTTTTTGCTAAGATGTAGACGAGAAGAGAGGCTAAAGACGAAGGTACGGTGCTCTGCAGAGCTAAGCACCGCTCCCGGACCTCTTTCGGCAGAAGGCGCACACCGCAGAGCACTGTGAGCGGCAGAATCGTCTTTGCGCGAAGAAGCAGCTTCTTCGTCTCCGGGAGCCGGAGAGAGCGGCAACTTCGCAAAGGTGATGAAACAAGCTGTACAACACTGCGATTGTGTGCGCAGCTTGCCAACTGAGAGAAAACAGTACCTGAGCACTCTCCTGCCTTTTCTATTCACATGAACATTGGATTGCAAGCTGTTTTGGACAACTTTCTTTCTCTTCTTGCAAAACACTCGGCAGACCTCCGTGCAGCCTCTAGAACACGATGGGAGATGTTTTCTGTGCTGGCACAGTTTCTCCTTGCCAGACAGAGTGGAAAAGCTTTTTGCTAAGATGTAGACGAGAAGAGAGGCTAAAGACGAAGGTACGGTGCTCTGCAGAGCTAAGCACCGCTCCCGGACCTCTTTCGGCAGAAGGCGCACACCGCAGAGCACTGTGAGCGGCAGAATCGTCTTTGCGCGAAGAAGCAGCTTCTTCGTCTCCGGGAGCCGGAGAGAGCGGCAACTTCGCAAAGGTGATGAAACAAGCTGTACAACACTGCGATTGTGTGCGCAGCTTGCCAACTGAGAGAAAACAGTACCTGAGCACTCTCCTGCCTTTTCTAGTCACATGAACATTGGATTGCAAGCTGTTTTGGACAACTTTCTTTCTCTTCTTGCAAAACACTCGGCAGACCTCCGTGCAGCCTCTAGAACACGATGGGAGATGTTTTTTGTGCTGGCACAGTTTCTCCTTGCCAGACAGAGTGGAAAAGCTTTTTGCTAAGATGTAGACGAGAAGAGAGGCTAAAGACGAAGGTACGGTGCTCTGCAGAGCTAAGCACCGCTCCCTGACCTCTTTCGGCAGAAGGCGCACACCGCAGAGCACTGTGAGCGGCAGAATCGTCTTTGCGCGAAGAAGCAGCTTCTTCGTCTCCGGGAGCCGGAGAGAGCGGCAACTTCGCAAAGGTGATGAAACAAGCTGTACAACACTGCGATTGTGTGCGCAGCTTGCCAACTGAGAGAAAACAGTACCTGAGCACTCTCCTGCCTTTTCTATTCACATGAACATTGGATTGCAAGCTGTTTTGGACAACTTTCTTTCTCTTCTTGCAAAACACTCGGCAGACCTCCGTGCAGCTTCTAGAACACGATGGGAGATGTTTTCTGTTCTGGCAGAGTTTCTCCTTGCCAGACAGAGTGGAAAAGCTTTTTGCTAAGATGTAAACGAGAAGAGAGGCTAAAGACGAAGGTACGGTGCTCTGCAGAGCTAAGCACCGCTCCCGGACCTCTTTCGGCAGAAGGCGCACACCGCAGAGCACTGTGAGCGGCAGAATCGTCTTTGCGCGAAGAAGCAGCTTCTTCGTCTCCGGGAGCCGGAGAGAGCGGCAACTTCGCAAAGGTGATGAAACAAGCTGTACAACACTGCGATTGTGTGCGCAGCTTGCCAACTGAGAGAAAACAGTACCTGAGCACTCTCCTGCCTTTTCTATTCACATGAACATTGGATTGCAAGCTGTTTTGGACAACTTTCTTTCTCTTCTTGCAAAACACTCGGCAGACCTCCGTGCAGCCTCTAGAACACGATGGGAGATGTTTTCTGTGCTGGCACAGTTTCTCCTTGCCAGACAGAGTGGAAAAGCTTTTTGCTAAGATGTAGACGAGAAGAGAGGCTAAAGACGAAGGTACGGTGCTCTGCAGAGCTAAGCACCGCTCCTGGGCTTCTTTCAGCAGAAGGCGCACACCGCAGAGCACTGTGAGCGGCAGAATCGTCTTTGCGCGAAGAAGCAGCTTCTTCGTCTCCGGGAGCCGGAGAGAGCGGCAACTTCGCAAAGGTGATGAAACAAGCTGTACAACACTGCGATTGTGTGCGCAGCTTGCCAACTGAGAGAAAACAGTACCTGAGCACTCTCCTGCCTTTTCTATTCACATGAACATTGGATTGCAAGCTGTTTTGGACAACTTTCTTTCTCTTCTTGCAAAACACTCGGCAGACCTCCGTGCAGCCTCTAGAACACGATGGGAGATGTTTTCTGTGCTGGCACAGTTTCTCCTTGCCAGACAGAGTGGAAAAGCTTTTTGCTAAGATGTAGACGAGAAGAGAGGCTAAAGACGAAGATACGGTGCTATGCAGAGCTAAGCACCGCTCCCAGACCTCTTTCGGCAGAAGGCACACACCGCAGAGCACTGTGAGCGGCAGAATCGTCTTTGCGCGAAGAAGCAGCTTCTTCGTCTCCGGGAGCCGGAGAGAGCGGCAGCTTCGCAAAGGTGATGAAACAAGCTGTACAACACTGCGATTGTGTGCGCAGCTTGCCAACTGAGAGAAAACAGTACCTGAGCACTCTCCTGCCTTTTCTATTCACATGAACATTGGATTGCAAGCTGTTTTGGACAACTTTCTTTCTCTTCTTGCAAAAGACTCGGCAGACCTCCGTGCAGCTTCTAGAACCCGATGGGAGATGTTTTCTGTGCTGGCACAGTTTCTCCTTGCCAGACAGAGTGGAAAAGCTTTTTGCTAAGATGTAGACGAGAAGAGAGGCTAAAGACGAAGGTACGGTGCTCTGCAGAGCTAAGCACCGCTCCCGGACCTCTTTCGGCAGAAGGCGCACACCGCAGAGCACTGTGAGCGGCAGAATCGTCTTTGCGCGAAGAAGCAGCTTCTTCGTCTCCGGGAGCCGGAGAGAGCGGCAACTTCGCAAAGGTAATGAAACAAGCTGTACAACACTGCGATTGTGTGCGCAGCTTGCCAACTGAGAGAAAACAGTACCTGAGCACTCTCCTGCCTTTTCTATTCACATGAACATTCGATTGCAAGCTGTTTTGGACAACTTTCTTTCTCTTCTTGCAAAACACTCGGCACACCTCCGTGCAGCTTCTAGAACACGATGGGAGATGTTTTCTGTGCTGGCACTGTTTCTCCTTGCCAGACAGAGTGGAAAAGCTTTTTGCTAAGATGTAGACGAGAAGAGAGGCTAAAGACGAAGGTACGGTGCTCTGCAGAGCTAAGCACCGCTCCCGGACCTCTTTCGGCAGAAGGCGCACACCGCAGAGCACTGTGAGCGGCAGAATCGTCTTTGCGCGAAGAAGCAGCTGCTTCGTCTCCGGGAGCCGGAGAGAGCGGCAACTTCGCAAAGGTGATGAAACAAGCTGTACAACACTGCGATTGTGTGCGCAGCTTGCCAACTGAGAGAAAACAGTACCTGAGCACTCTCCTGCCTTTTCTATTCACATGAACATTGGATTGCAAGCTGTTTTGGACAACTTTCTTTCTCTTCTTGCAAAACACTCGGCAGACCTCCGTGCAGCCTCTAGAACACGATGGGAGATGTTTTCTGTGCTGGCACAGTTTCTCCTTGCCAGACAGAGTGGAAAAGCTTTTTGCTAAGATGTAGACGAGAAGAGAGGCTAAAGACGAAGGTACGGTGCTCTGCAGAGCTAAGCACCGCTCCCGGACCTCTTTCGGCAGAAGGCGCACACCGCAGAGCACTGTGAGCGGCAGAATCGTCTTTGCGCGAAGAAGCAGCTTCTTCGTCTCCGGGAGCCGGAGAGAGCGGCAACTTCGCAAAGGTGATGAAACAAGCTGTACAACACTGCGATTGTGTGCGCAGCTTGCCAACTGAGAGAAAACAGTACCTGAGCACTCTCCTGCCTTTTCTATTCACATGAACATTGGATTGCAAGCTGTTTTGGACAACTTTCTTTCTCTTCTTGCAAAACACTCGGCAGACCTCCGTGCAGCCTCTAGAACACGATGGGAGATGTTTTCTGTGCTGGCAGAGTTTCTCCTTGCCAGACAGAGTGGAAAAGCTTTTTGCTAAGATGTAAACGAGAAGAGAGGCTAAAGACGAAGGTACGGTGCTCTGCAGAGCTAAGCACCGCTCTTGGGCTTCTTTCGGCAGAAGGCGCACACCGCAGAGCACTGTGAGCGGCAGAATCGTCTTTGCGCGAAGAAGCAGCTTCTTCGTCTCCGGGAGCCGGAGAGAGCGGCAACTTCGCAAAGGTGATGAAACAAGCTGTACAACACTGCGATTGTGTGCGCAGCTTGCCAACTGAGAGAAAACAGTACCTGAGCACTCTCCTGCCTTTTCTATTCACATGAACATTGGATTGCAAGCTGTTTTGGACAACTTTCTTTCTCTTCTTGCAAAACACTCGGCAGACCTCCGTGCAGCTTCTAGAACACGATGGGAGATGTTTTCTGTTCTGGCAGAGTTTCTCCTTGCCAGACAGAGTGGAAAAGCTTTTTGCTAAGATGTAGACGAGAAGAGAGGCTAAAGACGAAGGTACGGTGCTCTGCAGAGCTAAGCACCGCTCGCGGACCTCTTTCGGCAGAAGGCGCACACCGCAGAGCACTGTGAGCGGCAGAATCGTCTTTGCGCGAAGAAGCAGCTTCTTCGTCTCCGGGAGCCGGAGAGAGCGGCAACTTCGCAAAGGTGATGAAACAAGCTGTACAACACTGCGATTGTGTGCGCAGCTTGCCAACTGAGAGAAAACAGTACCTGAGCACTCTCCTGCCTTTTCTATTCACATGAACATTCGATTGCAAGCTGTTTTGGACAACTTTCTTTCTCTTCTTGCAAAACACTCGGCAGACCTCCGTGCAGCCTCTAGAACACGATGGGAGATGTTTTCTGTGCTGGCACAGTTTCTCCTTGCCAGACAGAGTGGAAAAGCTTTTTGCTAAGATGTAGACGAGAAGAGAGGCTAAAGACGAAGGTACGGTGCTCTGCAGAGCTAAGCACCGCTCCCGGACCTCTTTCGGCAGAAGGCGCACACCGCAGAGCACTGTGAGCGGCAGAATCGTCTTTGCGCGAAGAAGCAGCTTCTTCGTCTCCGGGAGCCGGAGAGAGCGGCAACTTCGCAAAGGTGATGAAACAAGCTGTACAACACTGCGATTGTGTGCGCAGCTTGCCAACTGAGAGAAAACAGTACCTGAGCACTCTCCTGCCTTTTCTATTCACATGAACATTGGATTGCAAGCTGTTTTGGACAACTTTCTTTCTCTTCTTGCAAAACACTCGGCAGACCTCCGTGCAGCCTCTAGAACACGATGGGAGATGTTTTCTGTGCTGGCAGAGTTTCTCCTTGCCAGACAGAGTGGAAAAGCTTTTTGCTAAGATGTAAACGAGAAGAGAGGCTAAAGACGAAGGTACGGTGCTCTGCAGAGCTAAGCACCGCTCCCGGACCTCTTTCGGCAGAAGGCGCACACCGCAGAGCACTGTGAGCGGCAGAATCGTCTTTGCGCGAAGAAGCAGCTTCTTCGTCTCCGGGAGCCGGAGAGAGCGGCAACTTCGCAAAGGTGATGAAACAAGCTGTACAACACTGCGATTGTGTGCGCAGCTTGCCAACTGAGAGAAAACAGTACCTGAGCACTCTCCTGCCTTTTCTATTCACATGAACATTGGATTGCAAGCTGTTTTGGACAACTTTCTTTCTCTTCTTGCAAAACACTCGGCAGACCTCCGTGCAGCCTCTAGAACACGATGGGAGATGTTTTCTGTGCTGGCACAGTTTCTCCTTGCCAGACAGAGTGGAAAAGCTTTTTGCTAAGATGTAGACGAGAAGAGAGGCTAAAGACGAAGGTACGGTGCTCTGCAGAGCTAAGCACCGCTCCTGGGCTTCTTTCGGCAGAAGGCGCACACCGCAGAGCACTGTGAGCGGCAGAATCGTCTTTGCGCGAAGAAGCAGCTTCTTCGTCTCCGGGAGCCGGAGAGAGCGGCAACTTCGCAAAGGTGATGAAACAAGCTGTACAACACTGCGATTGTGTGCGCAGCTTGCCAACTGAGAGAAAACAGTACCTGAGCACTCTCCTGCCTTTTCTATTCACATGAACATTGGATTGCAAGCTGTTTTGGACAACTTTCTTTCTCTTCTTGCAAAACACTCGGCAGACCTCCGTGCAGCCTCTAGAACACGATGGGAGATGTTTTCTGTGCTGGCAGAGTTTCTCCTTGCCAGACAGAGTGGAAAAGCTTTTTGCTAAGATGTAGACGAGAAGAGAGGCTAAAGACGAAGGTACGGTGCTCTGCAGAGCTAAGCACCGCTCCCAGACCTCTTTCGGCAGAAGGCACACACCGCAGAGCACTGTGAGCGGCAGAATCGTCTTTGCGCGAAGAAGCAGCTTCTTCGTCTCCGGGAGCCGGAGAGAGCGGCAGCTTCTCAAAGGTGATGAAACAAGCTGTACAACACTGCGATTGTGTGCGCAGCTTGCCAACTGAGAGAAAACAGTACCTGAGCACTCTCCTGCCTTTTCTATTCACATGAACATTGGATTGCAAGCTGTTTTGGACAACTTTCTTTCTCTTCTTGCAAAAGACTCGGCAGACCTCCGTGCAGCTTCTAGAACCCGATGGGAGATGTTTTCTGTGCTGGCACAGTTTCTCCTTGCCAGACAGAGTGGAAAAGCTTTTTGCTAAGATGTAGACGAGAAGAGAGGCTAAAGACGAAGGTACGGTGCTCTGCAGAGCTAAGCACCGCTCCCGGACCTCTTTCGGCAGAAGGCGCACACCGCAGAGCACTGTGAGCGGCAGAATCGTCTTTGCGCGAAGAAGCAGCTTCTTCGTCTCCGGGAGCCGGAGAGAGCGGCAACTTCGCAAAGGTAATGAAACAAGCTGTACAACACTGCGATTGTGTGCGCAGCTTGCCAAGTGAGAGAAAACAGTACCTGAGCACTCTCCTGCCTTTTCTATTCACATGAACATTCGATTGCAAGCTGTTTTGGACAACTTTCTTTCTCTTCTTGCAAAACACTCGGCACACCTCCGTGCAGCTTCTAGAACACGATGGGAGATGTTTTCTGTGCTGGCACTGTTTCTCCTTGCCAGACAGAGTGGAAAAGCTTTTTGCTAAGATGTAGACGAGAAGAGAGGCTAAAGACGAAGGTACGGTGCTCTGCAGAGCTAAGCACCGCTCCCGGACCTCTTTCGGCAGAAGGCGCACACCGCAGAGCACTGTGAGCGGCAGAATCGTCTTTGCGCGAAGAAGCAGCTGCTTCGTCTCCGGGAGCCGGAGAGAGCGGCAACTTCGCAAAGGTGATGAAACAAGCTGTACAACACTGCGATTGTGTGCGCAGCTTGCCAACTGAGAGAAAACAGTACCTGAGCACTCTCCTGCCTTTTCTATTCACATGAACATTGGATTGCAAGCTGTTTTGGACAACTTTCTTTCTCTTCTTGCAAAACACTCGGCAGACCTCCGTGCAGCCTCTAGAACACGATGGGAGATGTTTTCTGTTCTGGCAGAGTTTCTCCTTGCCAGACAGAGTGGAAAAGCTTTTTGCTAAGATGTAGACGAGAAGAGAGGCTAAAGACGAAGGTACGGTGCTCTGCAGAGCTAAGCACCGCTCGCGGACCTCTTTCGGCAGAAGGCGCACACCGCAGAGCACTGTGAGCGGCAGAATCGTCTTTGCGCGAAGAAGCAGCTTCTTCGTCTCCGGGAGCCGGAGAGAGCGGCAACTTCGCAAAGGTGATGAAACAAGCTGTACAACACTGCGATTGTGTGCGCAGCTTGCCAACTGAGAGAAAACAGTACCTGAGCACTCTCCTGCCTTTTCTATTCACATGAACATTGGATTGCAAGCTGTTTTGGACAACTTTCTTTCTCTTCTTGCAAAACACTCGGCAGACCTCCGTGCAGCCTCTAGAACACGATGGGAGATGTTTTCTGTGCTGGCACAGTTTCTCCTTGCCAGACAGAGTGGAAAAGCTTTTTGCTAAGATGTAGACGAGAAGAGAGGCTAAAGACGAAGGTACGGTGCTCTGCAGAGCTAAGCACCGCTCCCGGACCTCTTTCGGCAGAAGGCGCACACCGCAGAGCACTGTGAGCGGCAGAATCGTCTTTGCGCGAAGAAGCAGCTTCTTCGTCTCCGGGAGCCGGAGAGAGCGGCAACTTCGCAAAGGTGATGAAACAAGCTGTACAACACTGCGATTGTGTGCGCAGCTTGCCAACTGAGAGAAAACAGTACCTGAGCACTCTCCTGCCTTTTCTATTCACATGAACATTGGATTGCAAGCTGTTTTGGACAACTTTCTTTCTCTTCTTGCAAAACACTCGGCAGACCTCCGTGCAGCCTCTAGAACACGATGGGAGATGTTTTCTGTGCTGGCAGAGTTTCTCCTTGCCAGACAGAGTGGAAAAGCTTTTTGCTAAGATGTAGACGAGAAGAGAGGCTAAAGACGAAGGTACGGTGCTCTGCAGAGCTAAGCACCGCTCCTGGGCTTCTTTCGGCAGAAGGCGCACACCGCAGAGCACTGTGAGCGGCAGAATCGTCTTTGCGCGAAGAAGCAGCTTCTTCGTCTCCGCGAGCCGGAGAGAGCGGCAACTTCGCAAAGGTGATGAAACAAGCTGTACAACACTGCGATTGTGTGCGCAGTTTGAAAACTGAGAGAAAACAGTACCTGAGCACTCTCCTGCCTTTTCTATTCACATGAACATTCGATTGCAAGCTGTTTTGGACAACATTCTTTCTCTTCTTGCAAAACACTCGGCAGACCTCCGTGCAGCTTCCAGAACCCGATGGGAGATGTTTTCTGTGCTGGCACAGTTTCTGCTTGCCAGACAGAGTGGAAAAGCTTTTTGCTAAGATGTAGACGAGAAGAGAGGCTAAAGACGAAGGTACGGTGCTCTGCAGAGGTAAGCACCGCTCTTGGGCTTCTTTCGGCAGAAGGCGCACACCGCAGAGCACTGTGAGCGGCAGAATCGTCTTTGCGCGAAGAAGCAGCTTCTTCGTCTCCGGGAGCCGGAGAGAGCGGCAACTTGGCAAAGGTGATGAAACAAGCTGTACAACACTGCGATTGTGTGCGCAGCTTGCCAACTGAGAGAAAACAGTACCTGAGCACTCTCCTGCCTTTTCTATTCACATGAACATTCGATTGCAAGCTGTTTTGGACAACTTTCTTTCTCTTCTTGCAAAAGACTCGGCAGACCTCCGTGCAGCTTCTAGAACACGATGGGAGATGTTTTCTGTGCTGGCAGAGTTTCTCCTTGCCAGACAGAGTGGAAAAGCTTTTTGCTAAGATGTAGACGAGAAGAGAGGCTAAAGACGAAGGTACGGTGCTCTGCAGAGCTAAGCACCGCTCCCGGACCTCTTTCGGCAGAAGGCGCACACCGCAGAGCACTGTGAGCGGCAGAATCGTCTTTGCGCGAAGAAGCAGCTTCTTCGTCTCCGGGAGCCGGAGAGAACGGCAACTTCGCAAAGGTGATGAAACAAGCTGTACAACACTGCGATTGTGTGCGCAGCTTGCCAACTGAGAGAAAACAGTACCTGAGCACTCTCCTGCCTTTTCTATTCACATGAACATTCGATTGCAAGCTGTTTTGGACAACTTTCTTTCTCTTCTTGCAAAACACTCGGCAGACCTCCGTGCAGCCTCTAGAACACGATGGGAGATGTTTTCTGTGCTGGCAGAGTTTCTCCTTGCCAGACAGAGTGGAAAAGCTTTTTGCTAAGATGTAGAGGAGAAGAGAGGCTAAAGACGAAGGTACGGTGCTCTGCAGAGCTAAGCACCGCTCTTGGGCTTCTTTAGGCAGAAGGCGCACACCGCAGAGCATTGTGAGCGGCAGAATCGTCTTTGCGCGAAGAAGCAGCTTCTTCGTCTCCGGGAGCCGGAGAGAGCGGCAACTTCGCAAAGGTGATGAAACAAGCTGTACAACACTGCGATTGTGTGCGCAGCTTGCCAACTGAGAGAAAACAGTACCTGAGCACTCTCCTGCCTTTTCTAGTCACATGAACATTGGATTGCAAGCTGTTTTGGACAACTTTCTTTCTCTTCTTGCAAAACACTCGGCAGACCTCCGTGCAGCTTCTAGAACACGATGGGAGATGTTTTCTGTGCTGGCAGAGTTCTCCTTGCCAGACAGAGTGGAAAAGCTTTTTGCTAAGATGTAGACGAGAAGAGAGGCTAAAGACGAAGGTACGGTGCTCTGCAGAGCTAAGCACCGCTCCCAGACCTCTTTCGGCAGAAGGCACACACCGCAGAGCACTGTGAGCGGCAGAATCGTCTTTGCGCGAAGAAGCAGCTTCTTCGTCTCCGGGAGCCGGAGAGAGCGGCAACTTCGCAAAGGTGATGAAACAAGCTGTACAACACTGCGATTGTGTGCGCAGCTTGCCAACTGAGAGAAAACAGTACCTGAGCACTCTCCTGCCTTTTCTATTCACATGAATATTGGATTGCAAGCTGTTTTGGACAACTTTCTTTCTCTTCTTGCAAAACACTCGGCAGACCTCCGTGCAGCCTCTAGAACACGATGGGAGATGTTTTCTGTGCTGGCAGAGTTTCTCCTTGCCAGACAGAGTGGAAAAGCTTTTTGCTAAGATGTAGACGAGAAGAGAGGCTAAAGACGAAGGTACGGTGCTCTGCAGAGCTAAGCACCGCTCCCGGACCTCTTTCGGCAGAAGGCGCACACCGCAGAGCACTGTGAGCGGCAGAATCGTCTTTGCGCGAAGAAGCAGCTTCTTCGTCTCCGGGAGCCGGAGAGAGCGGCAACTTCGCAAAGGTGATGAAACAAGCTGTACAACACTGCGATTGTGTGCGCAGCTTGCCAACTGAGAGAAAACAGTACCTGAGCACTCTGCTGCCTTTTCTATTCACATGAACATTCGATTGCAAGCTGTTTTGGACAACTTTCTTTCTCTTCTTGCAAAACACTCGGCAGACCTCCGTGCAGCCTCTAGAACACGATGGGAGATGTTTTCTGTGCTGGCACTGTTTCTCCTTGCCAGACAGAGTGGAAAAGCTTTTTGCTAAGATGTAGACGAGAAGAGAGGCTAAAGACGAAGGTACGGTGCTCTGCAGAGCTAAGCACCGCTCTTGGGCTTCTTTCGGCAGAAGGCGCACACCGCAGAGCATTGTGAGCGGCAGAATCGTCTTTGCGCGAAGAAGCAGCTTCTTCGTCTCCGGGAGCCGGAGAGAGCGGCAACTTCGCAAAGGTGATGAAACAAGCTGTACAACACTGCGATTGTGTGCGCAGCTTGCCAACTGAGAGAAAACAGTACCTGAGCACTCTCCTGCCTTTTCTATTCACATGAACATTGGATTGCAAGCTGTTTTGGACAACTTTCTTTCTCTTCTTGCAAAACACTCGGCAGACGTCCGTGCAGCCTCTAGAACACGATGGGAGATGTTTTCTGTGCTGGCAGAGTTTCTCCTTGCCAGACAGAGTGGAAAAGCTTTTTGCTAAGATGTAAACGAGAAGAGAGGCTAAAGACGAAGGTACGGTGCTCTGCAGAGCTAAGCACCGCTCCCGGACCTCTTTCGGCAGAAGGCGCACACCGCAGAGCACTGTGAGCGGCAGAATCGTCTTTGCGCGAAGAAGCAGCTTCTTCGTCTCCGGGAGCCGGAGAGAGCGGCAGCTTCGCAAAGGTGATGAAACAAGCTGTACAACACTGCGATTGTGTGCGCAGCTTGCCAACTGAGAGAAAACAGTACCTGAGCACTCTCCTGCCTTTTCTATTCACATGAACATTGGATTGCAAGCTGTTTTGGACAACTTTCTTTCTCTTATTGCAAAACACTCGGCAGACCTCCGTGCAGCCTCTAGAACACGATGGGAGATGTTTTCTGTTCTGGCAGAGTTTCTCCTTGCCAGACAGAGTGGAAAAGCTTTTTGCTAAGATGTAGACGAGAAGAGAGGCTAAAGACGAAGGTACGGTGCTCTGCAGAGCTAAGCACCGCTCGCGGACCTCTTTCGGCAGAAGGCGCACACCGCAGAGCACTGTGAGCGGCAGAATCGTCTTTGCGCGAAGAAGCAGCTTCTTCGTCTCCGGGAGCCGGAGAGAGCGGCAACTTCGCAAAGGTGATGAAACAAGCTGTACAACACTGCGATTGTGTGCGCAGCTTGCCAACTGAGAGAAAACAGTACCTGAGCACTCTCCTGCCTTTTCTATTCACATGAACATTGGATTGCAAGCTGTTTTGGACAACTTTCTTTCTCTTCTTGCAAAACACTCGGCAGACCTCCGTGCAGCCTCTAGAACACGATGGGAGATGTTTTCTGTGCTGGCACAGTTTCTCCTTGCCAGACAGAGTGGAAAAGCTTTTTGCTAAGATGTAGACGAGAAGAGAGGCTAAAGACGAAGGTACGGTGCTCTGCAGAGCTAAGCACCGCTCCCGGACCTCTTTCGGCAGAAGGCGCACACCGCAGAGCACTGTGAGCGGCAGAATCGTCTTTGCGCGAAGAAGCAGCTTCTTCGTCTCCGGGAGCCGGAGAGAGCGGCAACTTCGCAAAGGTGATGAAACAAGCTGTACAACACTGCGATTGTGTGCGCAGCTTGCCAACTGAGAGAAAACAGTACCTGAGCACTCTCCTGCCTTTTCTATTCACATGAACATTGGATTGCAAGCTGTTTTGGACAACTTTCTTTCTCTTCTTGCAAAACACTCGGCAGACCTCCGTGCAGCCTCTAGAACACGATGGGAGATGTTTTCTGTGCTGGCAGAGTTTCTCCTTGCCAGACAGAGTGGAAAAGCTTTTTGCTAAGATGTAGACGAGAAGAGAGGCTAAAGACGAAGGTACGGTGCTCTGCAGAGCTAAGCACCGCTCCTGGGCTTCTTTCGGCAGAAGGCGCACACCGCAGAGCACTGTGAGCGGCAGAATCGTCTTTGCGCGAAGAAGCAGCTTCTTCGTCTCCGCGAGCCGGAGAGAGCGGCAACTTCGCAAAGGTGATGAAACAAGCTGTACAACACTGCGATTGTGTGCGCAGTTTGAAAACTGAGAGAAAACAGTACCTGAGCACTCTCCTGCCTTTTCTATTCACATGAACATTCGATTGCAAGCTGTTTTGGACAACATTCTTTCTCTTCTTGCAAAACACTCGGCAGACCTCCGTGCAGCTTCCAGAACCCGATGGGAGATGTTTTCTGTGCTGGCACAGTTTCTGCTTGCCAGACAGAGTGGAAAAGCTTTTTGCTAAGATGTAGACGAGAAGAGAGGCTAAAGACGAAGGTACGGTGCTCTGCAGAGGTAAGCACCGCTCTTGGGCTTCTTTCGGCAGAAGGCGCACACCGCAGAGCACTGTGAGCGGCAGAATCGTCTTTGCGCGAAGAAGCAGCTTCTTCGTCTCCGGGAGCCGGAGAGAGCGGCAACTTGGCAAAGGTGATGAAACAAGCTGTACAACACTGCGATTGTGTGCGCAGCTTGCCAACTGAGAGAAAACAGTACCTGAGCACTCTCCTGCCTTTTCTATTCACATGAACATTCGATTGCAAGCTGTTTTGGACAACTTTCTTTCTCTTCTTGCAAAAGACTCGGCAGACCTCCGTGCAGCTTCTAGAACACGATGGGAGATGTTTTCTGTGCTGGCAGAGTTTCTCCTTGCCAGACAGAGTGGAAAAGCTTTTTGCTAAGATGTAGACGAGAAGAGAGGCTAAAGACGAAGGTACGGTGCTCTGCAGAGCTAAGCACCGCTCCCGGACCTCTTTCGGCAGAAGGCGCACACCGCAGAGCACTGTGAGCGGCAGAATCGTCTTTGCGCGAAGAAGCAGCTTCTTCGTCTCCGGGAGCCGGAGAGAACGGCAACTTCGCAAAGGTGATGAAACAAGCTGTACAACACTGCGATTGTGTGCGCAGCTTGCCAACTGAGAGAAAACAGTACCTGAGCACTCTCCTGCCTTTTCTATTCACATGAACATTGGATTGCAAGCTGTTTTGGACAACTTTCTTTCTCTTCTTGCAAAACACTCGGCAGACCTCCGTGCAGCCTCTAGAACACGATGGGAGATGTTTTCTGTGCTGGCAGAGTTTCTCCTTGCCAGACAGAGTGGAAAAGCTTTTTGCTAAGATGTAGAGGAGAAGAGAGGCTAAAGACGAAGGTACGGTGCTCTGCAGAGCTAAGCACCGCTCTTGGGCTTCTTTAGGCAGAAGGCGCACACCGCAGAGCATTGTGAGCGGCAGAATCGTCTTTGCGCGAAGAAGCAGCTTCTTCGTCTCCGGGAGCCGGAGAGAGCGGCAACTTCGCAAAGGTGATGAAACAAGCTGTACAACACTGCGATTGTGTGCGCAGCTTGCCAACTGAGAGAAAACAGTACCTGAGCACTCTCCTGCCTTTTCTAGTCACATGAACATTGGATTGCAAGCTGTTTTGGACAACTTTCTTTCTCTTCTTGCAAAACACTCGGCAGACCTCCGTGCAGCTTCTAGAACACGATGGGAGATGTTTTCTGTGCTGGCAGAGTTCTCCTTGCCAGACAGAGTGGAAAAGCTTTTTGCTAAGATGTAGACGAGAAGAGAGGCTAAAGACGAAGGTACGGTGCTCTGCAGAGCTAAGCACCGCTCCCAGACCTCTTTCGGCAGAAGGCGCACACCGCAGAGCACTGTGAGCGGCAGAATCGTCTTTGCGCGAAGAAGCAGCTTCTTCGTCTCCGGGAGCCGGAGAGAGCGGCAACTTCGCAAAGGTGATGAAACAAGCTGTACAACACTGCGATTGTGTGCGCAGCTTGCCAACTGAGAGAAAACAGTACCTGAGCACTCTCCTGCCTTTTCTATTCACATGAATATTGGATTGCAAGCTGTTTTGGACAACTTTCTTTCTCTTCTTGCAAAACACTCGGCAGACCTCCGTGCAGCCTCTAGAACACGATGGGAGATGTTTTCTGTGCTGGCAGAGTTTCTCCTTGCCAGACAGAGTGGAAAAGCTTTTTGCTAAGATGTAGACGAGAAGAGAGGCTAAAGACGAAGGTACGGTGCTCTGCAGAGCTAAGCACCGCTCCCGGACCTCTTTCGGCAGAAGGCGCACACCGCAGAGCACTGTGAGCGGCAGAATCGTCTTTGCGCGAAGAAGCAGCTTCTTCGTCTCCGGGAGCCGGAGAGAGCGGCAACTTCGCAAAGGTGATGAAACAAGCTGTACAACACTGCGATTGTGTGCGCAGCTTGCCAACTGAGAGAAAACAGTACCTGAGCACTCTGCTGCCTTTTCTATTCACATGAACATTCGATTGCAAGCTGTTTTGGACAACTTTCTTTCTCTTCTTGCAAAACACTCGGCAGACCTCCGTGCAGCCTCTAGAACACGATGGGAGATGTTTTCTGTGCTGGCACTGTTTCTCCTTGCCAGACAGAGTGGAAAAGCTTTTTGCTAAGATGTAGACGAGAAGAGAGGCTAAAGACGAAGGTACGGTGCTCTGCAGAGCTAAGCACCGCTCTTGGGCTTCTTTCGGCAGAAGGCGCACACCGCAGAGCATTGTGAGCGGCAGAATCGTCTTTGCGCGAAGAAGCAGCTTCTTCGTCTCCGGGAGCCGGAGAGAGCGGCAACTTCGCAAAGGTGATGAAACAAGCTGTACAACACTGCGATTGTGTGCGCAGCTTGCCAACTGAGAGAAAACAGTACCTGAGCACTCTCCTGCCTTTTCTATTCACATGAACATTGGATTGCAAGCTGTTTTGGACAACTTTCTTTCTCTTCTTGCAAAACACTCGGCAGACGTCCGTGCAGCCTCTAGAACACGATGGGAGATGTTTTCTGTGCTGGCAGAGTTTCTCCTTGCCAGACAGAGTGGAAAAGCTTTTTGCTAAGATGTAGACGAGAAGAGAGGCTAAAGACGAAGGTACGGTGCTCTGCAGAGCTAAGCACCGCTCCCTGACCTCTTTCGGCAGAAGGCGCACACCGCAGAGCACTGTGAGCGGCAGAATCGTCTTTGCGCGAAGAAGCAGCTTCTTCGTCTCCGGGAGCCGGAGAGAGCGGCAACTTCGCAAAGGTGATGAAACAAGCTGTACAACACTGCGATTGTGTGCGCAGCTTGCCAACTGAGAGAAAACAGTACCTGAGCACTCTCCTGCCTTTTCTATTCACATGAACATTGGATTGCAAGCTGTTTTGGACAACTTTCTTTCTCTTCTTGCAAAACACTCGGCAGACCTCCGTGCAGCTTCTAGAACACGATGGGAGATGTTTTCTGTTCTGGCAGAGTTTCTCCTTGCCAGACAGAGTGGAAAAGCTTTTTGCTAAGATGTAAACGAGAAGAGAGGCTAAAGACGAAGGTACGGTGCTCTGCAGAGCTAAGCACCGCTCCCGGACCTCTTTCGGCAGAAGGCGCACACCGCAGAGCACTGTGAGCGGCAGAATCGTCTTTGCGCGAAGAAGCAGCTTCTTCGTCTCCGGGAGCCGGAGAGAGCGGCAACTTCGCAAAGGTGATGAAACAAGCTGTACAACACTGCGATTGTGTGCGCAGCTTGCCAACTGAGAGAAAACAGTACCTGAGCACTCTCCTGCCTTTTCTATTCACATGAACATTGGATTGCAAGCTGTTTTGGACAACTTTCTTTCTCTTCTTGCAAAACACTCGGCAGACCTCCGTGCAGCCTCTAGAACACGATAGGAGATGTTTTTTGTGCTGGCAGAGTTTCTCCTTGCCAGACAGAGTGGAAAAGCTTTTTGCTAAGATGTAGCGGAGAAGAGAGGCTAAAGACGAAGGTACGGTGCTCTGCAGAGCTAAGCACCGCTCTTGGGCTTCTTTCGGCAGAAGGCGCACACCGCAGAGCACTGTGAGCGGCAGAATCGTCTTTGCGCGAAGAAGCAGCTTCTTCGTCTCCGGGAGCCGGAGAGAGCGGCAACTTCGCAAAGGTGATGAAACAAGCTGTACAACACTGCGATTGTGTGCGCAGCTTGCCAACTGAGAGAAAACAGTACCTGAGCACTCTCCTGCCTTTTCTATTCACATGAACATTGGATTGCAAGCTGTTTTGGACAACTTTCTTTCTCTTCTTGCAAAACACTCGGCAGACCTCCGTGCAGCCTCTAGAACACGATGGGAGATGTTTTCTGTTCTGGCACAGTTTCTCCTTGCCAGACAGAGTGGAAAAGCTTTTTGCTAAGATGTAGACGAGAAGAGAGGCTAAAGACGAAGGTACGGTGCTCTGCAGAGCTAAGCACCGCTCCCTGACCTCTTTCGGCAGAAGGCGCACACCGCAGAGCACTGTGAGCGGCAGAATCGTCTTTGCGCGAAGAAGCAGCTTCTTCGTCTCCGGGAGCCGGAGAGAGCGGCAACTTCGCAAAGGTGATGAAACAAGCTGTACAACACTGCGATTGTGTGCGCAGCTTGCCAACTGAGAGAAAACAGTACCTGAGCACTCTCCTGCCTTTTCTATTCACATGAACATTGGATTGCAAGCTGTTTTGGACTACTTTCTTTCTCTTCTTGCAAAACACTCGGCAGACCTCCGTGCAGCTTCTAGAACACGATGGGATATGTTTTCTGTTCTGGCAGAGTTTCTCCTTGCCAGACAGAGTGGAAAAGCTTTTTGCTAAGATGTAAACGAGAAGAGAGGCTAAAGACGAAGGTACGGTGCTCTGCAGAGCTAAGCACCGCTCCCGGACCTCTTTCGGCAGAAGGCGCACACCGCAGAGCACTGTGAGCGGCAGAATCGTCTTTGCGCGAAGAAGCAGCTTCTTCGTCTCCGGGAGCCGGAGAGAGCGGCAACTTCGCAAAGGTGATGAAACAAGCTGTACAACACTGCGATTGTGTGCGCAGCTTGCCAACTGAGAGAAAACAGTACCTGAGCACTCTCCTGCCTTTTCTATTCACATGAACATTGGATTGCAAGCTGTTTTGGACAACTTTCTTTCTCTTCTTGCAAAACACTCGGCAGACCTCCGTGCAGCCTCTAGAACACGATGGGAGATGTTTTCTGTGCTGGCACAGTTTCTCCTTGCCAGACAGAGTGGAAAAGCTTTTTGCTAAGATGTAGACGAGAAGAGAGGCTAAAGACGAAGGTACGGTGCTCTGCAGAGCTAAGCACCGCTCCTGGGCTTCTTTCGGCAGAAGGCGCACACCGCAGAGCACTGTGAGCGGCAGAATCGTCTTTGCGCGAAGAAGCAGCTTCTTCGTCTCCGGGAGCCGGAGAGAGCGGCAACTTGGCAAAGGTGATGAAACAAGCTGTACAACACTGCGATTGTGTGCGCAGCTTGCCAACTGAGAGAAAACAGTACCTGAGCACTCTCCTGCCTTTTCTAGTCACATGAACATTCGATTGCAAGCTGTTTTGGACAACTTTCTTTCTCTTCTTGCAAAACACTCGGCAGACCTCCGTGCAGCCTCTAGAACACGATGGGAGATGTTTTCTGTGCTGGCACAGTTTCTCCTTGCCAGACAGAGTGGAAAAGCTTTTTGCTAAGATGTAGACGAGAAGAGAGGCTAAAGACGAAGGTACGGTGCTCTGCAGAGCTAAGCACCGCTCCCGGACCTCTTTCGGCAGAAGGCACACACCGCAGAGCACTGTGAGCGGCAGAATCGTCTTTGCGCGAAGAAGCAGCTTCTTCGTCTCCGGGAGCCGGAGAGAGCGGCAGCTTCGCAAAGGTGATGAAACAAGCTGTACAACACTGCGATTGTGTGCGCAGCTTGCCAACTGAGAGAAAACAGTACCTGAGCACTCTCCTGCCTTTTCTATTCACATGAACATTCGATTGCAAGCTGTTTTGGACAACTTTCTTTCTCTTCTTGCAAAAGACTCGGCAGACCTCCGTGCAGCTTCTAGAACACGATGGGAGATGTTTTCTGTGCTGGCACAGTTTCTCCTTGCCAGACAGAGTGGAAAAGCTTTTTGCTAAGATGTAGACGAGAAGAGAGGCTAAAGACGAAGGTACGGTGCTCTGCAGAGCTAAGCACCGCTCCCGGACCTCTTTCGGCAGAAGGCGCACACCGCAGAGCACTGTGAGCGGCAGAATCGTCTTTGCGCGAAGAAGCAGCTTCTTCGTCTCCGGGAGCCGGAGAGAGCGGCAACTTCGCAAAGGTAATGAAACAAGCTGTACAACACTGCGATTGTGTGCGCAGCTTGCCAACTGAGAGAAAACAGTACCTGAGCACTCTCCTGCCTTTTCTATTCACATGAACATTCGATTGCAAGCTGTTTTGGACAACTTTCTTTCTCTTCTTGCAAAACACTCGGCAGACCTCCGTGCAGCCTCTAGAACACGATGGGAGATGTTTTCTGTGCTGGCAGAGTTTCTCCTTGCCTCACAGAGTGGAAAAGCTTTTTGCTAAGATGTAGACGAGAAGAGAGGCTAAAGACGAAGGTACGGTGCTCTGCAGAGCTAAGCACCGCTCCCGGACCTCTTTCGGCAGAAGGCGCACACCGCAGAGCACTTTGAGCGGCAGAATCGTCTTTGCGCGAAGAAGCAGCTTCTTCGTCTCCGGGAGCCGGAGAGAGCGGCAACTTCGCAAAGGTGATGAAACAAGCTGTACAACACTGCGATTGTGTGCGCAGCTTGCCAACTGAGAGAAAACAGTACCTGAGCACTCTCCTGCCTATTCTATTCACATGAACATTCGATTGCAAGCTGTTTTGGACAACTTTCTTTCTCTTCTTGCAAAACACTCGGCAGACCTCCGTGCAGCTTCTAGAACACGATGGGATATGTTTTCTGTTCTGGCAGAGTTTCTCCTTGCCAGACAGAGTGGAAAAGCTTTTTGCTAAGATGTAGACGAGAAGAGAGGCTAAAGACGAAGGTACGGTGCTCTGCAGAGCTAAGCACCGCTCCCGGACCTCTTTCGGCAGAAGGCGCACACCGCAGAGCACTGTGAGCGGCAGAATCGTCTTTGCGCGAAGAAGCAGCTTCTTCGTCTCCGGGAGCCGGAGAGAGCGGCAACTTCGCAAAGGTGATGAAACAAGCTGTACAACACTGCGATTTTGTGCGCAGCTTGCCAACTGAGAGAAAACAGTACCTGAGCACTCTCCTGCCTTTTCTATTCACATGAACATTCGATTGCAAGCTGTTTTGGACAGCATTCTTTCTCTTCTTGCAAAACACTCGGCAGACCTCCGTGCAGCTTCCAGAACCCGATGGGAGATGTTTTCTGTGCTGGCAGAGTTTCTCCTTGCCAGACAGAGTGGAAAAGCTTTTTGCTAAGATGTAGACGAGAAGAGAGGCTAAAGACGAAGTTACGGTGCTCTGCAGAGCTAAGCACCGCTCCCGGACCTCTTTCGGCAGAAGGCGCACACCGCAGAGCACTGTGAGCGGCAGAATCGTCTTTGCGCGAAGAAGCAGCTTCTTCGTCTCCGGGAGCCGGAGAGAGCGGCAACTTCGCAAAGGTGATGAAACAAGCTGTACAACACTGCCATTGTGTGCGCAGCTTGAAAACTGAAAGAAAACAGTACCTGAGCACTCTCCTGCCTTTTCTATTCACATGAACATTCGATTGCAAGCTGTTTTGGACAACTTTCTTTCTCTTCTTGCAAAACACTCGGCAGACCTCCGTGCAGCCTCTAGAACACGATGGGAGATGTTTTCTGTGCTGGCACAGTTTCTCCTTGCCAGACAGAGTGGAAAAGCTTTTTGCTAAGATGTAGACGAGAAGAGAGGCTAAAGACGAAGGTACGGTGCTCTGCAGAGCTAAGCACCGCTCCCGGACCTCTTTCGGCAGAAGGCGCACACCGCAGAGCACTGTGAGCGGCAGAATCGTCTTTGCGCGAAGAAGCAGCTTCTTCGTCTCCGGGAGCCGGAGAGAGCGGCAACTTCGCAAAGGTGATGAAACAAGCTGTACAACACTGCCATTGTGTGCGCAGCTTGAAAACTGAAAGAAAACAGTACCTGAGCACTCTCCTGCCTTTTCTATTCACATGAACATTCGATTGCAAGCTGTTTTGGACAACTTTCTTTCTCTTCTTGCAAAACACTCGGCAGACCTCCGTGCAGCCTCTAGAACACGATGGGAGATGTTTTCTGTGCTGGCAGAGTTTCTGCTTGCCAGACAGAGTGGAAAAGCTTTTTGCTAAGATGTAGACGAGAAGAGAGGCTAAAGACGACGGTACGGTGCTCTGCAGAGCTAAGCACCGCTCCCGGACCTCTTTCGGCAGAAGGCGCACACCGCAGAGCACTGTGAGCGGCAGAATCGTCTTTGCGCGAAGAAGCAGCTTCTTCGTCTCCGGGAGCCGGAGAGAGCGGCAACTTGGCAAAGGTGATGAAACAAGCTGTACAAAACTGCGATTGTGTGCGCAGCTTGCCAACTGAGAGAAAACAGTACCTGAGCACTCTCCTGCCTTTTCTAGTCACATGAACATTGGATTGCAAGCTGTTTTGGACAACTTTCTTTCTCTTCTTGCAAAACACTCGGCAGACCTCCGTGCAGCTTCTAGAACACGATGGGAGATGTTTTCTGTTCTGGCAGAGTTTCTCCTTGCCAGACAGAGTGGAAAAGCTTTTTGCTAAGATGTAGACGAGAAGAGAGGCTAAAGACGAAGGTACGGTGCTCTGCAGAGCTAAGCACCGCTCCCGGACCTCTTTCGGCAGAAGGCGCACACCGCAGAGCACTGTGAGTGGCAGAATCGTCTTTGCGCGAAGAAGCAGCTTCTTCGTCTCCGGGAGCCGGAGAGAGCGGCAACTTCGCAAAGGTGATGAAACAAGCTGTACAACACTGCGATTGTGTGCGCAGCTTGCCAACTGAGAGAAAACAGTACCTGAGCACTCTCCTGCCTTTTCTATTCACATGAACATTCGATTGCAAGCTGTTTTGGACAACTTTCTTTCTCTTCTTGCAAAACACTCGGCAGACCTCCGTGCAGCCTCTAGAACACGATGGGAGATGTTTTCTGTGCTGGCAGAGTTTCTCCTTGCCAGACAGAGTGGAAAAGCTTTTTGCTAAGATGTAGACGAGAAGAGAGGCTAAAGACGAAGGTACGGTGCTCTGCAGAGCTAAGCACCGCTCCCGGACCTCTTTCGGCAGAAGGCGCACACCGCAGAGCACTGTGAGCGGCAGAATCGTCTTTGCGCGAAGAAGCAGCTTCTTCGTCTCCGGGAGCCGGAGAGAGCGGCAACTTCGCAAAGGTGATGAAACAAGCTGTACAACACTGCGATTGTGTGCGCAGCTTGCCAACTGAGAGAAAACAGTACCTGAGCACTCTCCTGCCTTTTCTATTCACATGAACATTGGATTGCAAGCTGTTTTGGACAACTTTCTTTCTCTTCTTGCAAAACACTCGGCAGACCTCCGTGCAGCCTCTAGAACACGATGGGAGATGTTTTCTGTGCTGGCAGAGTTTCTCCTTGCCAGACAGAGTGGAAAAGCTTTTTGCTAAGATGTAGACGAGAAGAGAGGCTAAAGACGAAGGTACGGTGCTCTGCAGAGCTAAGCACCGCTCCTGGGCTTCTTTCGGCAGAAGGCGCACACCGCAGAGCACTGTGAGCGGCAGAATCGTCTTTGCGCGATGAAGCAGCTTCTTCGTCTCCGGGAGCCGGAGAGAGCGGCAACTTCGCAAAGGTGATGAAACAAGCTGTACAACACTGCGATTGTGTGCGCAGTTTGAAAACTGAGAGAAAACAGTACCTGAGCACTCTCCTGCCTTTTCTATTCACATGAACATTCGATTGCAAGCTGTTTTGGACAACATTGTTTCTCTTCTTGCAAAACACTCGGCAGACCTCCGTGCAGCTTACAGAACCCGATGGGAGATGTTTTCTGTGCTGGCAGAGTTTCTCCTTGCCAGACAGAGTGGAAAAGCTTTTTGCTAAGATGTAGAGGAGAAGAGAGGCTAAAGACGAAGGTACGGTGCTCTGCAGAGCTAAGCACCGCTCCCGGACCTCTTTCGGCAGAAGGCGCACACCGCAGAGCACTGTGAGCGGCAGAATCGTCTTTGCGCGAAGAAGCAGCTTCTTCGTCTCCGGGAGCCGGAGAGAGCGGCAACTTCGCAAAGGTGATGAAACAAGCTGTACAACACTGCGATTGTGTGCGCAGCTTGCAAACTGAGAGAAAACAGTACCTGAGCACTCTCCTGCCTTTTCTATTCACATGAACATTGGATTGCAAGCTGTTTTGGACAACTTTCTTTCTCTTCTTGCAAAACACTCGGCAGACCTCCGTGCAGCCTCTAGAACACGATGGGAGATGTTTTCTGTGCTGGCAGAGTTTCTCCTTGCCAGACAGAGTGGAAAAGCTTTTTGCTAAGATGTAGACGAGAAGAGAGGCTAAAGACGAAGGTACGGTGCTCTGCAGAGCTAAGCACCGCTCCCGGACCTCTTTCGGCAGAAGGCGCACACCGCAGAGCACTGTGAGCGGCAGAATCGTCTTTGCGCGAAGAAGCAGCTTCTTCGTCTCCGGGAGCCGGAGAGAGCGGCAACTTCGCAAAGGTGATGAAACAAGCTGTACAACACTGCCATTGTGTGCGCAGCTTGAAAACTGAAAGAAAACAGTACCTGACCACTCTCCTGCCTTTTCTATTCACATGAACATTGGATTGCAAGCTGTTTTGGACAACTTTCTTTCTCTTCTTGCAAAACACTCGGCAGACCTCCGTGCAGCCTCTAGAACACGATGGGAGATGTTTTCTGTGCTGGCAGAGTTTCTGCTTGCCAGACAGAGTGGAAAAGCTTTTTGCTAAGATGTAGACGAGAAGAGAGGCTAAAGACGAAGGTACGGTGCTCTGCAGAGCTAAGCACCGCTCCCGGACCTCTTTCGGCAGAAGGCGCACACCGCAGAGCACTGTGAGCGGCAGAATCGTCTTTGCGCGAAGAAGCAGCTTCTTCGTCTCCGGGAGCCGGAGAGAGCGGCAACTTCGCAAAGGTGATGAAACAAGCTGTACAACACTGCGATTGTGTGCGCAGCTTGCCAACTGAGAGAAAACAGTACCTGAGCACTCTCCTGCCTTTTCTATTCACATGAACATTGGATTGCAAGCTGTTTTGGACAACTTTCTTTCTCTTCTTGCAAAACACTCGGCAGACCTCCGTGCAGCCTCTAGAACACGATGGGAGATGTTTTCTGTGCTGGCACAGTTTCTCCTTGCCAGACAGAGTGGAAAAGCTTTTTGCTAAGATGTAGACGAGAAGAGAGGCTAAAGACGAAGGTACGGTGCTCTGCAGAGCTAAGCACCGCTCCCTGACCTCTTTCGGCAGAAGGCGCACACCGCAGAGCACTGTGAGCGGCAGAATCGTCTTTGCGCGAAGAAGCAGCTTCTTCGTCTCCGGGAGCCGGAGAGAGCGGCAACTTCGCAAAGGTGATGAAACAAGCTGTACAACACTGCGATTGTGTGCGCAGCTTGCCAACTGAGAGAAAACAGTACCTGAGCACTCTCCTGCCTTTTCTATTCACATGAACATTGGATTGCAAGCTGTTTTGGACAACTTTCTTTCTCTTCTTGCAAAACACTCGGCAGACCTCCGTGCAGCTTCTAGAACACGATGGGAGATGTTTTCTGTTCTGGCAGAGTTTCTCCTTGCCAGACAGAGTGGAAAAGCTTTTTGCTAAGATGTAAACGAGAAGAGAGGCTAAAGACGAAGGTACGGTGCTCTGCAGAGCTAAGCACCGCTCCTGGGCTTCTTTCGGCAGAAGGCGCACACCGCAGAGCACTGTGAGCGGCAGAATCGTCTTTGCGCGAAGAAGCAGCTTCTTCGTCTCCGGGAGCCGGAGAGAGCGGCAACTTCGCAAAGGTGATGAAACAAGCTGTACAACACTGCGATTGTGTGCGCAGCTTGCCAACTGAGAGAAAACAGTACCTGAGCACTCTCCTGCCTTTTCTATTCACATGAACATTGGATTGCAAGCTGTTTTGGACAACTTTCTTTCTCTTCTTGCAAAACACTCGGCAGACCTCCGTGCAGCCTCTAGAACACGATGGGAGATGTTTTCTGTGCTGGCAGAGTTTCTCCTTGCCAGACAGAGTGGAAAAGCTTTTTGCTAAGATGTAGACGAGAAGAGAGGCTAAAGACGAAGGTACGGTGCTCTGCAGAGCTAAGCACCGCTCCCTGACCTCTTTCGGCAGAAGGCGCACACCGCAGAGCACTGTGAGCGGCAGAATCGTCTTTGCGCGAAGAAGCAGCTTCTTCGTCTCCGGGAGCCGGAGAGAGCGGCAACTTCGCAAAGGTGATGAAACAAGCTGTACAACACTGCGATTGTGTGCGCAGCTTGCCAACTGAGAGAAAACAGTACCTGAGCACTCTCCTGCCTTTTCTATTCACATGAACATTCGATTGCAAGCTGTTTTGGACAACTTTCTTTCTCTTCTTGCAAAACACTCGGCAGACCTCCGTGCAGCCTCTAGAACACGATGGGAGATGTTTTCTGTGCTGGCAAAGTTTCTCCTTGCCAGACAGAGTGGAAAAGCTTTTTGCTAAGATGTAGACGAGAAGAGAGGCTAAAGACGAAGGTACGGTGCTCTGCAGAGCTAAGCACCGCTCCTGGGCTTCTTTCGGCAGAAGGCGCACACCGCAGAGCACTGTGAGCGGCAGAATCGTCTTTGCGCGAAGAAGCAGCTTCTTCGTCTCCGGGAGCCGGAGAGAGCGGCAACTTCGCAAAGGTGATGAAACAAGCTGTACAACACTGCGATTGTGTGCGCAGTTTGAAAACTGAGAGAAAACAGTACCTGAGCACTCTCCTGCCTTTTCTAGTCACATGAACATTGGATTGCAAGCTGTTTTGGACAACTTTCTTTCTCTTCTTGCAAAACACTCGGCAGACCTCCGTGCAGCCTCTAGAACACGATGGGAGATGTTTTCTGTGCTGGCACAGTTTCTCCTTGCCAGACAGAGTGGAAAAGCTTTTTGCTAAGATGTAGACGAGAAGAGAGGCTAAAGACGAAGGTACGGTGCTCTGCAGAGCTAAGCACCGCTCCCGGACCTCTTTCGGCAGAAGCCGCACACCGCAGAGCACTGTGAGCGGCAGAATCGTCTTTGCGCGAAGAAGCAGCTTCTTCGTCTCCGGGAGCCGGAGAGAGCGGCAACTTCGCAAAGGTGATGAAACAAGCTGTACAACACTGCGATTGTGTGCGCAGCTTGCCAACTGAGAGAAAACAGTACCTGAGCACTCTCCTGCCTTTTCTATTCACATGAACATTGGATTGCAAGCTGTTTTGGACAACTTTCTTTCTCTTCTTGCAAAACACTCGGCAGACCTCCGTGCAGCCTCTAGAACACGATGGGAGATGTTTTCTGTGCTGGCAGAGTTTCTCCTTGCCAGACAGAGTGGAAAAGCTTTTTGCTAAGATGTAGACGAGAAGAGAGGCTAAAGACGAAGGTACGGTGCTCTGCAGAGCTAAGCACCGCTCCCGGACCTCTTTCGGCAGAAGGCGCACACCGCAGAGCACTGTGAGCGGCAGAATCGTCTTTGCGCGAAGAAGCAGCTTCTTCGTCTCCGGGAGCCGGAGAGAGCGGCAACTTCGCAAAGGTGATGAAACAAGCTGTACAACACTGCGATTGTGTGCGCAGCTTGAAAACTGAGAGAAAACAGTACCTGAGCACTCTCCTGCCTTTTCTATTCACATGAACATTGGATTGCAAGCTGTTTTGGACAACATTCTTTCTCTTCTTGCAAAACACTCGGCAGACCTCCGTGCAGCTTCCAGAACCCGATGGGAGATGTTTTCTGTGCTGGCACAGTTTCTCCTTGCCAGACAGATTGGAAAAGCTTTTTGCTAAGATGTAGACGAGAAGAGAGGCTAAAGACGAAGGTACGGTGCTCTGCAGAGCTAAGCACCGCTCCCGGACCTCTTTCGGCAGAAGGCACACACCGCAGAGCACTGTGAGCGGCAGAATCGTCTTTGCGCGAAGAAGCAGCTTCTTCGTCTCCGGGAGCCGGAGAGAGCGGCAACTTCGCAAAGGTGATGAAACAAGCTGTACAACACTGCGATTGTGTGCGCAGCTTGAAAACTGAGAGAAAACAGTACCTGACCACTCTCCTGCCTTTTCTATTCACATGAGTATTCGATTGCAAGCTGTTTTGGACAACATTCTTTCTCTTCTTGCAAAAGACTCGGCAGACCTCCGTGCAGCTTCTAGAACACGATGGGAGATGTTTTCTGTGCTGGCAGAGTTTCTCCTTGCCAGACAGAGTGGAAAAGCTTTTTGCTAAGATGTAGACGAGAAGAGAGGCTAAAGACGAAGGTACGGTGCTCTGCAGAGCTAAGCACCGCTCCCGGACCTCTTTCGGCAGAAGGCGCACACCGCAGAGCACTGTGAGCGGCAGAATCGTCTTTGCGCGAAGAAGCAGCTTCTTCGTCTCCGGGAGCCGGAGAGAGCGGCAACCTCGCAAAGGTGATGAAACAAGCTGTACAACACTGCGATTGTGTGCGCAGCTTGCCAACTGAGAGAAAACAGTACCTGAGCACTCTCCTGCCTTTTCTATTCACATGAACATTGGATTGCAAGCTGTTTTGGACAACTTTCTTTCTCTTCTTGCAAAACACTCGGCAGACCTCCGTGCAGCTTCTAGAACACGATGGGAGATGTTTTCTGTTCTGGCAGAGTTTCTCCTTGCCAGACAGAGTGGAAAAGCTTTTTGCTAAGATGTAGACGAGAAGAGAGGCTAAAGACGATGGTACGGTGCTCTGCAGAGCTAAGCACCGCTCCCGGACCTCTTTCGGCAGAAGGCGCACACCGCAGAGCACTGTGAGCGGCAGAATCGTCTTTGCGCGAAGAAGCAGCTGCTTCGTCTCCGGGAGCCGGAGAGAGCGGCAACTTCGCAAAGGTGATGAAACAAGCTGTACAACACTGCCATTGTGTGCGCAGCTTGCCAACTGAGAGAAAACAGTACCTGAGCACTCTCCTGCCTTTTCTAGTCACATGAACATTCGATTGCAAGCTGTTTTGGACAACTTTCTTTCTCTTCTTGCAAAACACTCGGCAGACCTCCGTGCAGCCTCTAGAACACGATGGGAGATGTTTTTTGTGCTGGCACAGTTTCTCCTTGCCAGACAGAGTGGAAAAGCTTTTTGCTAAGATGTAGACGAGAAGAGAGGCTAAAGACGAAGGTACGGTGCTCTGCAGAGCTAAGCACCGCTCCCGGACCTCTTTCGGCAGAAGGCGCACACCGCAGAGCACTGTGAGCGGCAGAATCGTCTTTGCGCGAAGAAGCAGCTTCTTCGTCTCCGGGAGCCGGAGAGAGCGGCAACTTCGCAAAGGTGATGAAACAAGCTGTACAACACTGCGATTGTGTGCGCAGCTTGCCAACTGAGAGAAAACAGTACCTGAGCACTCTCCTGCCTTTTCTATTCACATGAACATTGGATTGCAAGCTGTTTTGGACAACTTTCTTTCTCTTCTTGCAAAACACTCGGCAGACCTCCGTGCAGCCTCTAGAACACGATGGGAGATGTTTTCTGTGCTGGCACAGTTTCTCCTTGCCAGACAGAGTGGAAAAGCTTTTTGCTAAGATGTAGACGAGAAGAGAGGCTAAAGACGAAGGTACGGTGCTCTGCAGAGCTAAGCACCGCTCCTGGGCTTCTTTCGGCAGAAGGCGCACACCGCAGAGCACTGTGAGCGGCAGAATCGTCTTTGCGCGAAGAAGCAGCTTCTTCGTCTCCGGGAGCCGGAGAGAGCGGCAACTTGGCAAAGGTGATGAAACAAGCTGTACAACACTGCGATTGTGTGCGCAGCTTGCCAACTGAGAGAAAACAGTACCTGACCACTCTCCTGCCTTTTCTAGTCACATGAACATTGGATTGCAAGCTGTTTTGGACAACTTTCTTTCTCTTCTTGCAAAACACTCGGCAGACCTCCGTGCAGCCTCTAGAACACGATGGGAGATGTTTTCTGTGCTGGCAGAGTTTCTCCTTGCCAGACAGAGTGGAAAAGCTTTTTGCTAAGATGTAGACGAGAAGAGAGGCTAAAGACGAAGGTACGGTGCTCTGCAGAGCTAAGCACCGCTCCCAGACCTCTTTCGGCAGAAGGCACACACCGCAGAGCACTGTGAGCGGCAGAATCGTCTTTGCGCGAAGAAGCAGCTTCTTCGTCTCCGGGAGCCGGAGAGAGCGGCAGCTTCGCAAAGGTGATGAAACAAGCTGTACAACACTGCGATTGTGTGCGCAGCTTGCCAACTGAGAGAAAACAGTACCTGAGCACTCTCCTGCCTTTTCTATTCACATGAACATTGGATTGCAAGCTGTTTTGGACAACTTTCTTTCTCTTCTTGCAAAAGACTCGGCAGACCTCCGTGCAGCTTCTAGAACACGATGGGAGATGTTTTCTGTGCTGGCACAGTTTCTCCTTGCCAGACAGAGTGGAAAAGCTTTTTGCTAAGATGTAGACGAGAAGAGAGGCTAAAGACGAAGGTACGGTGCTCTGCAGAGCTAAGCACCGCTCCCGGACCTCTTTCGGCAGAAGGCGCACACCGCAGAGCACTGTGAGCGGCAGAATCGTCTTTGCGCGAAGAAGCAGCTTCTTCGTCTCCGGGAGCCGGAGAGAGCGGCAACTTCGCAAAGGTAATGAAACAAGCTGTACAACACTGCGATTGTGTGCGCAGCTTGCCAACTGAGAGAAAACAGTACCTGAGCACTCTCCTGCCTTTTCTATTCACATGAACATTCGATTGCAAGCTGTTTTGGACAACTTTCTTTCTCTTCTTGCAAAACACTCGGCACACCTCCGTGCAGCTTCTAGAACACGATGGGAGATGTTTTCTGTGCTGGCACTGTTTCTCCTTGCCAGACAGAGTGGAAAAGCTTTTTGCTAAGATGTAGACGAGAAGAGAGGCTAAAGACGAAGGTACGGTGCTCTGCAGAGCTAAGCACCGCTCCCGGACCTCTTTCGGCAGAAGGCGCACACCGCAGAGCACTGTGAGCGGCAGAATCGTCTTTGCGCGAAGAAGCAGCTTCTTCGTCTCCGGGAGCCGGAGAGAGCGGCAACTTCGCAAAGGTGATGAAACAAGCTGTACAACACTGCGATTGTGTGCGCAGCTTGCCAACTGAGAGAAAACAGTACCTGAGCACTCTCCTGCCTTTTCTATTCACATGAACATTGGATTGCAAGCTGTTTTGGACAACTTTCTTTCTCTTCTTGCAAAACACTCGGCAGACCTCCGTGCAGCCTCTAGAACACGATGGGAGATGTTTTCTGTGCTGGCAGAGTTTCTCCTTGCCAGACAGAGTGGAAAAGCTTTTTGCTAAGATGTAGACGAGAAGAGAGGCTAAAGACGAAGGTACGGTGCTCTGCAGAGCTAAGCACCGCTCCCGGACCTCTTTCGGCAGAAGGCGCACACCGCAGAGCACTGTGAGCGGCAGAATCGTCTTTGCGCGAAGAAGCAGCTTCTTCGTCTCCGGGAGCCGGAGAGAGCGGCAACTTCGCAAAGGTGATGAAACAAGCTGTACAACACTGCGATTGTGTGCGCAGCTTGCCAACTGAGAGAAAACAGTACCTGACCACTCTCCTGCCTTTTCTATTCACATGAACATTGGATTGCAAGCTGTTTTGGACAACTTTCTTTCTCTTCTTGCAAAACACTCGGCAGACCTCCGTGCAGCCTCTAGAACACGATGGGAGATGTTTTCTGTGCTGGCAGAGTTTCTCCTATCCTCACAGAGTGGAAAAGCTTTTTGCTAAGATGTAGACGAGAAGAGAGGCTAAAGACGAAGGTACGGTGCTCTGCAGAGCTAAGCACCGCTCCCGGACCTCTTTCGGCAGAAGGCGCACACCGCAGAGCACTTTGAGCGGCAGAATCGTCTTTGCGCGAAGAAGCAGCTTCTTCGTCTCCGGGAGCCGGAGAGAGCGGCAACTTCGCAAAGGTGATGAAACAATCTGTACAACACTGCGATTGTGTGCGCAGCTTGCCAACTGAGAGAAAACAGTACCTGAGCACTCTCCTGCCTATTCTATTCACATGAACATTCGATTGCAAGCTGTTTTGGACAACTTTCTTTCTCTTCTTGCAAAACACTCGGCAGACCTCCGTGCAGCTTCTAGAACACGATGGGATATGTTTTCTGTTCTGGCAGAGTTTCTCCTTGCCAGACAGAGTGGAAAAGCTTTTTGCTAAGATGTAGACGAGAAGAGAGGCTAAAGACGAAGGTACGGTGCTCTGCAGAGCTAAGCACCGCTCCCGGACCTCTTTCGGCAGAAGGCGCACACCGCAGAGCACTGTGAGCGGCAGAATCGTCTTTGCGCGAAGAAGCAGCTTCTTCGTCTCCGGGAGCCGGAGAGAGCGGCAACTTCGCAAAGGTGATGAAACAAGCTGTACAACACTGCGATTTTGTGCGCAGCTTGCCAACTGAGAGAAAACAGTACCTGAGCACTCTCCTGCCTTTTCTATTCACATGAACATTCGATTGCAAGCTGTTTTGGACAACATTCTTTCTCTTCTTGCAAAACACTCGGCAGACCTCCGTGCAGCTTCCAGAACCCGATGGGAGATGTTTTCTGTGCTGGCACAGTTTCTCCTTGCCAGACAGAGTGGAAAAGCTTTTTGCTAAGATGTAGACGAGAAGAGAGGCTAAAGACGAAGTTACGGTGCTCTGCAGAGCTAAGCACCGCTCCCGGACCTCTTTCGGCAGAAGGCGCACACCGCAGAGCACTGTGAGCGGCAGAATCGTCTTTGCGCGAAGAAGCAGCTTCTTCGTCTCCGGGAGCCGGAGAGAGCGGCAACTTCGCAAAGGTGATGAAACAAGCTGTACAACACTGCCATTGTGTGCGCAGCTTGCCAACTGAGAGAAAACAGTACCTGAGCACTCTCCTGCCTTTTCTATTCACATGAACATTCGATTGCAAGCTGTTTTGGACAACTTTCTTTCTCTTCTTGCAAAACACTCGGCAGACCTCCGTGCAGCCTCTAGAACACGATGGGAGATGTTTTCTGTGCTGGCACAGTTTCTCCTTGCCAGACAGAGTGGAAAAGCTTTTTGCTAAGATGTAGACGAGAAGAGAGGCTAAAGACGAAGGTACGGTGCTCTGCAGAGCTAAGCACCGCTCCCGGACCTCTTTCGGCAGAAGGCGCACACCGCAGAGCACTGTGAGCGGCAGAATCGTCTTTGCGCGAAGAAGCAGCTTCTTCGTCTCCGGGAGCCGGAGAGAGCGGCAACTTCGCAAAGGTGATGAAACAAGCTGTACAACACTGCCATTGTGTGCGCAGCTTGAAAACTGAAAGAAAACAGTACCTGAGCACTCTCCTGCCTTTTCTATTCACATGAACATTCGATTGCAAGCTGTTTTGGACAACTTTCTTTCTCTTCTTGCAAAACACTCGGCAGACCTCCGTGCAGCCTCTAGAACACGATGGGAGATGTTTTCTGTGCTGGCAGAGTTTCTGCTTGCCAGACAGAGTGGAAAAGCTTTTTGCTAAGATGTAGACGAGAAGAGAGGCTAAAGACGACGGTACGGTGCTCTGCAGAGCTAAGCACCGCTCCCGGACCTCTTTCGGCAGAAGGCGCACACCGCAGAGCACTGTGAGCGGCAGAATCGTCTTTGCGCGAAGAAGCAGCTTCTTCGTCTCCGGGAGCCGGAGAGAGCGGCAACTTGGCAAAGGTGATGAAACAAGCTGTACAAAACTGCGATTGTGTGCGCAGCTTGCCAACTGAGAGAAAACAGTACCTGAGCACTCTCCTGCCTTTTCTAGTCACATGAACATTGGATTGCAAGCTGTTTTGGACAACTTTCTTTCTCTTCTTGCAAAACACTCGGCAGACCTCCGTGCAGCTTCTAGAACACGATGGGAGATGTTTTCTGTTCTGGCAGAGTTTCTCCTTGCCAGACAGAGTGGAAAAGCTTTTTGCTAAGATGTAGACGAGAAGAGAGGCTAAAGACGAAGGTACGGTGCTCTGCAGAGCTAAGCACCGCTCCCGGACCTCTTTCGGCAGAAGGCGCACACCGCAGAGCACTGTGAGCGGCAGAATCGTCTTTGCGCGAAGAAGCAGCTTCTTCGTCTCCGGGAGCCGGAGAGAGCGGCAACTTCGCAAAGGTGATGAAACAAGCTGTACAACACTGCGATTGTGTGCGCAGCTTGCCAACTGAGAGAAAACAGTACCTGAGCACTCTCCTGCCTTTTCTATTCACATGAACATTCGATTGCAAGCTGTTTTGGACAACTTTCTTTCTCTTCTTGCAAAACACTCGGCAGACCTCCGTGCAGCCTCTAGAACACGATGGGAGATGTTTTCTGTGCTGGCAGAGTTTCTCCTTGCCAGACAGAGTGGAAAAGCTTTTTGCTAAGATGTAGACGAGAAGAGAGGCTAAAGACGAAGGTACGGTGCTCTGCAGAGCTAAGCACCGCTCCCGGACCTCTTTCGGCAGAAGGCGCACACCGCAGAGCACTGTGAGCGGCAGAATCGTCTTTGCGCGAAGAAGCAGCTTCTTCGTCTCCGGGAGCCGGAGAGAGCGGCAACTTCGCAAAGGTGATGAAACAAGCTGTACAACACTGCGATTGTGTGCGCAGCTTGCCAACTGAGAGAAAACAGTACCTGAGCACTCTCCTGCCTTTTCTATTCACATGAACATTCGATTGCAAGCTGTTTTGGACAACTTTCTTTCTCTTCTTGCAAAACACTCGGCAGACCTCCGTGCAGCCTCTAGAACACGATGGGAGATGTTTTCTGTGCTGGCAGAGTTTCTCCTTGCCAGACAGAGTGGAAAAGCTTTTTGCTAAGATGTAGACGAGAAGAGAGGCTAAAGACGAAGGTACGGTGCTCTGCAGAGCTAAGCACCGCTCCTGGGCTTCTTTCGGCAGAAGGCGCACACCGCAGAGCACTGTGAGCGGCAGAATCGTCTTTGCGCGATGAAGCAGCTTCTTCGTCTCCGGGAGCCGGAGAGAGCGGCAACTTCGCAAAGGTGATGAAACAAGCTGTACAACACTGCGATTGTGTGCGCAGTTTGAAAACTGAGAGAAAACAGTACCTGAGCACTCTCCTGCCTTTTCTATTCACATGAACATTCGATTGCAAGCTGTTTTGGACAACATTCTTTCTCTTCTTGCAAAACACTCGGCAGACCTCCGTGCAGCTTACAGAACCCGATGGGAGATGTTTTCTGTGCTGGCACAGTTTCTCCTTGCCAGACAGAGTGGAAAAGCTTTTTGCTAAGATGTAGACGAGAAGAGAGGCTAAAGACGAAGGTACGGTGCTCTGCAGAGCTAAGCACCGCTCCCGGACCTCTTTCGGCAGAAGGCGCACACCGCAGAGCACTGTGAGCGGCAGAATCGTCTTTGCGCGAAGAAGCAGCTTCTTCGTCTCCGGGAGCCGGAGAGAGCGGCAACTTCGCAAAGGTGATGAAACAAGCTGTACAACACTGCGATTGTGTGCGCAGCTTGCCAACTGAGAGAAAACAGTACCTGACCACTCTCCTGCCTTTTCTATTCACATGAACATTGGATTGCAAGCTGTTTTGGACAACTTTCTTTCTCTTCTTGCAAAACACTCGGCAGACCTCCGTGCAGCCTCTAGAACATGATGGGAGATGTTTTCTGTGCTGGCACAGTTTCTGCTTGCCAGACAGAGTGGAAAAGCTTTTTGCTAAGATGTAGACGAGAAGAGAGGCTAAAGACGAAGGTACGGTGCTCTGCAGAGCTAAGCACCGCTCCCGGACCTCTTTCGGCAGAAGGCGCACACCGCAGAGCACTGTGAGCGGCAGAATCGTCTTTGCGCGAAGAAGCAGCTTCTTCGTCTCCGGGAGCCGGAGAGAGCGGCAACTTCGCAAAGGTGATGAAACAAGCTGTACAACACTGCGATTGTGTGCGCAGCTTGCCAACTGAGAGAAAACAGTACCTGAGCACTCTGCTGCCTTTTCTATTCACATGAACATTGGATTGCAAGCTGTTTTGGACAACTTTCTTTCTCTTCTTGCAAAACACTCGGCAGACCTCCGTGCAGCCTCTAGAACACGATGGGAGATGTTTTCTGTGCTGGCACAGTTTCTCCTTGCCAGACAGAGTGGAAAAGCTTTTTGCTAAGATGTAGACGAGAAGAGAGGCTAAAGACGAAGGTACGGTGCTCTGCAGAGCTAAGCACCGCTCCCTGACCTCTTTCGGCAGAAGGCGCACACCGCAGAGCACTGTGAGCGGCAGAATCGTCTTTGCGCGAAGAAGCAGCTTCTTCGTCTCCGGGAGCCGGAGAGAGCGGCAACTTCGCAAAGGTGATGAAACAAGCTGTACAACACTGCGATTGTGTGCGCAGCTTGCCAACTGAGAGAAAACAGTACCTGAGCACTCTCCTGCCTTTTCTATTCACATGAACATTGGATTGCAAGCTGTTTTGGACAACTTTCTTTCTCTTCTTGCAAAACACTCGGCAGACCTCCGTGCAGCTTCTAGAACACGATGGGAGATGTTTTCTGTTCTGGCAGAGTTTCTCCTTGCCAGACAGAGTGGAAAAGCTTTTTGCTAAGATGTAAACGAGAAGAGAGGCTAAAGACGAAGGTACGGTGCTCTGCAGAGCTAAGCACCGCTCCTGGGCTTCTTTCGGCAGAAGGCGCACACCGCAGAGCACTGTGAGCGGCAGAATCGTCTTTGCGCGAAGAAGCAGCTTCTTCGTCTCCGGGAGCCGGAGAGAGCGGCAACTTCGCAAAGGTGATGAAACAAGCTGTACAACACTGCGATTGTGTGCGCAGCTTGCCAACTGAGAGAAAACAGTACCTGAGCACTCTCCTGCCTTTTCTATTCACATGAACATTGGATTGCAAGCTGTTTTGGACAACTTTCTTTCTCTTCTTGCAAAACACTCGGCAGACCTCCGTGCAGCCTCTAGAACACGATGGGAGATGTTTTCTGTGCTGGCAGAGTTTCTCCTATCCTCACAGAGTGGAAAAGCTTTTTGCTAAGATGTAGACGAGAAGAGAGGCTAAAGACGAAGGTACGGTGCTCTGCAGAGCTAAGCACCGCTCCCGGACCTCTTTCGGCAGAAGGCGCACACCGCAGAGCACTTTGAGCGGCAGAATCGTCTTTGCGCGAAGAAGCAGCTTCTTCGTCTCCGGGAGCCGGAGAGAGCGGCAACTTCGCAAAGGTGATGAAACAATCTGTACAACACTGCGATTGTGTGCGCAGCTTGCCAACTGAGAGAAAACAGTACCTGAGCACTCTCCTGCCTATTCTATTCACATGAACATTCGATTGCAAGCTGTTTTGGACAACTTTCTTTCTCTTCTTGCAAAACACTCGGCAGACCTCCGTGCAGCTTCTAGAACACGATGGGATATGTTTTCTGTTCTGGCAGAGTTTCTCCTTGCCAGACAGAGTGGAAAAGCTTTTTGCTAAGATGTAGACGAGAAGAGAGGCTAAAGACGAAGGTACGGTGCTCTGCAGAGCTAAGCACCGCTCCCGGACCTCTTTCGGCAGAAGGCGCACACCGCAGAGCACTGTGAGCGGCAGAATCGTCTTTGCGCGAAGAAGCAGCTTCTTCGTCTCCGGGAGCCGGAGAGAGCGGCAACTTCGCAAAGGTGATGAAACAAGCTGTACAACACTGCGATTTTGTGCGCAGCTTGCCAACTGAGAGAAAACAGTACCTGAGCACTCTCCTGCCTTTTCTATTCACATGAACATTCGATTGCAAGCTGTTTTGGACAACATTCTTTCTCTTCTTGCAAAACACTCGGCAGACCTCCGTGCAGCTTCCAGAACCCGATGGGAGATGTTTTCTGTGCTGGCACAGTTTCTCCTTGCCAGACAGAGTGGAAAAGCTTTTTGCTAAGATGTAGACGAGAAGAGAGGCTAAAGACGAAGTTACGGTGCTCTGCAGAGCTAAGCACCGCTCCCGGACCTCTTTCGGCAGAAGGCGCACACCGCAGAGCACTGTGAGCGGCAGAATCGTCTTTGCGCGAAGAAGCAGCTTCTTCGTCTCCGGGAGCCGGAGAGAGCGGCAACTTCGCAAAGGTGATGAAACAAGCTGTACAACACTGCCATTGTGTGCGCAGCTTGAAAACTGAAAGAAAACAGTACCTGAGCACTCTCCTGCCTTTTCTATTCACATGAACATTCGATTGCAAGCTGTTTTGGACAACTTTCTTTCTCTTCTTGCAAAACACTCGGCAGACCTCCGTGCAGCCTCTAGAACACGATGGGAGATGTTTTCTGTGCTGGCACAGTTTCTCCTTGCCAGACAGAGTGGAAAAGCTTTTTGCTAAGATGTAGACGAGAAGAGAGGCTAAAGACGAAGGTACGGTGCTCTGCAGAGCTAAGCACCGCTCCCGGACCTCTTTCGGCAGAAGGCGCACACCGCAGAGCACTGTGAGCGGCAGAATCGTCTTTGCGCGAAGAAGCAGCTTCTTCGTCTCCGGGAGCCGGAGAGAGCGGCAACTTCGCAAAGGTGATGAAACAAGCTGTACAACACTGCCATTGTGTGCGCAGCTTGAAAACTGAAAGAAAACAGTACCTGAGCACTCTCCTGCCTTTTCTATTCACATGAACATTCGATTGCAAGCTGTTTTGGACAACTTTCTTTCTCTTCTTGCAAAACACTCGGCAGACCTCCGTGCAGCCTCTAGAACACGATGGGAGATGTTTTCTGTGCTGGCAGAGTTTCTGCTTGCCAGACAGAGTGGAAAAGCTTTTTGCTAAGATGTAGACGAGAAGAGAGGCTAAAGACGACGGTACGGTGCTCTGCAGAGCTAAGCACCGCTCCCGGACCTCTTTCGGCAGAAGGCGCACACCGCAGAGCACTGTGAGCGGCAGAATCGTCTTTGCGCGAAGAAGCAGCTTCTTCGTCTCCGGGAGCCGGAGAGAGCGGCAACTTGGCAAAGGTGATGAAACAAGCTGTACAAAACTGCGATTGTGTGCGCAGCTTGCCAACTGAGAGAAAACAGTACGTGAGCACTCTCCTTCCTTTTCTAGTCACATGAACATTGGATTGCAAGCTGTTTTGGACAACTTTCTTTCTCTTCTTGCAAAACACTCGGCAGACCTCCGTGCAGCTTCTAGAACACGATGGGAGATGTTTTCTGTTCTGGCAGAGTTTCTCCTTGCCAGACAGAGTGGAAAAGCTTTTTGCTAAGATGTAGACGAGAAGAGAGGCTAAAGACGAAGGTACGGTGCTCTGCAGAGCTAAGCACCGCTCCCGGACCTCTTTCGGCAGAAGGCGCACACCGCAGAGCACTTTGAGCGGCAGAATCGTCTTTGCGCGAAGAAGCAGCTTCTTCGTCTCCGGGAGCCGGAGAGAGCGGCAACTTCGCAAAGGTGATGAAACAATCTGTACAACACTGCGATTGTGTGCGCAGCTTGCCAACTGAGAGAAAACAGTACCTGAGCACTCTCCTGCCTATTCTATTCACATGAACATTCGATTGCAAGCTGTTTTGGACAACTTTCTTTCTCTTCTTGCAAAACACTCGGCAGACCTCCGTGCAGCCTCTAGAACACGATGGGAGATGTTTTCTGTGCTGGCACAGTTTCTCCTTGCCAGACAGAGTGGAAAAGCTTTTTGCTAAGATGTAGACGAGAAGAGAGGCTAAAGACGAAGGTACGGTGCTCTGCAGAGCTAAGCACCGCTCCCGGACCTCTTTCGGCAGAAGGCGCACACCGCAGAGCACTGTGAGCGGCAGAATCGTCTTTGCGCGAAGAAGCAGCTTCTTCGTCTCCGGGAGCCGGAGAGAGCGGCAACTTCGCAAAGGTGATGAAACAAGCTGTACAACACTGCCATTGTGTGCGCAGCTTGAAAACTGAAAGAAAACAGTACCTGAGCACTCTCCTGCCTTTTCTATTCACATGAACATTCGATTGCAAGCTGTTTTGGACAACTTTCTTTCTCTTCTTGCAAAACACTCGGCAGACCTCCGTGCAGCCTCTAGAACACGATGGGAGATGTTTTCTGTGCTGGCAGAGTTTCTGCTTGCCAGACAGAGTGGAAAAGCTTTTTGCTAAGATGTAGACGAGAAGAGAGGCTAAAGACGACGGTACGGTGCTCTGCAGAGCTAAGCACCGCTCCCGGACCTCTTTCGGCAGAAGGCGCACACCGCAGAGCACTGTGAGCGGCAGAATCGTCTTTGCGCGAAGAAGCAGCTTCTTCGTCTCCGGGAGCCGGAGAGAGCGGCAACTTGGCAAAGGTGATGAAACAAGCAGTACAAAACTGCGATTGTGTGCGCAGCTTGCCAACTGAGAGAAAACAGTACGTGAGCACTCTCCTTCCTTTTCCAGTCACATGAACATTGGATTGCAAGCTGTTTTGGACAACTTTCTTTCTCTTCTTGCAAAACACTCGGCAGACCTCCGTGCAGCTTCTAGAACACGATGGGAGATGTTTTCTGTTCTGGCAGAGTTTCTCCTTGCCAGACAGAGTGGAAAAGCTTTTTGCTAAGATGTAGACGAGAAGAGAGGCTAAAGACGAAGGTACGGTGCTCTGCAGAGCTAAGCACCGCTCCCGGACCTCTTTCGGCAGAAGGCGCACACCGCAGAGCACTGTGAGCGGCAGAATCGTCTTTGCGCGAAGAAGCAGCTTCTTCGTCTCCGGGAGCCGGAGAGAGCGGCAACTTCGCAAAGGTGATGAAACAAGCTGTACAACACTGCGATTGTGTGCGCAGCTTGCCAACTGAGAGAAAACAGTACCTGAGCACTCTCCTGCCTTTTCTATTCACATGAACATTGGATTGCAAGCTGTTTTGGACAACTTTCTTTCTCTTCTTGCAAAACACTCGGCAGACCTCCGTGCAGCCTCTAGAACACGATGGGAGATGTTTTCTGTGCTGGCACAGTTTCTCCTTGCCAGACAGAGTGGAAAAGCTTTTTGCTAAGATGTAGACGAGAAGAGAGGCTAAAGACGAAGGTACGGTGCTCTGCAGAGCTAAGCACCGCTCCCGGACCTCTTTCGGCAGAAGGCGCACACCGCAGAGCACTGTGAGCGGCAGAATCGTCTTTGCGCGAAGAAGCAGCTTCTTCGTCTCCGGGAGCCGGAGAGAGCGGCAACTTCGCAAAGGTGATGAAACAAGCTGTACAACACTGCGATTGTGTGCGCAGCTTGCCAACTGAGAGAAAACAGTACCTGAGCACTCTCCTGCCTTTTCTATTCACATGAACATTGGATTGCAAGCTGTTTTGGACAACTTTCTTTCTCTTCTTGCAAAACACTCGGCAGACCTCCGTGCAGCCTCTAGAACACGATGGGAGATGTTTTCTGTGCTGGCAGAGTTTCTCCTTGCCAGACAGAGTGGAAAAGCTTTTTGCTAAGATGTAGACGAGAAGAGAGGCTAAAGACGAAGGTACGGTGCTCTGCAGAGCTAAGCACCGCTCCTGGGCTTCTTTCGGCAGAAGGCGCACACCGCAGAGCACTGTGAGCGGCAGAATCGTCTTTGCGCGATGAAGCAGCTTCTTCGTCTCCGGGAGCCGGAGAGAGCGGCAACTTCGCAAAGGTGATGAAACAAGCTGTACAACACTGCGATTGTGTGCGCAGTTTGAAAACTGAGAGAAAACAGTACCTGAGCACTCTCCTGCCTTTTCTATTCACATGAACATTGGATTGCAAGCTGTTTTGGACAACTTTCTTTCTCTTCTTGCAAAACACTCGGCAGACCTCCGTGCAGCTTACAGAACCCGATGGGAGATGTTTTCTGTGCTGGCACAGTTTCTCCTTGCCAGACAGAGTGGAAAAGCTTTTTGCTAAGATGTAGACGAGAAGAGAGGCTAAAGACGAAGGTACGGTGCTCTGCAGAGCTAAGCACCGCTCCCGGACCTCTTTCGGCAGAAGGCGCACACCGCAGAGCACTGTGAGCGGCAGAATCGTCTTTGCGCGAAGAAGCAGCTTCTTCGTCTCCGGGAGCCGGAGAGAGCGGCAACTTCGCAAAGGTGATGAAACAAGCTGTACAACACTGCGATTGTGTGCGCAGCTTGCCAACTGAGAGAAAACAGTACCTGAGCACTCTCCTGCCTTTTCTATTCACATGAACATTGGATTGCAAGCTGTTTTGGACAACTTTCTTTCTCTTCTTGCAAAACACTCGGCAGACCTCCGTGCAGCCTCTAGAACACGATGGGAGATGTTTTCTGTGCTGGCACAGTTTCTCCTTGCCAGACAGAGTGGAAAAGCTTTTTGCTAAGATGTAGACGAGAAGAGAGGCTAAAGACGAAGGTACGGTGCTCTGCAGAGCTAAGCACCGCTCCCGGACCTCTTTCGGCAGAAGGCGCACACCGCAGAGCACTGTGAGCGGCAGAATCGTCTTTGCGCGAAGAAGCAGCTTCTTCGTCTCCGGGAGCCGGAGAGAGCGGCAACTTCGCAAAGGTGATGAAACAAGCTGTACAACACTGCCATTGTGTGCGCAGCTTGAAAACTGAAAGAAAACAGTACCTGACCACTCTCCTGCCTTTTCTATTCACATGAACATTGGATTGCAAGCTGTTTTGGACAACTTTCTTTCTCTTCTTGCAAAACACTCGGCAGACCTCCGTGCAGCCTCTAGAACACGATGGGAGATGTTTTCTGTGCTGGCAGAGTTTCTGCTTGCCAGACAGAGTGGAAAAGCTTTTTGCTAAGATGTAGACGAGAAGAGAGGCTAAAGACGAAGGTACGGTGCTCTGCAGAGCTAAGCACCGCTCCCGGACCTCTTTCGGCAGAAGGCGCACACCGCAGAGCACTGTGAGCGGCAGAATCGTCTTTGCGCGAAGAAGCAGCTTCTTCGTCTCCGGGAGCCGGAGAGAGCGGCAACTTCGCAAAGGTGATGAAACAAGCTGTACAACACTGCGATTGTGTGCGCAGCTTGCCAACTGAGAGAAAACAGTACCTGAGCACTCTCCTGCCTTTTCTATTCACATGAACATTGGATTGCAAGCTGTTTTGGACAACTTTCTTTCTCTTCTTGCAAAACACTCGGCAGACCTCCGTGCAGCCTCTAGAACACGATGGGAGATGTTTTCTGTGCTGGCACAGTTTCTCCTTGCCAGACAGAGTGGAAAAGCTTTTTGCTAAGATGTAGACGAGAAGAGAGGCTAAAGACGAAGGTACGGTGCTCTGCAGAGCTAAGCACCGCTCCCTGACCTCTTTCGGCAGAAGGCGCACACCGCAGAGCACTGTGAGCGGCAGAATCGTCTTTGCGCGAAGAAGCAGCTTCTTCGTCTCCGGGAGCCGGAGAGAGCGGCAACTTCGCAAAGGTGATGAAACAAGCTGTACAACACTGCGATTGTGTGCGCAGCTTGCCAACTGAGAGAAAACAGTACCTGAGCACTCTCCTGCCTTTTCTATTCACATGAACATTGGATTGCAAGCTGTTTTGGACAACTTTCTTTCTCTTCTTGCAAAACACTCGGCAGACCTCCGTGCAGCTTCTAGAACACGATGGGAGATGTTTTCTGTTCTGGCAGAGTTTCTCCTTGCCAGACAGAGTGGAAAAGCTTTTTGCTAAGATGTAAACGAGAAGAGAGGCTAAAGACGAAGGTACGGTGCTCTGCAGAGCTAAGCACCGCTCCTGGGCTTCTTTCGGCAGAAGGCGCACACCGCAGAGCACTGTGAGCGGCAGAATCGTCTTTGCGCGAAGAAGCAGCTTCTTCGTCTCCGGGAGCCGGAGAGAGCGGCAACTTCGCAAAGGTGATGAAACAAGCTGTACAACACTGCGATTGTGTGCGCAGCTTGCCAACTGAGAGAAAACAGTACCTGAGCACTCTCCTGCCTTTTCTAGTCACATGAACATTGGATTGCAAGCTGTTTTGGACAACTTTCTTTCTCTTCTTGCAAAACACTCGGCAGACCTCCGTGCAGCCTCTAGAACACGATGGGAGATGTTTTCTGTGCTGGCAAAGTTTCTCCTTGCCAGACAGAGTGGAAAAGCTTTTTGCTAAGATGTAGACGAGAAGAGAGGCTAAAGACGAAGGTACGGTGCTCTGCAGAGCTAAGCACCGCTCCTGGGCTTCTTTCGGCAGAAGGCGCACACCGCAGAGCACTGTGAGCGGCAGAATCGTCTTTGCGCGAAGAAGCAGCTTCTTCGTCTCCGGGAGCCGGAGAGAGCGGCAACTTCGCAAAGGTGATGAAACAAGCTGTACAACACTGCGATTGTGTGCGCAGCTTGCCAACTGAGAGAAAACAGTACCTGAGCACTCTCCTGCCTTTTCTATTCACATGAACATTGGATTGCAAGCTGTTTTGGACAACTTTCTTTCTCTTCTTGCAAAACACTCGGCAGACCTCCGTGCAGCCTCTAGAACACGATGGGAGATGTTTTCTGTGCTGGCACAGTTTCTCCTTGCCAGACAGAGTGGAAAAGCTTTTTGCTAAGATGTAGACGAGAAGAGAGGCTAAAGACGAAGGTACGGTGCTCTGCAGAGCTAAGCACCGCTCCCGGACCTCTTTCGGCAGAAGCCGCACACCGCAGAGCACTGTGAGCGGCAGAATCGTCTTTGCGCGAAGAAGCAGCTTCTTCGTCTCCGGGAGCCGGAGAGAGCGGCAACTTCGCAAAGGTGATGAAACAAGCTGTACAACACTGCGATTGTGTGCGCAGCTTGCCAACTGAGAGAAAACAGTACCTGAGCACTCTCCTGCCTTTTCTATTCACATGAACATTGGATTGCAAGCTGTTTTGGACAACTTTCTTTCTCTTCTTGCAAAACACTCGGCAGACCTCCGTGCAGCCTCTAGAACACGATGGGAGATGTTTTCTGTGCTGGCAGAGTTTCTCCTTGCCAGACAGAGTGGAAAAGCTTTTTGCTAAGATGTAGACGAGAAGAGAGGCTAAAGACGAAGGTACGGTGCTCTGCAGAGCTAAGCACCGCTCCCGGACCTCTTTCGGCAGAAGGCGCACACCGCAGAGCACTGTGAGCGGCAGAATCGTCTTTGCGCGAAGAAGCAGCTTCTTCGTCTCCGGGAGCCGGAGAGAGCGGCAACTTCGCAAAGGTGATGAAACAAGCTGGACAACACTGCGATTGTGTGCGCAGCTTGAAAACTGAGAGAAAACAGTACCTGACCACTCTCCTGCCTTTTCTATTCACATGAACATTGGATTGCAAGCTGTTTTGGACAACATTCTTTCTCTTCTTGCAAAACACTCGGCAGACCTCCGTGCAGCTTCCAGAACCCGATGGGAGATGTTTTCTGTGCTGGCACAGTTTCTCCTTGCCAGACAGATTGGAAAAGCTTTTTGCTAAGATGTAGACGAGAAGAGAGGCTAAAGACGAAGGTACGGTGCTCTGCAGAGCTAAGCACCGCTCCCGGACCTCTTTCGGCAGAAGGCACACACCGCAGAGCACTGTGAGCGGCAGAATCGTCTTTGCGCGAAGAAGCAGCTTCTTCGTCTCCGGGAGCCGGAGAGAGCGGCAACTTCGCAAAGGTGATGAAACAAGCTGTACAACACTGCGATTGTGTGCGCAGCTTGAAAACTGAGAGAAAACAGTACCTGACCACTCTCCTGCCTTTTCTATTCACATGAGTATTCGATTGCAAGCTGTTTTGGACAACTTTCTTTCTCTTCTTGCAAAACACTCGGCAGACCTCCGTGCAGCTTCTAGAACACGATGGGAGATGTTTTCTGTGCTGGCAGAGTTTCTCCTTGCCAGACAGAGTGGAAAAGCTTTTTGCTAAGATGTAGACGAGAAGAGAGGCTAAAGACGAAGGTACGGTGCTCTGCAGAGCTAAGCACCGCTCCCGGACCTCTTTCGGCAGAAGGCGCACACCGCAGAGCACTGTGAGCGGCAGAATCGTCTTTGCGCGAAGAAGCAGCTTCTTCGTCTCCGGGAGCCGGAGAGAGCGGCAACCTCGCAAAGGTGATGAAACAAGCTGTACAACACTGCGATTGTGTGCGCAGCTTGCCAACTGAGAGAAAACAGTACCTGAGCACTCTCCTGCCTTTTCTATTCACATGAACATTGGATTGCAAGCTGTTTTGGACAACTTTCTTTCTCTTCTTGCAAAACACTCGGCAGACCTCCGTGCAGCTTCTAGAACACGATGGGAGATGTTTTCTGTTCTGGCAGAGTTTCTCCTTGCCAGACAGAGTGGAAAAGCTTTTTGCTAAGATGTAGACGAGAAGAGAGGCTAAAGACGATGGTACGGTGCTCTGCAGAGCTAAGCACCGCTCCCGGACCTCTTTCGGCAGAAGGCGCACACCGCAGAGCACTGTGAGCGGCAGAATCGTCTTTGCGCGAAGAAGCAGCTGCTTCGTCTCCGGGAGCCGGAGAGAGCGGCAACTTCGCAAAGGTGATGAAACAAGCTGTACAACACTGCGATTGTGTGCGCAGCTTGCCAACTGAGAGAAAACAGTACCTGAGCACTCTCCTGCCTTTTCTAGTCACATGAACATTCGATTGCAAGCTGTTTTGGACAACTTTCTTTCTCTTCTTGCAAAACACTCGGCAGACCTCCGTGCAGCCTCTAGAACACGATGGGAGATGTTTTTTGTGCTGGCACAGTTTCTCCTTGCCAGACAGAGTGGAAAAGCTTTTTGCTAAGATGTAGACGAGAAGAGAGGCTAAAGACGAAGGTACGGTGCTCTGCAGAGCTAAGCACCGCTCCCGGACCTCTTTCGGCAGAAGGCGCACACCGCAGAGCACTGTGAGCGGCAGAATCGTCTTTGCGCGAAGAAGCAGCTTCTTCGTCTCCGGGAGCCGGAGAGAGCGGCAACTTCGCAAAGGTGATGAAACAAGCTGTACAACACTGCGATTGTGTGCGCAGCTTGCCAAGTGAGAGAAAACAGTACCTGAGCACTCTCCTGCCTTTTCTAGTCACATGAACATTGGATTGCAAGCTGTTTTGGACAACTTTCTTTCTCTTCTTGCAAAACACTCGGCAGACCTCCGTGCAGCCTCTAGAACACGATGGGAGATGTTTTCTGTGCTGGCACAGTTTCTCCTTGCCAGACAGAGTGGAAAAGCTTTTTGCTAAGATGTAGACGAGAAGAGAGGCTAAAGACGAAGGTACGGTGCTCTGCAGAGCTAAGCACCGCTCCCGGACCTCTTTCGGCAGAAGGCGCACACCGCAGAGCACTGTGAGCGGCAGAATCGTCTTTGCGCGAAGAAGCAGCTTCTTCGTCTCCGGGAGCCGGAGAGAGCGGCAACTTCGCAAAGGTGATGAAACAAGCTGTACAACACTGCGATTGTGTGCGCAGCTTGAAAACTGAGAGAAAACAGTACCTGACCACTCTCCTGCCTTTTCTATTCACATGAATATTCGATTGCAAGCTGTTTTGGACAACTTTCTTTCTCTTCTTGCAAAACACTCGGCAGACCTCCGTGCAGCCTCTAGAACACGATGGGAGATGTTTTCTGTTCTGGCAGAGTTTCTGCTTGCCAGACAGAGTGGAAAAGCTTTTTGCTAAGATGTAAACGAGAAGAGAGGCTAAAGACGAAGGTACGGTGCTCTGCAGAGCTAAGCACCGCTCCCGGACCTCTTTCGGCAGAAGGCGCACACCGCAGAGCACTGTGAGCGGCAGAATCGTCTTTGCGCGAAGAAGCAGCTTCTTCGTCTCCGGGAGCCGGAGAGAGCGGCAACTTCGCAAAGGTGATGAAACAAGCTGTACAACACTGCGATTGTGTGCGCAGCTTGCCAACTGAGAGAAAACAGTACCTGAGCACTCTCCTGCCTTTTCTAGTCACATGAACATTGGATTGCAAGCTGTTTTGGACAACTTTCTTTCTCTTCTTGCAAAACACTCGGCAGACCTCCGTGCAGCCTCTAGAACACGATGGGAGATGTTTTCTGTGCTGGCAGAGTTTCTCCTTGCCAGACAGAGTGGAAAAGCTTTTTGCTAAGATGTAGACGAGAAGAGAGGCTAAAGACGAAGGTACGGTGCTCTGCAGAGCTAAGCACCGCTCCCGGACCTCTTTCGGCAGAAGGCGCACACCGCAGAGCACTGTGAGCGGCAGAATCGTCTTTGCGCGAAGAAGCAGCTTCTTCGTCTCCGGGAGCCGGAGAGAGCGGCAACTTCGCAAAGGTGATGAAACAAGCTGTACAACACTGCGATTGTGTGCGCAGCTTGCCAACTGAGAGAAAACAGAACCTGACCACTCTCCTGCCTTTTCTATTCACATGAACATTCGATTGCAAGCTGTTTTGGACAACTTTCTTTCTCTTCTTGCAAAACACTCGGCAGACCTCCGTGCAGCCTCTAGAACACGATGGGAGATGTTTTCTGTGCTGGCAGAGTTTCTCCTTGCCAGACAGAGTGGAAAAGCTTTTTGCTAAGATGTAGACGAGAAGAGAGGCTAAAGACGAAGGTACGGTGCTCTGCAGAGCTAAGCACCGCTCCTGGGCTTCTTTCGGCAGAAGGCGCACACCGCAGAGCACTGTGAGCGGCAGAATCGTCTTTGCGCGAAGAAGCAGCTTCTTCGTCTCCGGGAGCCGGAGAGAGCGGCAACTTCGCAAAGGTGATGAAACAAGCTGTACAACACTGCGATTGTGTGCGCAGTTTGAAAACTGAGAGAAAACAGTACCTGAGCACTCTCCTGCCTTTTCCAGTCACATGAACATTGGATTGCAAGCTGTTTTGGACAACTTTCTTTCTCTTCTTGCAAAACACTCGGCAGACCTCCGTGCAGCCTCTAGAACACGATGGGAGATGTTTTCTGTGCTGGCACAGTTTCTCCTTGCCAGACAGAGTGGAAAAGCTTTTTGCTAAGATGTAGACGAGAAGAGAGGCTAAAGACGAAGGTACGGTGCTCTGCAGAGCTAAGCACCGCTCCCGGACCTCTTTCGGCAGAAGGCGCACACCGCAGAGCACTGTGAGCGGCAGAATCGTCTTTGCGCGAAGAAGCAGCTTCTTCGTCTCCGGGAGCCGGAGAGAGCGGCAACTTCGCAAAGGTGATGAAACAAGCTGTACAACACTGCGATTGTGTGCGCAGCTTGCCAACTGAGAGAAAACAGTACCTGAGCACTCTCCTGCCTTTTCTATTCACATGAACATTCGATTGCAAGCTGTTTTGGACAACTTTCTTTCTCTTCTTGCAAAACACTCGGCAGACCTCCGTGCAGCTTCTAGAACACGATGGGAGATGTTTTCTGTTCTGGCAGAGTTTCTCCTTGCCAGACAGAGTGGAAAAGCTTTTTGCTAAGATGTAGACGAGAAGAGAGGCTAAAGACGAAGGTACGGTGCTCTGCAGAGCTAAGCACCGCTCCCGGACCTCTTTCGGCAGAAGGCGCACACCGCAGAGCACTGTGAGCGGCAGAATCGTCTTTGCGCGAAGAAGCAGCTTCTTCGTCTCCGGGAGCCGGAGAGAGCGGCAACTTCGCAAAGGTGATGAAACAAGCTGTACAACACTGCGATTGTGTGCGCAGCTTGAAAACTGAGAGAAAACAGTACCTGAGCACTCTCCTGCCTTTTCTATTCACATGAACATTGGATTGCAAGCTGTTTTGGACAACTTTCTTTCTCTTCTTGCAAAACACTCGGCAGACCTCCGTGCAGCTTCCAGAACCCGATGGGAGATGTTTTCTGTGCTGGCACAGTTTCTCCTTGCCAGACAGAGTGGAAAAGCTTTTTGCTAAGATGTAGACGAGAAGAGAGGCTAAAGACGAAGGTACGGTGCTCTGCAGAGCTAAGCACCGCTCCCGGACCTCTTTCGGCAGAAGGCGCACACCGCAGAGCACTGTGAGCGGCAGAATCGTCTTTGCGCGAAGAAGCAGCTTCTTCGTCTCCGGGAGCCGGAGAGAGCGGCAACTTCGCAAAGGTGATGAAACAAGCTGTACAACACTGCGATTGTGTGCGCAGCTTTAAAACTGAGAGAAAACAGTACCTGACCACTCTCCTGCCTTTTCTATTCACATGAGTATTCGATTGCAAGCTGTTTTGGACAACATTCTTTCTCTTCTTGCAAAACACTCGGCAGACCTCCGTGCAGCTTCTAGAACACGATGGGAGATGTTTTCTGTTCTGGCAGAGTTTCTCCTTGCCAGACAGAGTGGAAAAGCTTTTTGCTAAGATGTAGACGAGAAGAGAGGCTAAAGACGAAGGTACGGTGCTCTGCAGAGCTAAGCACCGCTCCCGGACCTCTTTCGGCAGAAGGCGCACACCGCAGAGCACTGTGAGCGGCAGAATCGTCTTTGCGCGAAGAAGCAGCTTCTTCGTCTCCGGGAGCCGGAGAGAGCGGCAACCTCGCAAAGGTGATGAAACAATCTGTACAACACTGCGATTGTGTGCGCAGCTTGCCAACTGAGAGAAAACAGTACCTGAGCACTCTCCTGCCTTTTCTATTCACATGAACATTGGATTGCAAGCTGTTTTGGACAACTTTCTTTCTCTTCTTGCAAAACACTCGGCAGACCTCCGTGCAGCTTCTAGAACACGATGGGAGATGTTTTCTGTTCTGGCAGAGTTTCTCCTTGCCAGACAGAGTGGAAAAGCTTTTTGCTAAGATGTAGACGAGAAGAGAGGCTAAAGACGATGGTACGGTGCTCTGCAGAGCTAAGCACCGCTCCCGGACCTCTTTCGGCAGAAGCCCCACACCGCAGAGCACTGTGAGCGGCAGAATCGTCTTTGCGCGAAGAAGCAGCTGCTTCGTCTCCGGGAGCCGGAGAGAGCGGCAACTTCGCAAAGGTGATGAAACAAGCTGTACAACACTGCCATTGTGTGCGCAGCTTGCCAACTGAGAGAAAACAGTACCTGAGCACTCTCCTGCCTTTTCTATTCACATGAATATTCGATTGCAAGCTGTTTTGGACAACATTCTTTCTCTTCTTGCAAAACACTCGGCACACCTCCGTGCAGCTTCTAGAACACGATGGGAGATGTTTTCTGTGCTGGCAGAGTTTCTCCTTGCCAGACAGAGTGGAAAAGCTTTTTGCTAAGATGTAGACGAGAAGAGAGGCTAAAGACGAAGGTACGGTGCTCTGCAGAGCTAAGCACCGCTCCCGGACCTCTTTCGGCAGAAGGCGCACACCGCAGAGCACTGTGAGCGGCAGAATCGTCTTTGCGCGAAGAAGCAGCTTCTTCGTCTCCGGGAGCCGGAGAGAGCGGCAACTTCGCAAAGGTGATGAAACAAGCTGTACAACACTGCGATTGTGTGCGCAGCTTGCCAACTGAGAGAAAACAGTACCTGAGCACTCTCCTGCCTTTTCTATTCACATGAACATTGGATTGCAAGCTGTTTTGGACAACTTTCTTTCTCTTCTTGCAAAACACTCGGCAGACCTCCGTGCAGCCTCTAGAACACGATGGGAGATGTTTTCTGTGCTGGCACAGTTTCTCCTTGCCAGACAGAGTGGAAAAGCTTTTTGCTAAGATGTAGACGAGAAGAGAGGCTAAAGACGAAGGTACGGTGCTCTGCAGAGCTAAGCACCGCTCCCGGGCCTCTTTCGGCAGAAGGCGCACACCGCAGAGCACTGTGAGCGGCAGAATCGTCTTTGCGCGAAGAAGCAGCTGCTTCGTCTCCGGGAGCCGGAGAGAGCGGCAACTTCGCAAAGGTGATGAAACAAGCTGTACAACACTGCGATTGTGTGCGCAGCTTGAAAACTGAAAGAAAACAGTACCTGAGCACTCTCCTGCCTTTTCTATTCACATGAACATTGGATTGCAAGCTGTTTTGGACAACTTTCTTTCTCTTCTTGCAAAACACTCGGCAGACCTCCGTGCAGCCTCTAGAACACGATGGGAGATGTTTTCTGTGCTGGCAGAGTTTCTCCTTGCCAGACAGAGTGGAAAAGCTTTTTGCTAAGATGTAGACGAGAAGAGAGGCTAAAGACGAAGGTACGGTGCTCTGCAGAGCTAAGCACCGCTCCCGGACCTCTTTCGACAGAAGGCGCACACCGCAGAGCACTGTGAGCGGCAGAATCGTCTTTGCGCGAAGAAGCAGCTGCTTCGTCTCCGGGAGCCGGAGAGAGCGGCAACTTCGCAAAGGTGATGAAACAAGCTGTACAACACTGCCATTGTGTGCGCAGCTTGCCAACTGAGAGAAAACAGTACCTGACCACTCTCCTGCCTTTTCTATTCACATGAACATTGGATTGCAAGCTGTTTTGGACAACTTTCTTTCTCTTCTTGCAAAACACTCGGCAGACCTCCGTGCAGCCTCTAGAACACGATAGGATATGTTTTTTGTGCTGGCACAGTTTCTCCTTGCCAGACAGAGTGGAAAAGCTTTTTGCTAAGATGTAGACGAGAAGAGAGGCTAAAGACGAAGGTACGGTGCTCTGCAGAGCTAAGCACCGCTCCCGGACCTCTTTCGGCAGAAGGCGCACACCGCAGAGCACTCTTAGCGGCAGAATCGTCTTTGCGCGAAGAAGCAGCTTCTTCGTCTCCGGGAGCCGGAGAGAGCGGCAACTTCGCAAAGGTGATGAAACAAGCTGTACAACACTGCGATTGTGTGCGCAGCTTGCCAACTGAGAGAAAACAGTACCTGAGCACTCTCCTGCCTTTTCTATTCACATGAACATTGGATTGCAAGCTGTTTTGGACAACTTTCTTTCTCTTCTTGCAAAACACTCGGCAGACCTCCGTGCAGCCTCTAGAACACGATAGGATATGTTTTTTGTGCTGGCACAGTTTCTCCTTGCCAGACAGAGTGGAAAAGCTTTTTGCTAAGATGTAGACGAGAAGAGAGGCTAAAGACGAAGGTACGGTGCTCTGCAGAGCTTAGCACCTCTCTTGGGCTTCTTTCGGCAGAAGGCGCACACCGCAGAGCATTGTGAGCGGCAGAATCGTCTTTGCGCGAAGAAGCAGCTTCTTCGTCTCCGGGAGCCGGAGAGAGCGGCAACTTCGCAAAGGTGATGAAACAAGCTGTACAACACTGCGATTGTGTGCGCAGCTTGCCAACTGAGAGAAAACAGTACCTGACCACTCTCCTGCCTTTTCTAGTCACATGAACATTGGATTGCAAGCTGTTTTGGACAACTTTCTTTCTCTTCTTGCAAAACACTCGGCAGACCTCCGTGCAGCCTCTAGAACACGTAGGTGATGTTTTCTGTGCTGGCACAGTTTCTCCTTGCCAGACAGAGTGGAAAAGCTTTTTGCTAAGATGTAGACGAGAAGAGAGGCTAAAGACGAAGGTACGGTGCTCTGCAGAGCTAAGCACCGCTCCTGGGCTTCTTTCGGCAGAAGGCGCACACCGCAGAGCACTGTGAGCGGCAGAATCGTCTTTGCGCGAAGAAGCAGCTTCTTTGTCTCCGGGAGCCGGAGAGAGCGGCAACTTCGCAAAGGTGATGAAACAAGCTGTACAACACTGCGATTGTGTGCGCAGTTTGAAAACTGAGAGAAAACAGTACCTGAGCACTCTCCTGCCTTTTCTATTCACATGAACATTGGATTGCAAGCTGTTTTGGACAACTTTCTTTCTCTTCTTGCAAAACACTCGGCAGACCTCCGTGCGGCTTCCAGAACTCGATGGGAGATGTTTTCTGTGCTGGCAGAGTTTCTCCTTGCCAGACAGAGTGGAAAAGCTTTTTGCTAAGATGTAGACGAGAAGAGAGGCTAAAGACGAAGGTACGGTGCTCTGCAGAGCTAAGCACCGCTCCCGGACCTCTTTCGGCAGAAGGCGCACACCGCAGAGCACTGTGAGCGGCAGAATCGTCTTTGCGCGAAGAAGCAGCTTCTTCGTCTCCGGGAGCCGGAGAGAGCGGCAACTTCGCAAAGGTGATGAAACAAGCTGTACAACACTGCGATTGTGTGCGCAGCTTGCCAACTGAGAGAAAACAGTACCTGACCACTCTCCTGCCTTTTCTATTCACATGAACATTGGATTGCAAGCTGTTTTGGACAACTTTCTTTCTCTTCTTGCAAAACACTCGGCAGACCTCCGTGCAGCCTCTAGAACACGATAGGATATGTTTTTTGTGCTGGCACAGTTTCTCCGTGCCAGACAGAGTGGAAAAGCTTTTTGCTAAGATGTAGACGAGAAGAGAGGCTAAAGACGAAGGTACGGTGCTCTGCAGAGCTAAGCACCGCTCTTGGGCTTCTTTCGGCAGAAGGCGCACACCGCAGAGCAGTGTGAGCGGCAGAATCGTCTTTGCGCGAAGAAGCAGCTTCTTCGTCTCCGGGAGCCGGAGAGAGCGGCAACTTCGCAAAGGTGATGAAACAAGCTGTACAACACTGCGATTGTGTGCGCAGCTTGCCAACTGACAGAAAACAGTACCTGACCACTCTCCTGCCTTTTCTAGTCACATGAACATTGGATTGCAAGCTGTTTTGGACAACATTCTTTCTCTTCTTGCAAAACACTCGGCAGACCTCCGTGCAGCCTCTAGAACACGATGGGAGATGTTTTCTGTGCTGGCAGAGTTTCTCCTTGCCAGACAGAGTGGAAAAGCTTTTTGCTAAGATGTAGACGAGAAGAGAGGCTAAAGACGAAGGTACGGTGCTCTGCAGAGCTAAGCACCGCTCCCAGACCTCTTTCGGCAGAAGGCACACACCGCAGAGCACTGTGAGCGGCAGAATCGTCTTTGCGCGAAGAAGCAGCTTCTTCGTCTCCGGGAGCCGGAGAGAGCGGCAACTTCGCAAAGGTGATGAAACAAGCTGTACAACACTGCGATTGTGTGCGCAGCTTGCCAACTGAGAGAAAACAGTACCTGAGCACTCTCCTGCCTTTTCTATTCACATGAACATTCGATTGCAAGCTGTTTTGGACAACTTTCTTTCTCTTCTTGCAAAACACTCGGCAGACCTCCGTGCAGCTTCTAGAACACGATGGGAGATGTTTTCTGTTCTGGCAGAGTTTCTCCTTGCCAGACAGAGTGGAAAAGCTTTTTGCTAAGATGTAGACGAGAAGAGAGGCTAAAGACGAAGGTACGGTGCTCTGCAGAGCTAAGCACCGCTCCCGGACCTCTTTCGGCAGAAGGCGCACACCGCAGAGCACTGTGAGCGGCAGAATCGTCTTTGCGCGAAGAAGCAGCTTCTTCGTCTCCGGGAGCCGGAGAGAGCGGCAACTTCGCAAAGGTGATGAAACAAGCTGTACAACACTGCCATTGTGTGCGCAGCTTGAAAACTGAGAGAAAACAGTACCTGACCACTCTCCTGCCTTTTCTATTCACATGAATATTCGATTGCAAGCTGTTTTGGACAACTTTCTTTCTCTTCTTGCAAAACACTCGGCAGACCTCCGTGCAGCCTCTAGAACACGATGGGAGATGTTTTCTGTGCTGGCAGAGTTTCTGCTTGCCAGACAGAGTGGAAAAGCTTTTTGCTAAGATGTAGACGAGAAGAGAGGCTAAAGACGAAGGTACGGTGCTCTGCAGAGCTAAGCACCGCTCCCGGACCTCTTTCGGCAGAAGGCGCACACCGCAGAGCACTGTGAGCGGCAGAATCGTCTTTGCGCGAAGAAGCAGCTTCTTCGTCTCCGGGAGCCGGAGAGAGCGGCAACTTCGCAAAGGTGATGAAACAAGCTGTACAACACTGCGATTGTGTGCGCAGTTTGAAAATTGAGAGAAAACAGTACCTGAGCACTCTCCTGCCTTTTCTATTCACATGAACATTGGATTGCAAGCTGTTTTGGACAACATTCTTTCTCTTCTTGCAAAACTCTCGGCAGACCTACGTGCGGCTTCCAGAACCCGATGGGAGATGTTTTCTGTGCTGGCACAGTTTCTTCTTGCCAGACAGAGTGGAAAAGCTTTTTGCTAAGATGTAGACGAGAAGAGAGGCTAAAGACGAAGGTACGGTGCTCTGCAGAGCTAAGCACCGCTCCCGGACCTCTTTCGGCAGAAGGCGCACACCGCTGAGCACTGTGAGCGGCAGAATCGTCTTTGCGCGAAGAAGCAGCTTCTTCGTCTCCGGGAGCCGGAGAGAGCGGCAACTTCGCAAAGGTGATGAAACAAGCTGTACAACACTGCGATTGTGTGCGGAGCTTGAAAACTGAAAGAAAACAGTACCTGAGCACTCTCCTGCCTTTTCTATTCACATGAACATTCGATTGCAAGCTGTTTTGGACAACTTTCTTTCTCTTCTTGCAAAACACTCGGCAGACCTCCGTGCAGCCTCTAGAACACGATGGGAGATGTTTTCTGTGCTGGCACAGTTTCTCCTTGCCAGACAGAGTGGAAAAGCTTTTTGCTAAGATGTAGACGAGAAGAGAGGCTAAAGACGAAGGTACGGTGCTCTGCAGAGCTAAGCACCGCTCCCGGTTCTCTTTCGGCAGAAGGCGCACACCGCAGAGCACTGTGAGCGGCAGAATCGTCTTTGCGCGAAGAAGCAGCTTCTTCGTCTCCGGGAGCCGGAGAGAGCGGCAACTTCGCAAAGGTGATGAAACAAGCTGTACAACACTGAGATTGTGTGCGCAGCTTGCCAACTGAGAGAAAACAGTACCTGACCACTCTCCTGCCTTTTCTATTCACATGAACATTGGATTGCAAGCTGTTTTGGACAACTTTCTTTCTCTTCTTGCAAAACACTCGGCAGACATCCGTGCAGCTTCTAGAACACGATAGGATATGTTTTTTGTGCTGGCACAGTTTCTCCTTGCCAGACAGAGTGGAAAAGCTTTTTGCTAAGATGTAGACGAGAAGAGAGGCTAAAGACGAAGGTACGGTGCTCTGCAGAGCTAAGCACCGCTCCCGGACCTCTTTCGGCAGAACTCGCACACCGCAGAGCACTGTGAGCGGCAGAATCGTCTTTGCGCGAAGAAGCAGCTTCTTCGTCTCCGGGAGCCGGAGAGAGCGGCAACTTCGCAAAGGTGATGAAACAAGCTGTACAACACTGCGATTGTGTGCGCAGCTTGCCAACTGAGAGAAAACAGTACCTGACCACTCTCCTGCCTTTTCTATTCACATGAACATTGGATTGCAAGCTGTTTTGGACAACTTTCTTTCTCTTCTTGCAAAACACTCGGCAGACCTCCGTGCAGCCTCTAGAACACGATGGGAGATGTTTTCTGTGCTGGCAGAGTTTCTCCTTGCCAGACAGAGTGGAAAAGCTTTTTGCTAAGATGTAGACGAGAAGAGAGGCTAAAGACGAAGGTACGGTGCTCTGCAGAGCTAAGCACCGCTCCCGGACCTCTTTCGGCAGAAGCCGCACACCGCAGAGCACTGTGAGCGGCAGAATCGTCTTTGCGCGAAGAAGCAGCTTCTTCGTCTCCGGGAGCCGGAGAGAGCGGCAACTTCGCAAAGGTGATGAAACAAGCTGTACAACACTGCCATTGTGTGCGCAGCTTGAAAACTGAGAGAAAACAGTACCTGACCACTCTCCTGCCTTTTCTATTCACATGAATATTCGATTGCAAGCTGTTTTGGACAACTTTCTTTCTCTTCTTGCAAAACACTCGGCAGACCTCCGTGCAGCCTCTAGAACACGATGGGAGATGTTTTCTGTGCTGGCACAGTTTCTCCTTGCCAGACAGAGTGGAAAAGCTTTTTGCTAAGATGTAGACGAGAAGAGAGGCTAAAGACGAAGGTACGGTGCTCTGCAGAGCTAAGCACCGCTCCCGGACCTCTTTCGGCAGAAGGCGCACACCGCAGAGCACTGTGAGCGGCAGAATCGTCTTTGCGCGAAGAAGCAGCTTCTTCGTCTCCGGGAGCCGGAGAGAGCGGCAACTTCGCAAAGGTGATGAAACAAGCTGTACCACACTGCGATTGTGTGCTCAGTTTGAAAATTGAGAGAAAACAGTACCTGAGCACTCTCCTGCCTTTTCTATTCACATGAACATTGGATTGCAAGCTGTTTTGGACAACATTCTTTCTCTTCTTGCAAAACTCTCGGCAGACCTACGTGCGGCTTCCAGAACCCGATGGGAGATGTTTTCTGTGCTGGCACAGTTTCTTCTTGCCAGACAGAGTGGAAAAGCTTTTTGCTAAGATGTAGACGAGAAGAGAGGCTAAAGACGAAGGTACGGTGCTCTGCAGAGCTAAGCACCGCTCCCGGACCTCTTTCGGCAGAAGGCGCACACCGCAGAGCACTGTGAGCGGCAGAATCGTCTTTGCGCGAAGAAGCAGCTTCTTCGTCTCCGGGAGCCGGAGAGAGCGGCAACTTCGCAAAGGTGATGAAACAAGCTGTACAACACTGCGATTGTGTGCGGAGCTTGAAAACTGAAAGAAAACAGTACCTGAGCACTCTCCTGCCTTTTCTATTCACATGAACATTCGATTGGAAGCTGTTTTGGACAACTTTCTTTCTCTTCTTGCAAAACACTCGGCAGACCTCCGTGCAGCCTCTAGAACACGATGGGAGATGTTTTCTGTGCTGGCAGAGTTTCTCCTTGCCAGACAGAGTGGAAAAGCTTTTTGCTAAGATGTAGACGAGAAGAGAGGCTAAAGACGAAGGTACGGTGCTCTGCAGAGCTAAGCACCGCTCCCGGACCTCTTTCGGCAGAAGGCGCACACCGCAGAGCACTGTGAGCGGCAGAATCGTCTTTGCGCGAAGAAGCAGCTTCTTCGTCTCCGGGAGCCGGAGAGAGCGGCAACTTCGCAAAGGTGATGAAACAAGCTGTACAACACTGCCATTGTGTGCGCAGCTTGAAAACTGAAAGAAAACAGTACCTGAGCACTCTCCTGCCTTTTCTATTCACATGAACATTGGATTGCAAGCTGTTTTGGACAACTTTCTTTCTCTTCTTGCAAAACACTCGGCAGACCTCCGTGCAGCCTCTAGAACACGATGGGAGATGTTTTCTGTGCTGGCAGAGTTTCTCCTTGCCAGACAGAGTGGAAAAGCTTTTTGCTAAGATGTAGACGAGAAGAGAGGCTAAAGACGAAGGTACGGTGCTCTGCAGAGCTAAGCACCGCTCCCGGTTCTCTTTCGGCAGAAGGCGCACACCGCAGAGCACTGTGAGTGGCAGAATCGTCTTTGCGCGAAGAAGCAGCTTCTTCGTCTCCGGGAGCCGGAGAGAGCGGCAACTTCGCAAAGGTGATGAAACAAGCTGTACAACACTGCGATTGTGTGCGCAGCTTGCCAACTTAGAGAAAACAGTACCTGACCACTCTCCTGCCTTTTCTATTCACATGAACATTCGATTGCAAGCTGTTTTGGACAACTTTCTTTCTCTTCTTGCAAAACACTCGGCAGACCTCCGTGCAGCCTCTAGAACACGATAGGATATGTTTTTTGTGCTGGCACAGTTTCTCCTTGCCAGACAGAGTGGAAAAGCTTTTTGCTAAGATGTAGACGAGAAGAGAGGCTAAAGACGAAGGTACGGTGCTCTGCAGAGCTAAGCACCGCTCTTGGGCTTCTTTCGGCAGAAGGCGCACACCGCAAAGCATTGTGAGCGGCAGAATCGTCTTTGCGCGAAGAAGCAGCTTCTTCGTCTCCGGGAGCCGGAGAGAGCGGCAACTTCGCAAAGGTGATGAAACAAGCTGTACAACACTGCGATTTTGTGCGCAGCTTGCCAACTGAGAGAAAACAGTACCTGAGCACTCTCCTGCCTTTTCTATTCACATGAACATTGGATTGCAAGCTGTTTTGGACAACTTTCTTTCTCTTCTTGCAAAACACTCGGCAGACCTCCGTGCAGCCTCTAGAACACGATGGGAGATGTTTTCTGTGCTGGCACAGTTTCTCCTTGCCAGACAGAGTGGAAAAGCTTTTTGCTAAGATGTAGACGAGAAGAGAGGCTAAAGACGAAGGTACGGTGCTCTGCAGAGCTAAGCACCGCTCCCGGACCTCTTTCGGCAGAAGGCGCACACCGCAGAGCACTGTGAGCGGCAGAATCGTCTTTGCGCGAAGAAGCAGCTTCTTCGTCTCCGGGAGCCGGAGAGAGCGGCAACTTCGCAAAGGTGATGAAACAAGCTGTACAACACTGCCATTGTGTGCGCAGCTTGAAAACTGAAAGAAAACAGTACCTGAGCACTCTCCTGCCTTTTCTATTCACATGAACATTCGATTGCAAGCTGTTTTGGACAACTTTCTTTCTCTTCTTGCAAAACACTCGGCAGACCTCCGTGCAGCCTCTAGAACACGATGGGAGATGTTTTCTGTGCTGGCAGAGTTTCTCCTTGCCAGACAGAGTGGAAAAGCTTTTTGCTAAGATGTAGACGAGAAGAGAGGCTAAAGACGAAGGTACGGTGCTCTGCAGAGCTAAGCACCGCTCCCGGTTCTCTTTCGGCAGAAGGCGCACACCGCAGAGCACTGTGAGCGGCAGAATCGTCTTTGCGCGAAGAAGCAGCTTCTTCGTCTCCGGGAGCCGGAGAGAGCGGCAACTTCGCAAAGGTGATGAAACAAGCTGTACAACACTGCGATTGTGTGCGCAGCTTGCCAACTGAGAGAAAACAGTACCTGACCACTCTCCTGCCTTTTCTATTCACATGAACATTGGATTGCAAGCTGTTTTGGACAACTTTCTTTCTCTTCTTGCAAAACACTCGGCAGACATCCGTGCAGCTTCTAGAACACGATAGGATATGTTTTTTGTGCTGGCACAGTTTCTCCTTGCCAGACAGAGTGGAAAAGCTTTTTGCTAAGATGTAGACGAGAAGAGAGGCTAAAGACGAAGGTACGGTGCTCTGCAGAGCTAAGCACCGCTCCCGGACCTCTTTCGGCAGAACTCGCACACCGCAGAGCACTGTGAGCGGCAGAATCGTCTTTGCGCGAAGAAGCAGCTTCTTCGTCTCCGGGAGCCGGAGAGAGCGGCAACTTCGCAAAGGTGATGAAACAAGCTGTACAACACTGCGATTGTGTGCGCAGCTTGCCAACTGAGAGAAAACAGTACCTGAGCACTCTCCTGCCTTTTCTATTCACATGAACATTGGATTGCAAGCTGTTTTGGACAACTTTCTTTCTCTTCTTGCAAAACACTCGGCAGACCTCCGTGCAGCCTCTAGAACACGATGGGAGATGTTTTCTGTGCTGGCAGAGTTTCTCCTTGCCAGACAGAGTGGAAAAGCTTTTTGCTAAGATGTAGACGAGAAGAGAGGCTAAAGACGAAGGTACGGTGCTCTGCAGAGCTAAGCACCGCTCCCAGACCTCTTTCGGCAGAAGGCACACAGCGCAGAGCACTGTGAGCGGCAGAATCGTCTTTGCGCGAAGAAGCAGCTTCTTCGTCTCCGGGAGCCGGAGAGAGCGGCAACTTCGCAAAGGTGATGAAACAAGCTGTACAACACTGCGATTGTGTGCGCAGCTTGCCAACTGAGAGAAAACAGTACCTGAGCACTCTCCTGCCTTTTCTATTCACATGAACATTGGATTGCAAGCTGTTTTGAACAACTTTCTTTCTCTTCTTGCAAAACACTCGGCAGACCTCCGTGCAGCCTCTAGAACACTTTGGGAGATGTTTTCTGTGCTGGCAGAGTTTCTCCTTGCCAGACAGAGTGGAAAAGCTTTTTGCTAAGATGTAGACGAGAAGAGAGGCTAAAGACGAAGGTACGGTGCTCTGCAGAGCTAAGCACCGCTCCCGGACCTCTTTCGGCAGAAGGCGCACACCGCAGAGCACTGTGAGCGGCAGAATCGTCTTTGCGCGAAGAAGCAGCTTCTTCGTCTCCGGGAGCCGGAGAGAGCGGCAACTTCGCAAAGGTGATGAAACAAGCTGTACAACACTGCGATTGTGTGCGCAGCTTGCCAACTGAGAGAAAACAGTACCTGAGCACTCTCCTGCCTTTTCTATTCACATGAACATTGGATTGCAAGCTGTTTTGGACAACTTTCTTTCTCTTCTTGCAAAACACTCGGCAGACCTCCGTGCAGCTTCTAGAACACGATGGGAGATGTTTTCTGTGCTGGCACAGTTTCTCCTTGCCAGACAGAGTGGAAAAGCTTTTTGCTAAGATGTAGACGAGAAGAGAGGCTAAAGACGAAGGTACGGTGCTCTGCAGAGCTAAGCACCGCTCCCGGACCTCTTTCGGCAGAAGGCGCACACCGCAGAGCACTGTGAGCGGCAGAATCGTCTTTGCGCGAAGAAGCAGCTTCTTCGTCTCCGGGAGCCGGAGAGAGCGGCAACTTGGCAAAGGTGATGAAACAAGCTGTACAACACTGCGATTGTGTGCGCAGCTTGAAAACTGAGAGAAAACAGTACCTGACCACTCTCCTGCCTTTTCTATTCACATGAACATTGGATTGCAAGCTGTTTTGGACAACTTTCATTCTCTTCTTGCAAAACACTCGGCAGACCTCCGTGCAGCCTCTAGAACACGATGGGAGATGTTTTCTGTGCTGGCAGAGTTTCTGCTTGCCAGACAGAGTGGGAAAGCTTTTTGCTAAGATGTAGACGAGAAGAGAGGCTAAAGACGAAGGTACGGTCCTCTGCAGAGCTAAGCACCGCTCCCGGACCTCTTTCGGCAGAAGGCGCACACCGCAGAGCACTGTGAGCGGCAGAATCGTCTTTGCGCGAAGAAGCAGCTTCTTCGTCTCCGGGAGCCGGAGAGAGCGGCAACTTCGCAAAGGTGATGAAACAAGCTGTACAACACTGCGATTGTGTGCGCAGCTTGCCAACTGAGAGAAAACAGTACCTGAGCACTCTCCTGCCTTTTCTATTCACATGAACATTGGATTGCAAGCTGTTTTGGACAACTTTCTTTCTCTTCTTGCAAAACACTCGGCAGACCTCCGTGCAGCTTCTAGAACACGATGGGAGATGTTTTCTGTTCTGGCAGAGTTTCTCCTTGCCAGACAGAGTGGAAAAGCTTTTTGCTAAGATGTAGACGAGAAGAGAGGCTAAAGACGAAGGTACGGTGCTCTGCAGAGCTAAGCACCGCTCCCGGACCTCTTTCGGCAGAAGGCGCACACCGCAGAGCACTGTGAGCGGCAGAATCGTCTTTGCGCGAAGAAGCAGCTGCTTCGTCTCCGGGAGCCGGAGAGAGCGGCAACTTCGCAAAGGTGATGAAACAAGCTGTACAACACTGCGATTGTGTGCGCAGCTTGCCAACTGAGAGAAAACAGTACCTGAGCACTCTCCTGCCTTTTCTATTCACATGAACATTCGATTGCAAGCTGTTTTGGACAACTTTCTTTCTCTTCTCTCAAAACACTCGGCAGACCTCCGTGCAGCCTCTAGAACACGATGGGAGATGTTTTCTGTGCTGGCACAGTTTCTCCTTGCCAGACAGAGTGGAAAAGCTTTTTGCTAAGATGTAGACGAGAAGAGAGGCTAAAGACGAAGGTACGGTGCTCTGCAGAGCTAAGCACCGCTCCCGGACCTCTTTCGGCAGAAGGCGCACACCGCAGAGCACTGTGAGCGGCAGAATCGTCTTTGCGCGAAGTAGCAGCTTCTTCGTCTCCGGGAGCCGGAGAGAGCGGCAACTTCGCAAAGGTGATGAAACAAGCTGTACAACACTGCGATTGTGTGCGCAGCTTGCCAACTGAGAGAAAACAGTACCTGAGCACTCTCCTGCCTTTTCTATTCACATGAACATTGGATTGCAAGCTGTTTTGGACAACTTTCTTTCTCTTCTTGCAAAACACTCGGCAGACCTCCGTGCAGCCTCTAGAACAGGATGGGAGATGTTTTCTGTTCTGGCAGAGTTTCTCCTTGCCAGACTGAGTGGAAAAGCTTTTTGCTAAGATGTAGACGAGAAGAGAGGCTAAAGACGAAGGTACGGTGCTCTGCAGAGCTAAGCACCGCTCCCGGACCTCTTTCGGCAGAAGCCGCACACCGCAGAGCACTGTGAGCGGCAGAATCGTCTTTGCGCGAAGAAGCAGCTTCTTCGTCTCCGGGAGCCGGAGAGAGCGGCAACTTCGCAAAGGTGATGAAACAAGCTGTACAACACTGCGATTGTGTGCGCAGCTTGCCAACTGAGAGAAAACAGTACCTGACCACTCTCCTGCCTTTTCTATTCACATGAACATTGGATTGCAAGCTGTTTTGGACAACTTTCTTTCTCTTCTTGCAAAAGACTCGGCAGACCTCCGTGCAGCCTCTAGAACACGATGGGAGATGTTTTCTGTGCTGGCAGAGTTTCTCCTTGCCAGACAGAGTGGAAAAGCTTTTTGCTAAGATGTAGACGAGAAGAGAGGCTAAAGACGAATGTACGGTGCTCTGCAGAGCTAAGCACCGCTCCCAGACCTCTTTCGGCAGAAGGCGCACACCGCAGAGCACTGTGAGCGGCAGAATCGTCTTTGCGCGAAGAAGCAGCTTCTTCGTCTCCGGGAGCCGGAGAGAGCGGCAACTTCGCAAAGGTGATGAAACAAGCTGTACAACACTGCGATTGTGTGCGCAGCTTGCCAACTGAGAGAAAATAGTACCTGAGCACTCTCCTGCCTTTTCTATTCACATGAACATTGGATTGCAAGCTGTTTTGGACAACTTTCTTTCTCTTCTTGCAAAACACTCGGCAGACCTCCGTGCAGCTTCTAGAACACGATGGGAGATGTTTTCTGTTCTGGCAGAGTTTCTCCTTGCCAGACAGAGTGGAAAAGCTTTTTGCTAAGATGTAGACGAGAAGAGAGGCTAAAGACGAAGGTACGGTGCTCTGCAGAGCTAAGCACCGCTCCCGGACCTCTTTCGGCAGAAGCCGCACACCGCAGAGCACTGTGAGCGGCAGAATCGTCTTTGCGCGAAGAAGCAGCTTCTTCGTCTCCGGGAGCCGGAGAGAGCGGCAACTTCGCAAAGGTGATGAAACAAGCTGTACAACACTGCGATTGTGTGCGCAGCTTGAAAACTGAGAGAAAACAGTACCTGACCACTCTCCTGCCTTTTCTATTCACATGAATATTCGATTGCAAGCTGTTTTGGACAACTTTCTTTCTCTTCTTGCAAAAGACTCGGCAGACCTCCGTGCAGCCTCTAGAACACGATGGGAGATGTTTTCTGTGCTGGCAGAGTTTCTGCTTGCCAGACAGAGTGGAAAAGCTTTTTGCTAAGATGTAGACGAGAAGAGAGGCTAAAGACGAAGGTACGGTGCTCTGCAGAGCTAAGCACCGCTCCCGGACCTCTTTCGGCAGAAGGCGCACACCGCAGAGCACTGTGAGCGGCAGAATCGTCTTTGCGCGAAGAAGCAGCTTCTTCGTCTCCGGGAGCCGGAGAGAGCGGCAACTTCGCAAAGGTGATGAAACAAGCTGTACAACACTGCGATTGTGTGCGCAGTTTGAAAATTGAGAGAAAACAGTACCTGAGCACTCTCCTGCCTTTTCTATTCACATGAACATTGGATTGCAAGCTGTTTTGGACAACATTCTTTCTCTTCTTGCAAAACTCTCGGCAGACCTACGTGCGGCTTCCAGAACCCGATGGGAGATGTTTTCTGTGCTGGCACAGTTTCTCCTTGCCAGACAGAGTGGAAAAGCTTTTTGCTAAGATGTAGACGAGAAGAGAGGCTAAAGACGAAGGTACGGTGCTCTGCAGAGCTAAGCACCGCTCTTGGGCTTCTTTCGGCAGAAGGCGCACACCGCAAAGCATTGTGAGCGGCAGAATCGTCTTTGCGCGAAGAAGCAGCTTCTTCGTCTCCGGGAGCCGGAGAGAGCGGCAACTTCGCAAAGGTGATGAAACAAGCTGTACAACACTGCGATTGTGTGCGCAGCTTGCCAACTGAGAGAAAACAGTACCTGACCACTCTCCTGCCTTTTCTAGTCACATGAACATTGGATTGCAAGCTGTTTTGGACAACTTTCTTTCTCTTCTTGCAAAACACTCGGCAGACCTCCGTGCAGCCTCTAGAACACGATGGGAGATGTTTTCTGTTCTGGCAGAGTTTCTCCTTGCCAGACTGAGTGGAAAAGCTTTTTGCTAAGATGTAGACGAGAAGAGAGGCTAAAGACGAAGGTACGGTGCTCTGCAGAGCTAAGCACCGCTCCCGGACCTCTTTCGGCAGAAGCCGCACACCGCAGAGCACTGTGAGCGGCAGAATCGTCTTTGCGCGAAGAAGCAGCTTCTTCGTCTCCGGGAGCCGGAGAGAGCGGCAACTTCGCAAAGGTGATGAAACAAGCTGTACAACACTGCGATTGTGTGCGCAGCTTGCCAACTGAGAGAAAACAGTACCTGACCACTCTCCTGCCTTTTCTATTCACATGAATATTCGATTGCAAGCTGTTTTGGACAACTTTCTTTCTCTTCTTGCAAAAGACTCGGCAGACCTCCGTGCAGCCTCTAGAACACGATGGGAGATGTTTTCTGTGCTGGCAGAGTTTCTCCTTGCCAGACAGAGTGGAAAAGCTTTTTGCTAAGATGTAGACGAGAAGAGAGGCTAAAGACGAATGTACGGTGCTCTGCAGAGCTAAGCACCGCTCCCAGACCTCTTTCGGCAGAAGGCGCACACCGCAGAGCACTGTGAGCGGCAGAATCGTCTTTGCGCGAAGAAGCAGCTTCTTCGTCTCCGGGAGCCGGAGAGAGCGGCAACTTCGCAAAGGTGATGAAACAAGCTGTACAACACTGCGATTGTGTGCGCAGCTTGCCAACTGAGAGAAAATAGTACCTGAGCACTCTCCTGCCTTTTCTATTCACATGAACATTGGATTGCAAGCTGTTTTGGACAACTTTCTTTCTCTTCTTGCAAAACACTCGGCAGACCTCCGTGCAGCTTCTAGAACACGATGGGAGATGTTTTCTGTTCTGGCAGAGTTTCTCCTTGCCAGACAGAGTGGAAAAGCTTTTTGCTAAGATGTAGACGAGAAGAGAGGCTAAAGACGAAGGTACGGTGCTCTGCAGAGCTAAGCACCGCTCCCGGACCTCTTTCGGCAGAAGCCGCACACCGCAGAGCACTGTGAGCGGCAGAATCGTCTTTGCGCGAAGAAGCAGCTTCTTCGTCTCCGGGAGCCGGAGAGAGCGGCAACTTCGCAAAGGTGATGAAACAAGCTGTACAACACTGCGATTGTGTGCGCAGCTTGAAAACTGAGAGAAAACAGTACCTGACCACTCTCCTGCCTTTTCTATTCACATGAATATTCGATTGCAAGCTGTTTTGGACAACTTTCTTTCTCTTCTTGCAAAAGACTCGGCAGACCTCCGTGCAGCCTCTAGAACACGATGGGAGATGTTTTCTGTGCTGGCAGAGTTTCTGCTTGCCAGACAGAGTGGAAAAGCTTTTTGCTAAGATGTAGACGAGAAGAGAGGCTAAAGACGAAGGTACGGTGCTCTGCAGAGCTAAGCACCGCTCCCGGACCTCTTTCGGCAGAAGGCGCACACCGCAGAGCACTGTGAGCGGCAGAATCGTCTTTGCGCGAAGAAGCAGCTTCTTCGTCTCCGGGAGCCGGAGAGAGCGGCAACTTCGCAAAGGTGATGAAACAAGCTGTACAACACTGCGATTGTGTGCGCAGTTTGAAAATTGAGAGAAAACAGTACCTGAGCACTCTCCTGCCTTTTCTATTCACATGAACATTGGATTGCAAGCTGTTTTGGACAACATTCTTTCTCTTCTTGCAAAACTCTCGGCAGACCTACGTGCGGCTTCCAGAACCCGATGGGAGATGTTTTCTGTGCTGGCACAGTTTCTCCTTGCCAGACAGAGTGGAAAAGCTTTTTGCTAAGATGTAGACGAGAAGAGAGGCTAAAGACGAAGGTACGGTGCTCTGCAGAGCTAAGCACCGCTCTTGGGCTTCTTTCGGCAGAAGGCGCACACCGCAAAGCATTGTGAGCGGCAGAATCGTCTTTGCGCGAAGAAGCAGCTTCTTCGTCTCCGGGAGCCGGAGAGAGCGGCAACTTCGCAAAGGTGATGAAACAAGCTGTACAACACTGCGATTGTGTGCGCAGCTTGCCAACTGAGAGAAAACAGTACCTGACCACTCTCCTGCCTTTTCTAGTCACATGAACATTGGATTGCAAGCTGTTTTGGACAACTTTCTTTCTCTTCTTGCAAAACACTCGCAGACCTCCGTGCAGCCTCTAGAACACGATGGGAGATGTTTTCTGTGCTGGCACAGTTTCTCCTTGCCAGACAGAGTGGAAAAGCTTTTTGCTAAGATGTAGACGAGAAGAGAGGCTAAAGACGAAGGTACGGTGCTCTGCAGAGCTAAGCACCGCTCCCGGACCTTCTTTCGGCAGAAGGCGCACACCGCAGAGCATTGTGAGCGGCAGAATCCTCTTTGCGCGAAGAAGCAGCTTCTTCGTCTCCGGGAGCCGGAGAGAGCGGCAACTTCGCAAAGGTGATGAAACAAGCTGCACAACACTGCGATTGTGTGCGCAGCTTGCCAACTGAGAGAAAACAGTACCTGAGCACTCTCCTGCCTTTTCTAGTCACATGAACATTGGATTGCAAGCTGTTTTGGACAACTTTCTTTCTCTTCTTGCAAAACACTCGGCAGACCTCCGTGCAGCCTCTAGAACACGATGGGAGATGTTTTCTGTGCTGGCACAGTTTCTCCTTGCCAGACAGAGTGGAAAAGCTTTTTGCTAAGATGTAGACGAGAAGAGAGGCTAAAGACGAAGGTACGGTGCTCTGCAGAGCTAAGCACCGCTCCCGGACCTCTTTCGGCAGAAGGCACACACCGCAGAGCACTGTGAGCGGCAGAATCGTCTTTGCGCGAAGAAGCAGCTTCTTCGTCTCCGGGAGCCGGAGAGAGCGGCAACTTCGCAAAGGTGATGAAACAAGCTGTACAACACTGCGATTGTGTGCGCAGCTTGCCAACTGAGAGAAAACAGTACCTGAGCACTCTCCTGCCTTTTCTATTCACATGAACATTCGATTGCAAGCTGTTTTGGACAACTTTCTTTCTCTTCTTGCAAAACACTCGGCAGACCTCCGTGCAGCCTCTAGAACACGATGGGAGATGTTTTCTGTGCTGGCACAGTTTCTCCTTGCCAGACAGAGTGGAAAAGCTTTTTGCTAAGATGTAGACGAGAAGAGAGGCTAAAGACGAAGGTACGGTGCTCTGCAGAGCTAAGCACCGCTCCCGGACCTCTTTCGGCAGAAGCCGCACACCGCAGAGCACTGTGAGCGGCAGAATCGTCTTTGCGCGAAGAAGCAGCTTCTTCGTCTCCGGGAGCCGGAGAGAGCGGCAACTTCGCAAAGGTGATGAAACAAGCTGTACAACACTGCGATTGTGTGCGCAGCTTGCCAACTGAGAGAAAACAGTACCTGAGCACTCTCCTGCCTTTTCTATTCACATGAACATTGGATTGCAAGCTGTTTTGGACAACTTTCTTTCTCTTCTTGCAAAACACTCGGCAGACCTCCGTGCAGCTTCTAGAACACGATGGGAGATGTTTTCTGTTCTGGCACAGTTTCTCCTTGCCAGACAGAGTGGAAAAGCTTTTTGCTAAGATGTAGACGAGAAGAGAGGCTAAAGACGAAGGTACGGTGCTCTGCAGAGCTAAGCACCGCTCCCGGACCTCTTTCGGCAGAAGGCGCACACCGCAGAGCACTGTGAGCGGCAGAATCGTCTTTGCGCGAAGAAGCAGCTTCTTCGTCTCCGGGAGCCGGAGAGAGCGGCAACTTCGCAAAGGTGATGAAACAAGCTGTACAACACTGCGATTGTGTGCGCAGTTTGAAAACTGAGAGAAAACAGTACCTGAGCACTCTCCTGCCTTTTCTATTCACATGAACATTGGATTGCAAGCTGTTTTGGACAACATTCTTTCTCTTCTTGCAAAACACTCGGCAGACCTCCGTGCAGCTTCCAGAACCCGATGGGAGATGTTTTCTGTGCTGGCACAGTTTCTCCTTGCCAGACAGAGTGGAAAAGCTTTTTGCTAAGATGTAGACGAGAAGAGAGGCTAAAGACGAAGGTACGGTGCTCTGCAGAGCTAAGCACCGCTCCCGGACCTCTTTCGGCAGAAGGCGCACACCGCAGAGCACTGTGAGCGGCAGAATCGTCTTTGCGCGAAGAAGCAGCTTCTTCGTCTCCGGGAGCCGGAGAGTGCGGCAACTTCGCAAAGGTGATGAAACAAGCTGTACAACACTGCCATTGTGTGCGCAGCTTGAAAACTGAAAGAAAACAGTACCTGAGCACTCTCCTGCCTTTTCTATTCACATGAACATTCGATTGCAAGCTGTTTTGGACAACTTTCTTTCTCTTCTTGCAAAACACTCGGCAGACCTCCGTGCAGCCTCTAGAACACGATGGGAGATGTTTTCTGTGCTGGCAGAGTTTCTCCTTGCCAGACAGAGTGGAAAAGCTTTTTGCTAAGATGTAGACGAGAAGAGAGGCTAAAGACGAAGGTACGGTGCTCTGCAGAGCTAAGCACCGCTCCCGGACCTCTTTCGGCAGAAGGCGCACACCGCAGAGCACTGTGAGCGGCAGAATCGTCTTTGCGCAAAGAAGCAGCTTCTTCGTCTCCGGGAGCCGGAGAGAGCGGCAACTTCGCAAAGGTGATGAAACAAGCTGTACAACACTGCCATTGTGTGCGCAGCTTGCCAACTGAGAGAAAACAGTACCTGACCACTCTCCTGCCTTTTCTATTCACATGAACATTCGATTGGAAGCTGTTTTGGACAACTTTCTTTCTCTTCTTGCAAAACACTCGGCAGACCTCCGTGCAGCCTCTAGAACACGATAGGATATGTTTTCTGTGCTGGCAAAGTTTCTCCTTGCCAGACAGAGTGGAAAAGCTTTTTGCTAAGATGTAGACGAGAAGAGAGGCTAAAGACGAAGGTACGGTGCTCTGCAGAGCTATGCACCGCTCCAGGGCCTCTTTCGGCAGAAGGCGCACACCGCAGAGCACTGTCAGCGGCAGAATCGTCTTTGCGCGAAGAAGCAGCTTCTTCATCTCCGGGAGCCGGAGAGAGCGGCAACTTCGCAAAGGTGATGAAACAAGCTGTACAACACTGCGATTGTGTGCGCAGCTTGCCAACTGAGAGAAAACAGTACCTGAGCACTCTCCTGCCTTTTCTATTCACATGAACATTCGATTGCAAGCTGTTTTGGACAACTTTCTTTCTCTTCTTGCAAAACACTCGGCAGACCTCCGTGCAGCCTCTAGAACACGATGGGACATGTTTTCTGTGCTGGCAGAGTTTCTCCTTGCCAGACAGAGTGGAAAAGCTTTTTGCTAAGATGTAGACGAGAAGAGAGGCTAAAGACGAAGGTACGGTGCTCTGCAGAGCTAAGCACCGCTCCCGGACCTCTTTCGGCAGAAGGCGCACACCGCAGAGCACTGTGAGCGGCAGAATCGTCTTTGCGCCAAGAAGCAGCTTCTTCGTCTCCGGGAGCCGGAGAGAGCGGCAACTTCGCAATGGTGATGAAACAAGGTGTACAACACTGCGATTGTGTGCGCAGCTTGCCAACTGAGAGAAAACAGTACCTGAGCACTCTCCTGCCTTTTCTATTCACATGAACATTGGATTGCAAGCTGTTTTGGACAACTTTCTTTCTCTTCTTGCAAAACACTCGGCAGACCTCCGTGCAGCCTCTAGAACACGATGGGAGATGTTTTCTGTGCTGGCACTGTTTCTCCTTGCCAGACAGAGTGGAAAAGCTTTTTGCTAAGATGTAGACGAGAAGAGAGGCTAAAGACGAAGGTACGGTGCTCTGCAGAGCTAAGCACCGCTCCCGGACCTCTTTCGGCAGAAGGCGCACACCGCAGAGCACTGTGAGTGGCAGAATCGTCTTTGCGCGAAGAAGCAGCTTCTTCGTCTCCGGGAGCCGGAGAGAGCGGCAACTTCGCAAAGGTGATGAAACAAGCTGTACAACACTGCGATTGTGTGCGCAGCTTGCCAACTGAGAGAAAACAGTACCTGACCACTCTCCTGCCTTTTCTATTCACATGAACATTCGATTGCAAGCTGTTTTGGACAACTTTCTTTCTCTTCTTGCAAAACACTCGGCAGACCTCCGTGCAGCTTCTAGAACACGATGGGAGATGTTTTCTGTGCTGGCACATTTCCTCCTTGCCAGACAGTGTGGAAAAGATTTTGGCTAAGATGTAGACGAGAAGAGAGGCTAAAGACGAAGGTACGGTGCTCTGCAGAGTTAAGCACCGCTTCAGGGCCTCTTTCGGCAGAAGGCGCACACCGCAGAGCACTGTGAGCGGCAGAATCGTCTTTGCGCGAAGAAGCAGCTTCTTCGTCTCCGGGAGCCGGAGAGAGCGGCAACTTCGCAAAGGTGATGAAACAAGCTGTACAACAGTGCGATTGTGTGCGCAGCTTGAAAACTGAGAGAAAACAGTACCTGAGCACTGTCCTGCCATTTCTCTTCACATGAACATTGGATTGCAAGCTGTTTTGGACAACTTTCTTTCTCTTCTTGCAAAACACTCGGCAGACCTCCGTGCAGCCTCTAGAACACGATGGGAGATGTTTTCTGTGCTGGCACAGTTTCTCCTTGCCAGACAGAGTGGAAAAGCTTTTTGCTAAGATGTAGACGAGAAGAGAGGCTAAAGACGAAGGTACGGTGCTCTGCAGAGCTAAGCACCGCTCCCGGGCCTCTTTCGGCAGAAGGCGCACACAGCAGAGCACTGTGAGCGACAGAATCGTCTTTGCGCGAAGAAGCAGCTTCTTCGTCTCCGGGAGCCGGAGAGAGCGGCATCTTAGCAAACGTGATGAAACAAGCTGTACAACACTGCGATTGTGTGCGCAGCTTGCCAACTGAGAGAAAACAGTACCTGAGCACTCTCCTGCCTTTTCTATTCACATGAACATTGGATTGCAAGCTGTTTTGGACAACTTTCTTTCTCTTCTTGCAAAACACTCGGCAGACCTCCGTGCAGCCTCTAGAACACGATGGGAGATGTTTTCTGTGCTGGCAGAGTTTCTCCTTGCCAGACAGAGTGGAAAAGCTTTTTGCTAAGATGTAGACGAGAAGAGAGGCTAAAGACGAAGGTACGGTGCTCTGCAGAGCTAAGCACCGCTCCCGGACCTCTTTCGGCAGAAGGCGCACACCGCAGAGCACTGTGAGCGGCAGAATCGTCTTTGCGCGAAGAAGCAGCTTCTTCGTCTCCGGGAGCCGGAGAGAGCGGCAACTTCACAAAGGTGATGAAACAAGCTGTACAACACTGCGATTGTGTGCGCAGCTTGCCAACTGAGAGAAAACAGTACCTGACCACTCTCCTGCCTTTTCTATTCACATGAACATTCGATTGGAAGCTGTTTTGGACAACTTTCTTTCTCTTCTTGCAAAACACTCGGCAGACCTCCGTGCAGCCTCTAGAACACGATAGGATATGTTTTCTGTGCTGGCACAGTTTCTCCTTGCCAGACAGAGTGGAAAAGCTTTTTGCTAAGATGTAGACGAGAAGAGAGGCTAAAGACGAAGGTACGGTGCTCTGCAGAGCTATGCACCGCTCCAGGGCCTCTTTCGGCAGAAGGCGCACACCGCAGAGCACTGTCAGCGGCAGAATCGTCTTTGCGCGAAGAAGCAGCTTCTTCATCTCCGGGAGCCGGAGAGAGCGGCAACTTCGCAAAGGTGATGAAACAAGCTGTACAACACTGCGATTGTGTGCGCAGCTTGCCAACTGAGAGAAAACAGTACCTGAGCACTCTCCTGCCTTTTCTATTCACATGAACATTGGATTGCAAGCTGTTTTGGACAACTTTCTTTCTCTTCTTGCAAAACACTCGGCAGACCTCCGTGCAGCCTCTAGAACACGATGGGACATGTTTTCTGTGCTGGCAGAGTTTCTCCTTGCCAGACAGAGTGGAAAAGCTTTTTGCTAAGATGTAGACGAGAAGAGAGGCTAAAGACGAAGGTACGGTGCTCTGCAGAGCTAAGCACCGCTCCCGGACCTCTTTCGGCAGAAGGCGCACACCGCAGAGCACTGTGAGCGGCAGAATCGTCTTTGCGCGAAGAAGCAGCTTCTTCGTCTCCGGGAGCCGGAGAGAGCGGCAACTTCGCAATGGTGATGAAACAAGGTGTACAACACTGCGATTGTGTGCGCAGCTTGCCAACTGAGAGAAAACAGTACCTGAGCACTCTCCTGCCTTTTCTATTCACATGAACATTGGATTGCAAGCTGTTTTGGACAACTTTCTTTCTCTTCTTGCAAAACACTCGGCAGACCTCCGTGCAGCCTCTAGAACACGATGGGAGATGTTTTCTGTGCTGGCACTGTTTCTCCTTGCCAGACAGAGTGGAAAAGCTTTTTGCTAAGATGTAGACGAGAAGAGAGGCTAAAGACGAAGGTACGGTGCTCTGCAGAGCTAAGCACCGCTCCCGGACCTCTTTCGGCAGAAGGCGCACACCGCAGAGCACTGTGAGCGGCAGAATCGTCTTTGCGCGAAGAAGCAGCTTCTTCGTCTCCGGGAGCCGGAGAGAGCGGCAACTTCGCAAAGGTGATGAAACAAGCTGTACAACACTGCGATTGTGTGCGCAGCTTGCCAACTGAGAGAAAACAGTACCTGACCACTCTCCTGCCTTTTCTATTCACATGAACATTCGATTGCAAACTGTTTTGGACAACTTTCTTTCTCTTCTTGCAAAACACTCGGCAGACCTCCGTGCAGCTTCTAGAACACGATGGGAGATGTTTTCTGTGCTGGCACATTTTCTCCTTGCCAGACAGTGTGGAAAAGATTTTGGCTAAGATGTAGACGAGAAGAGAGGCTAAAGACGAAGGTACGGTGCTCTGCAGAGTTAAGCACCGCTTCAGGGCCTCTTTCGGCAGAAGGCGCACACCGCAGAGCACTGTGAGCGGCAGAATCGTCTTTGCGCGAAGAAGCAGCTTCTTCGTCTCCGGGAGCCGGAGAGAGCGGCAACTTCGCAAAGGTGATGAAACAAGCTGTACAACAGTGCGATTGTGTGCGCAGCTTGAAAACTGAGAGAAAACAGTACCTGAGCACTGTCCTGCAATTTCTCTTCACATGAACATTCGATTGCAAGCTGTTTTGGACAACTTTCTTTCTCTTCTTGCAAAACACTCGGCAGACCTCCGTGCAGCCTCTAGAACACGATGGGAGATGTTTTCTGTGCTGGCAGAGTTTCTCCTTGCCAGACAGAGTGGAAAAGCTTTTTGCTAAGATGTAGACGAGAAGAGAGGCTAAAGACGAAGGTACGGTGCTCTGCAGAGCTAAGCACCGCTCCCGGGCCTCTTTCGGCAGAAGGCGCACACAGCAGAGCACTGTGAGCGACAGAATCGTCTTTGCGCGAAGAAGCAGCTTCTTCGTCTCCGGGAGCCGGAGAGAGCGGCATCTTAGCAAAGGTGATGAAACAAGCTGTACAACACTGCGATTGTGTGCGCAGCTTGCCAACTGAGAGAAAACAGTACCTGACCACTCTCCTGCCTTTTCTATTCACATGAACATTGGATTGCAAGCTGTTTTGGACAACTTTCTTTCTCTTCTTGCAAAACACTCGGCAGACCTCCGTGCAGCCTCTAGAACACGATGGGAGATGTTTTCTGTGCTGGCAGAGTTTCTCCTTGCCAGACAGAGTGGAAAAGCTTTTTGCTAAGATGTAGACGAGAAGAGAGGCTAAAGACGAAGGTACGGTGCTCTGCAGAGCTAAGCACCGCTTCCGGACCTCTTTCGGCAGAAGGCGCACACCGCAGAGCACTGTGAGCGGCAGAATTGTCTTTGCGCGAGGAAGCAGCTTCTTCGTCTCCGGGAGCCGGAGAGAACGGCAACTTCGCAAAGGTGATGAAACAAGCTGTACAACACTGCGATTGTGTGCGCAGCATGAAAACTGAGAGAAAACAGTACCTGAGCACTCTCCTGCCTTTTCTATTCACATGAACATTCGATTGCAAGCTGTTTTGGACAACTTTCTTTCTCTTCTTGCAAAACACTCGGCAGACCTCCGTGCAGCCTCTAGAACACGATGGGAGATGTTTTCTGTGCTGGCAGAGTTTCTCCTTGCCAGACAGAGTGGAAAAGCTTTTTGCTAAGATGTAGACGAGAAGAGAGGCTAAAGACGAAGGTACGGTGCTCTGCAGAGCTAAGCACCGCTCCCGGACCTCTTTCGGCAGAAGGCGCACACCGCAGAGCACTGTGAGCGGCAGAATCGTCTTTGCGCGAAGAAGCAGCTTCTTCGTCTCCGGGAGCCGGAGAGAGCGGCAACTTCGCAAAGGTGATGAAACAAGCTGTACAACACTGCGATTGTGTGCGCAGCTTGCCAACTGAGAGAAAACAGTACCTCAGCACTCTCCTGCCTTTTCTATTCACATGAACATTCGATTGCAAGCTGTTTTGGACAACTTTCTTTCTCTTCTTGCAAAACACTCGGCAGACCTCCGTGCAGCCTCTAGAACACGATGGGAGATGTTTTCTGTGCTGGCAGAGTTTCTCCTTGCCAGACAGAGTGGAAAAGCTTTTTGCTAAGATGTAGACGAGAAGAGAGGCTAAAGACGAAGGTACGGTGCTCTGCAGAGCTAAGCACCGCTCCCGGACCTCTTTCGGCAGAAGGCACACACCGCAGAGCACTGTGAGCGGCAGAATCGTCTTTGCGCGAAGAAGCAGCTTCTTCGTCTCCGGGAGCCGGAGAGAGCGGCAACTTCGCAAAGGTGATGAAACAAGCTGTACAACAGTGCGATTGTGTGCGCAGCTTGCCAACTGAGAGAAAACAGTACCTGAGCACTCTCCTGCCTTTTCTATTCACATGAACATTGGATTGCAAGCTGTTTTGGACAACTTTCTTTCTCTTCTTGCAAAACACTCGGCAGACCTCCGTGCAGCCTCTAGAACACGATGGGAGATGTTTTCTGTGCTGGCAGAGTTTCTGCTTGCCAGACAGAGTGGAAAAGCTTTTTGCTAAGATGTAGACGAGAAGAGAGGCTAAAGACGAAGGTACGGTGCTCTGCAGAGCTAAGCACCGCTCCCGGACCTCTTTCGGCAGAAGGCGCACACCGCAGAGCACTGTGAGCGGCAGAATCGTCTTTGCGCGAAGAAGCAGCTTCTTCGTCTCCGGGAGCCGGAGAGAGCGGCAACTTCGCAAAGGTGATGAAACAAGCTGTACAACACTGCGATTGTGTGCGCAGCTTGAAAACTGAAAGAAAACAGTACCTGACCACTCTCCTGCCTTTTCTATTCGCATGAACATTGGATTGCAAGCTGTTTTGGACAACTTTCTTTCTCTTCTTGCAAAACACTCAGCAGACCTCCGTGCAGCCTCTAGAACACGATGGGAGATGTTTTCTGTGCTGGCAGAGTTTCTCCTTGCCAGACAGAGTGGAAAAGCTTTTTGCTAAGATGTAGACGAGAAGAGAGGCTAAAGACGAAGGTACGGTGCTCTGCAGAGCTAAGCACCGCTCCCGGACCTCTTTCGGCAGAAGGCGCACACCGCAGAGCACTGTGAGCGGCAGAATCGTCTTTGCGCGAAGAAGCAGCTTCTTCGTCTCCGGGAGCCGGAGAGAGCGGCAACTTCGCAAAGGTGATGAAACAAGCTGTACAACACTGCGATTGTGTGCGCAGCTTGCCAACTGAGAGAAAACAGTACCTCAGCACTCTCCTGCCTTTTCTATTCACATGAACATTCGATTGCAAGCTGTTTTGGACAACTTTCTTTCTCTTCTTGCAAAACACTCGGCAGACCTCCGTGCAGCCTCTAGAACACGATGGGAGATGTTTTCTGTGCTGGCAGAGTTTCTCCTTGCCAGACAGAGTGGAAAAGCTTTTTGCTAAGATGTAGACGAGAAGAGAGGCTAAAGACGAAGGTACGGTGCTCTGCAGAGCTAAGCACCGCTCCCGGACCTCTTTCGGCAGAAGGCACACACCGCAGAGCACTGTGAGCGGCAGAATCGTCTTTGCGCGAAGAAGCAGCTTCTTCGTCTCCGGGAGCCGGAGAGAGCGGCAACTTCGCAAAGGTGATGAAACAAGCTGTACAACAGTGCGATTGTGTGCGCAGCTTGCCAACTGAGAGAAAACAGTACCTGAGCACTCTCCTGCCTTTTCTATTCACATGAACATTGGATTGCAAGCTGTTTTGGACAACTTTCTTTCTCTTCTTGCAAAACACTCGGCAGACCTCCGTGCAGCCTCTAGAACACGATGGGAGATGTTTTCTGTGCTGGCAGAGTTTCTGCTTGCCAGACAGAGTGGAAAAGCTTTTTGCTAAGATGTAGACGAGAAGAGAGGCTAAAGACGAAGGTACGGTGCTCTGCAGAGCTAAGCACCGCTCCCGGACCTCTTTCGGCAGAAGGCGCACACCGCAGAGCACTGTGAGCGGCAGAATCGTCTTTGCGCGAAGAAGCAGCTTCTTCGTCTCCGGGAGCCGGAGAGAGCGGCAACTTCGCAAAGGTGATGAAACAAGCTGTACAACACTGCGATTGTGTGCGCAGCTTGAAAACTGAGAGAAAACAGTACCTGACCACTCTCCTGCCTTTTCTATTCGCATGAACATTGGATTGCAAGCTGTTTTGGACAACTTTCTTTCTCTTCTTGCAAAACACTCAGCAGACCTCCGTGCAGCCTCTAGAACACGATGGGAGATGTTTTCTGTGCTGGCAGAGTTTCTCCTTGCCAGACAGAGTGGAAAAGCTTTTTGCTAAGATGTAGACGAGAAGAGAGGCTAAAGACGAAGGTACGGTGCTCTGCAGAGCTAAGCACCGCTCCCGGACCTCTTTCGGCAGAAGGCGCACACCGCAGAGCACTGTGAGCGGCAGAATCGTCTTTGCGCGAAGAAGCAGCTTCTTCGTCTCCGGGAGCCGGAGAGAGCGGCAACTTCGCAAAGGTGATGAAACAAGCTGTACAACACTGCGATTGTGTGCGCAGCTTGAAAACTGAGAGAAAACAGTACCTGACCACTCTCCTGCCTTTTCTATTCACATGAACATTGGATTGCAAGCTGTTTTGGACAACTTTCTTTCTCTTCTTGCAAAACACTCGGCAGACCTCCGTGCAGCCTCTAGAACACGATGGGAGATGTTATCTGTGCTAGCAGAGTTTCTCCTTGCCAGACAGAGTGGAAAAGATTTTTGCTAAGATGTAGACGAGAAGAGAGGCTAAAGACGAAGGTACGGTGCTCTGCAGAGCTAAGCACCGCTCCCGGGCCTCTTTCGGCAGAAGGCGCACACCGCAGAGCACTGTGAGCGGCAGAATCGTCTTTGCGCGAAGAAGCAGCTTCTTCGTCTCCGGGAGCCGGAGAGAGCGGCATCTTCGCAAAGGTGATGAAACAAGCTGTACAACACTGCGATTGTGTGCGCAGCTTGCCAACTGAGAGAAAACAGTACCTGAGCACTCTCCTGCCTTTTCTATTCACATGAACATTCGATTGCAAGCTGTTTTGGACAACTTTCTTTCTCTTCTTGCAAAACACTCGGCAGACCTCCGTGCAGCCTCTAGAACACGATGGGAGATGTTTTTTGTGCTGGCACAGTTTCCCCTTGCCAGACAGAGTGGAAAAGCTTTTTGCTAAGATGTAGACAAGAAGAGAGGCTAAAGACGAAGGTACGGTGCTCTGCAGAGCTAAGCACCGCTCCCGGACCTCTTTCGGCAGAAGGTGCACACCGCAGAGCACTGTGAGCGGCAGAATCGTCTTTGCGCGAAGAAGCAGCTGCTTCATGTCCGGGAGCCGGAGAGCGGCAGCTTCGCAAAGGTGATGAAACAAGGTGTACAGCACTGCGATTGTGTGCGCAGCTTGCCAACTGAGAGAAAACAGTACCTGAGCACTCTCCTGCCTTTTCTATTCACATGAACATTGGATTGCAAGCTGTTTTGGACAACTTTCTTTCTCTTCTTGCAAAACACTCGGCAGACGCCCGTGCATCTCTAGAACACGATGGGAGATGTTTTCTGTGCTGGTACAGTTTCTCCTTGCCAGACAGAGTGGAAAAGCTTTTTGCTAAGATGTAGACGAGAAGAGAGGCTAAAGACGAAGGTACGGTGCTCTGCAGAGCTAAGCACCGCTCCCGGACCTCTTTCGGCAGAAGGCGCACACCGCAGAGCACTGTGAGCGGCAGAATCGTCTTTGCGCGAGGAAGCAGCTTCTTCGTCTCCGGGAGCCGGAGAGAGCGGCAGCTTCGCAAAGGTGATGAAACAAGGTGTACAACACTGCCATTGTGTGCGCAGCTTGAAAACTGAGAGAAAACAGTACCTGAGCACTCTCCTGCCTTTTCTATTCACATGAATATTCGATTGCAAGCTGTTTTGGACAACTTTCTTTCTCTTCTTGCAAAACACTCGGCAGACCTCCGTGCAGCCTCTAGAACACGATAGGATATGTTTTCTGTGCTGGCAAAGTTTCTCCACTCCAGACATAGTGGAAAAGCTTTTTGCTAAGATGTAGACGAGAAGAGAGGCTAAAGACGAAGGTACGGTGCTCTGCAGAGCTAAGCACCGCTCCCGGGCCTCTTTCGGCAGAAGCCGCACACCGCAGAGCACTGTGAGCGGCAGAATCGTCTTTGCGCGAAGAAGCAGCTTCTTCGTCTCCGGGAGCCGGACAGAGCGGCAACTTCGCAAAGGTGATGAAACAGGCTGTACAGCACTGCGATTGTGTGCGCAGCTTGCCAACTGAGAGAAAACAGTACCTGAGCACTCTCCTGCCTTTTCTATTCACATGAACATTGGATTGCAAGCTGTTTTGGACAACTTTCTTTCTCTTCTTGCAAAACACTCGGCAGACCTCCGTGCAGCCTCTAGAACACGATGGGAGATGTTTTCTGTGCTGGCACAGTTTCTCCTTGCCAGACAGAGTGGAAAAGCTTTTTGCTAAGATGTAGACGAGAAGAGAGGCTAAAGACGAAGGTACGGTGCTCTGCAGAGCTAAGCACCGCTCCCGGGCCTCTTTCGGCAGAAGCCGCACACCGCAGAGCACTGTGAGCGGCAGAATCGTCTTTGCGCGAAGAAGCAGCTTCTTCGTCTCCGGGAGCCGGAGAGAGCGGCAGCTTCGCAAAGGTGATGAAACAAGCTGTAAAACACTGCGATTGTGTGCGCAGCTTGCCAGCTGAGAAAAAACAGTACCTGACCACTCTCCTGCCTTTTCTATTCACATGAACATTCGATTGCAAGCTGTTTTGGACAACTTTCTTTCTCTTCTTGCAAAACACTCGGCAGACCTCCGTGCAGCCTCTAGAACACGATGGGAGATGTTTTCTGTGCTGGCACAGTTTCTCCTTGCCAGACAGAGTGGAAAAGCTTTTTGCTAAGATGTAGACGAGAAGAGAGGCTAAAGACGAAGGTACGGTGCTCTGCAGAGCTAAGCACCGCTCCCGGACCTCTTTCGGCAGAAGGCGCACACGGCAGAGCACTGTGAGCGGCAGAATCGTCTTTGCGCGAGGAAGCAGCTTCTTCGTCTCCGGGAGCCGGAGAGCGGCAGCTTCGCAAAGGTGATGAAACAAGCTGTACAACACTGCCATTTTGTGCGCAGCTTGCTAACTGAGAGAAAACAGTACCTGACGTCTCTCCTGCCTTTCCTATTCCCACGAACATTCGATTGCAAGCTGTTTTGGACAACTTTTTGCTCTTCTTGCAAAACACTCGGCAGACCTCCGTGCAGCCTCTAGAACACGATGGGAGATGTTTTCTGTGCTGGCACAGTTTCTCCTTGCCCGACAGAGTGGAAAAGCTTTTTGCTAAGATGTAGACGAGAAGAGAGGCTAAAGACGAAGGTACGGTGCTCTGCAGAGCTAAGCACCACTTCAGGGCCTCTTTCGACTGGAGACACACACTGCAGATCACTGTGAGCGGCAGAATCGTCTTTGCGCGAAGAAGCATCTTCTTCGTCTCCGGGAGCCGGAGAGAGCGGCAACTTCGCAAAGGTGATCAAAAAACCCGTACAACACTGCGATTGTGTGCACAGCTTGCCAACTGAGAGAAAACAGTACCTGAGCACTCTCCTGCCTTTTCTATTCACATGAATATTCGATTGGAAGCTGTTTTGGACAACATTCTTTCTCTTCTTGCAAAACACTCGGCAGACCTCCGTGCAGCCTCTAGAACACGATAGGATATGTTTTCCGTGCTGGCACAGTTTCTCCTTGCCAGACAGAGTGAAAAGCTTTTTGCTAAGATGTAGACGAGAAGAGAGGCTAAAGACGAAGGTACGGTGCTCTGCAGAGCTAAGCACCGCTCCCGGGCCTCTTTCGGCAGAAGGCGCACACCGCAGAGCACTGTGAGCGGCAGAATCGTCTTTGCGCGAAGAAGCAGCTTCTTCGTCTCCGGGAGCCGGAGAGAGTGGCACCTTCGCAAAGGTGATGAAACAAGCTGTACAACACTGCGATTGTGTGCGCAGCTTGAAAACTGAGAGAAAACAGTACCTGACCACTCTCCTGCCTTTTGTATTAACATGAACATTGGATTTCAAGCTGTTTTGGACAACTTTCTTTCTCTTCTTGCAAAACACTCGGCAGACCTCCGTGCAGCCTCTAGAACACGATGGGAGATGTTTTCTGTGCTGGCACAGTTTCTCCTTGCCAGACAGAGTGGAAAAGCTTTTTGCTAAGATGTAGACGAGAAGAGAGGCTAAAGACGAAGGTACGGTGCTCTGCAGAGCTAAGCACCGCTCCCGGACCTCTTTCGGCAGAAGGCGCACACCGCAGAGCACTGTGAGCGGCAGAATGGTCTTTGCGCGAAGAAGCAGCTGCTTCATGTCCGGGAGCCGGAGAGCGGCAGCTTCGCAAAGGTGATGAAACAAGGTGTGCAACACTGCGATTGTGTGCGCAGCTTGCCAACTGAGAGAAAACAGTACCTGACCACTCTCCTGCCTTTTCTATTCACATGAACATTCGATTGCAAGGTGTTTTGGACAACTTTCTTTCTCTTCTTGCAAAACACTCGTCAGACCTCCGTGCAGCCTCTAGAACACGATGGGAGATGTTTTTTGTGCTGGCAGAGTTTCTCCTTGCCAGACAGAGTGGAAAAGCTTTTTGCTAAGATGTAGACGAGAAGAGAGGCTAAAGACGAAGGTACGGTGCTCTGCAGAGCTAAGCACCGCTCCCGGGCCTCTTTCGGCAGAAGGCGCACACCGCAGAGCACTGTGAGCGGCAGAATCGTCTTTGCGCGAAGAAGCAGCTTCTTCGTCTCCGGGAGCCGGAGAGAGCGGCAACTTCGCAAAGGTGATGAAAAAAGCTGTACAACACTGCGATTGTGTGCGCAGCTTGCCAACTGAGAGAAAACAGTACCTGAGCACTCTCCTGCCTTTTCTATTCACATGAACATTGGATTGCAAGCTGTTTTGGACAACTTTCTTTCTCTTCTTGCAAAACACTCGGCAGACCTTCGTGCAGCCTCTAGAACACGATGGGAGATGTTATCTGTGCTAGCAGAGTTTCTCCTTGCCAGACAGAGTGGAAAAGCTTTTTGCTAAGATGTAGACAAGAAGAGAGGCTAAAGACGAAGGTACGGTGCTCTGCAGAGCTAAGCACCGCTCCCGGGCCTCTTTCGGCAGAAGGCGCACACCGCAGAGCACTGTGAGCGGCAGAATCGTCTTTGCGCGAAGAAGCAGCTTCTTCATCTCCGGGAGCCGGAGAGAGCGGCAACTTCGCAAAGGTGATGAAACAAGCTGTACAACACTGCGATTGTGTGCGCAGCTTGAAAACTGAGAGAAAACAGTACCTGACAACTCTCCTGCCTTTTCTATTCACATGAACATTCGATTGGAAGCTGTTTTGGACAACTTTCTTTCTCTTCTTGCAAAACACTCGGCAGACATCCGTGCAGCCTCTAGAACACGATAGGATATGTTTTCCGTGCTGGCAGAGTTTCTCCTTGCCAGACAGAGTGGAAAAGCTTTTTGCTAAGATGTAGACGAGAAGAGAGGCTAAAGACGAAGGTACGGTGCTCTGCAGAGCTAAGCACCGCTCCCGGGCCTCTTTCGGCAGAAGGCGCACACCGCAGAGCACTGTGAGCGGCAGAATCGTCTTTGCGCGAAGAAGCAGCTTCTTCGTCTCCGGGAGCCGGACAGAGCGGCAACTTCGCAAAGGTGATGAAACAGGCTGTACAACTCTGCGATTGTGTGCGCAGCTTGCCAACTGAGAGAAAACAGTACCTGAGCACTCTCCTGCCTTTTCTATTCACATGAACATTCGATTGCAAGCTGTTTTGGACAACTTTCTTTCTCTTCTTGCAAAACACTCGGCAGACCTCCGTGCAGCCTCTAGAACACGATGGGAGATGTTTTCTGTGCTGGCACAGTTTCTCCTTGCCAGACAGAGTGGAAAAGCTTTTTGCTAAGATGTAGACGAGAAGAGAGGCTAAAGACGAAGGTACGGTGCTCTGCAGAGCTAAGCACCGCTCCCGGGCCTCTTTCGGCAGAAGGCGCACACCGCAGAGCACTGTGAGCGGCAGAATCGTCTTTGCGCGAAGAAGCAGCTTCTTCGTCTCCGGGAGCCGGAGAGAGCGGCAGCTTCGCAAAGGTGATGAAACAAGCTGTAAAACACTGCGATTGTGTGCGCAGCTTGCCAGCTGAGAAAAAACAGTACCTGAGCACTCTCCTGCCTTTTCTATTCACATGAACATTGGATTGCAAGCTGTTTTGGACAACTTTCTTTCTCTTCTTGCAAAACACTCGGCAGACCTCCGTGCAGCCTCTAGAACACGATGGGAGATGTTTTCTGTGCTGGCAGAGTTTCTCCTTGCCAGACAGAGTGGAAAAGCTTTTTGCTAAGATGTAGACGAGAAGAGAGGCTAAAGACGAAGGTACGGTGCTCTGCAGAGCTAAGCACCGCTCCCGGACCTCTTTCGGCAGAAGGCGCACACCGCAGAGCACTGTGAGCGGCAGAATCGTCTTTGCGCGAGGAAGCAGCTTCTTCGTCTCCGGGAGCCGGAGAGCGGCAGCTTCGCAAAGGTGATGAAACAAGCTGTACAACACTGCCATTTTGTGCGCAGCTTGCCAACTGAGAGAAAACAGTACCTGACGTCTTTCCTGCCTTTCCTATTCCCATGAACATTCGACTGCAAGCTGTTTTGGACAACTTTTTTCTCTTCTTGCAAAACACTCGGCAGACCTCCGTGCAGCCTCTAGAACACGATGGGAGATGTTTTCTGTGCTGGCAGAGTTTCTCCTTGCCCGACAGAGTGGAAAAGCTTTTTGCTAAGATGTAGACGAGAAGAGAGGCTAAAGACGAAGGTACGGTGCTCTGCAGAGCTAAGCACCGCTTCAGGGCCTCTTTCGACTTGAGACACACACTGCAGATCACTGTGAGCGGCAGAATCGTCTTTGCGCGAAGAAGCATCTTCTTCGTCTCCGGGAGCCGGAGAGAGCGGCAACTTCGCAAAGGTGATCAAAAAACCCGTACAACACTGCGATTGTGTGCGCAGCTTGCCAACTGAGAGAAAACAGTACCTGAGCACTCTCCAGCCTTTTCTATTCACATGAACATTCGATTGCAAGCTGTTTTGGACAACTTTCTTTCTCTTCTTACAAAACACTCGGCAGACCTCCGTGCAGCCTCTAGAACACGATGGGAGATGTTTCTTGTGCTGGCACAGTTTCTCCTTGCCAGACAGAGTGGAAAAGCTTTTTGCTAATATGTAGACGAGAAGAGAGGCTAAAGACGAAGGTACGGTGCTCTGCAGAGCTAAGCACCGCTCCCGGACCTCTTTCGGCAGAAGGCGCACACCGCAGAGCACTGTGAGCGGCAGAATCGTCTTTGCGCGAGGAAGCAGCTTCTTCGTCTCCGGGAGCCGGAGAGAGCGGCAGCTTCGCAAAGGTGATGAAACAATGTGTACAACACTGCCATTGTGTGCGCAGCTTGAAAACTGAGAGAAAACAGTACCTGAGGACTCTCCTGCCTTTTCTATTCACATGAATATCCGATTGCAAGCTGTTTTGGACAACTTTCTTTCTCTTCTTGCAAAACACTGGGCAGTCCTCCGGGCAGGCTCTAGAACACGATAGGATATGTTTTCTGTGCTGGCAAAGTTTCTCCTTGCCAGACATATTGGAAAAGCTTTTTGCTAAGATGTAGACGAGAAGAGAGGCTAAAGACGAAGGTACGGTGCTCTGCAGAGCTAAGCACCGCTCCCGGGCCTCTTTCGGCAGAAGCCGCACACCGCAGAGCACTGTGAGCGGCAGAATCGTCTTTGCGCGAAGAAGCAGCTTCCTCGTCTCCGGGAGCCGGACAGAGCGGCAACTTCGCGAAGGTGATGAAACAGGCTGTACAACACTGCGATTGTGTGCGCAGCTTGCCAACTGAGAGAAAACAGTACCTGAGCACTCTCCTGCCTTTTCTATTCACATGAACATTCGATTGCAAGCTGTTTTGGACAACTTTCTTTCTCTTCTTGCAAAACACTCGGCAGACCTCCGTGCAGCCTCTAGAACACGATGGGAGATGTTTTCTGTGCTGGTACAGTTTCTCCTTGCTAGACAGAGTGGAAAAGCTTTTTGCTAAGATGTAGACGAGAAGAGAGGCTAAAGACGAAGGTACGGTGCTCTGCAGAGCTAAGCACCGCTCCCGGACCTCTTTCGGCAGAAGGCGCACACCGCAGAGCACTGTGAGCGGCAGAATCGTCTTTGCGCGAGGAAGCAGCTGTTTCGTGTCCGGGAGCCGGAGAGCGGCAGCTTCGCAAAGGTGATGAAACAAGCTGTACAACACTGCCATTTTGTGCGCAGCTTGCTAACTGAGAGAAAACAGTACCTGACGTCTCTCCTGCCTTTCCTATTCACATGAACATTGGATTGCAAGCTGTTTTGGACAACTATTTCTCTTCTTGCAAAACACTCGGCAGACCTCCGTGCAGCCTCTAGAACACGATGGGAGATGTTTTCTGTGCTGGCACAGTTTCTCCTTGCCAGACAGAGTGGAAAAGCTTTTTGCTAAGATGTAGACGAGAAGAGAGGCTAAAGACGAAGGTACGGTGCTCTGCAGAGCTAAGCACCGCTCCCGGGCCTCTTTCGGCAGAAGGCGCACACCGCAGAGCACTGTGAGCGGCAGAATCGTCTTTGCGCAAAGAAGCAGCTTCTTCGTCTCCGGGAGCCGGAGAGAGCGGCAGCTTCGCAAAGGTGATGAAACAAGCTGTACAACACTGCGATTGTGTGCGCAGCTTGCCAACTGAGAGAAAACAGTACCTGAGCACTCTCCTGCCTTTTCTATTCACATGAACATTCGATTGCAAGCTGTTTTGGACAACTTTCTTTCTCTTCTTGCAAAACACTCGGCAGACCTCCGTGCAGCCTCTAGAACACGATGGGAGATGTTTTCTGTGCTGGCAAAGTTTCTCCTTGCCAGACAGAGTGGAAAAGCTTTTTGCTAAGATGTAGACGAGAAGAGAGGCTAAAGACGAAGGTACGGTGCTCTGCAGAGCTAAGCACCGCTCCCGGGCCTCTTTCGGCAGAAGGCGCACACGGCAGAGCACTGTGAGCGGCAGAATCGTCTTTGCGCGAAGAAGCAGCTTCTTCGTCTCCGGGAGCCGGAGAGAGCGGCATCTTCGCAAAGGTGATGAAACAAGCTGTACAACACTGCGATATTGTGCGCAGCTTGCCAACTGAGAGAAAACAGTACCTGACCACTCTCCTGCCTTTTCTATTCACATGAACATTCGATTGGAAGCTGTTTTGGACAACTTTCTTTCTCTTCTTGCAAAACACTCGGCAGAACTCCGTGCAGCCTCTAGAACACGATGGGAGATGTTTTTTGTGCTGGCACAGTTTCTCCTTGCCAGACAGAGTGGAAAAGCTTTTTGCTAAGATGTAGACGAGAAGAGAGGCTAAAGACGAAGGTACGGTGCTCTGCAGAGCTAAGCACCAATTAAGGGCCTCTTTTGGCAGAAGCCGCACACGGCAGAGCACTGTGAGCGGCAGAATCGTCTTTGCGCGAAGAAGCAGCTTCTTCGTCTCCGGGAGCCGGAGAGAGTGACGCCTTCGTAAAGGTGATGAAACAAGCTGTACAGCGCTGCGATTGTGTGCGCAGCTTGAAAACTGAGAGAAAACAGTACCTGAGCACTCTCCTGCCTTTTCTATTCACATGAACATTGGATTGCAAGCTGTTTTGGACAACTTTCTTTCTCTTCTTGCAAAACACTCGGCAGACCTCCGTGCAGCCTCTAGAACACGATGGGAGATGTTTTCTGTGCTGGCACAGTTTCTCCTTGCCAGACAGAGTGGAAAAGCTTTTTGCTAAGATGTAGACAAGAAGAGAGGCTAAAGACGAAGGTACGGTGCTCTGCAGAGCTAAGCACCGCTCCCGGGCCTCTTTCGGCAGAAGGCGCACACCGCAGAGCATTGTGAGCGGCAGAATCGTCTTTGCGCAAAGAAGCAGCTGCTTCGTCTCCGGGATCCGGAGAGAGCGGCAACTTCGCAAAGGTGATGAAACAGGCAGTACAACTTTGCGATTGTGTGCGCAGCTTGCCAACTGAGAGAAAACAGTACCTGAGCACTCTCCTGCCTTTTCTATTCACATGAACATTCGATTGGAAGCTGTTTTGGACAACTTTCTTTCTCTTCTTGCAAGACACTCGGCAGACCTCCGTGCAGCCTCTAGAACACGATGGGAGATGTTTTCTGTGCTGGTACAATTTCTCCTTGCCAGACAGAGTGGAAAAGCTTTTTGCTAAGATGTAGACGAGAAGAGAGGCTAAAGACGAAGGTACGGTGCTCTGCAGAGCTAAGCACCGCTCCCGGACCTCTTTCGGCAGAAGGCGCACACCGCAGAGCACTGTGAGCGGCAGAATCGTCTTTGCGCGAGGAAGCAGCTGTTTCGTGTCCGGGAGCCGGAGAGCGGCAGCATCGCAAAGGTGATGAAACAAGCTGTACAACACTGCCATTTTGTGCGCAGCTTGCTAACTGAGAGAAAACAGTACCTGACGTCTCTCCTGCCTTTCCTATTCACATGAACATTGGATTGCAAGCTGTTTTGGACAACTATTTCTCTTCTTGCAAAACACTCGGCAGACCTCCGTGCAGCCTCTAGAACACGATGGGAGATGTTTTCTGTGCTGGCACAGTTTCTCCTTGCCAGACAGAGTGGAAAAGCTTTTTGCTAAGATGTAGACGAGAAGAGAGGCTAAAGACGAAGGTACGGTGCTCTGCAGAGCTAAGCACCGCTCCCGGACCTCTTTCGGCAGAAGGCGCACACCGCAGAGCACTGTGAGCGGCAGAATCGTCTTTGCGCAAAGAAGCAGCTTCTTCGTCTCCGGGAGCCGGAGAGAGCGGCAGCTTCGCAAAGGTGATGAAACAAGGTGTACAACACTGCGATTGTGTGCGCAGCTTGCCAACTGAGAGAAAACAGTACCTGAGCACTCTCCTGCCTTTTCTATTCACATGAACATTGGATTGCAAGCTGTTTTGGACAACTTTCTTTCTCTTCTTGCAAAACACTCGGCAGACCTCCGTGCAGCCTCTAGAACACGATGGGAGATGTTTTCTGTGTTGGTACAATTTGTCCTTGCCAGACAGAGTGGAAAAGCTTTTTGCTAAGATGTAGACGAGAAGAGAGGCTAAAGACGAAGGTACGGTGCTCTGCAGAGCTAAGCACCGCTCCCGGGCCTCTTTCGGCAGAAGGCGCACACCGCAGAGCACTGTGAGCGGCAGAATCGTCTTTGCGCGAAGAAGCAGCTTCTTCGTCTCCGGGAGCCGGAGAGTGCGGCATCTTCTCAAAGGTGATGAAACAAGCTGTACAACACTGCGATTGTGTGCGCAGCTTGAAAACTGAGAGAAAACAGTACCTGACCACTCTCCTGCCTTTTCTATTCACATGAACATTCGATTGCAAGCTGTTTTGGACAACTTTCTTTCTCTTCTTGCAAAACACTCGGCAGACCTCCGTGCAGCCTCTAGAACACGATGGGAGATGTTTTTTGTGCTGGCACAGTTTCTCCTTGCCAGACAGAGTGGAAAAGCTTTTTGCTAAGATGTAGACGAGAAGAGAGGCTAAAGACGAAGGTACGGTGCTCTGCAGAGCTAAGCACCGCTCCCGGACCTCTTTCGGCTGAAGGCGCACACCGCAGAGCATTGTGAGCGGCAGAATCGTCTTTGCGCGAAGAAGCAGCTTCTTCGTCTCCGGGAGCCGGAGAGAGTGGCACCTTCGCAAAGGTGATGAAACAAGCTGTACAACACTGCGATTGTGTGCGCAGCTTGAAAACTGAGAGAAAACAGTACCTGACCACTCTCCTGCCTTTTCTATTCACATGAACATTCGATTACAAGCTGTTTTGGACAACTTTGTTTCTCTTCTTTCAAAAAAATCGGCAGACCCCCGTGCAGCCTCTAGAACACGATAGGATATGTTTTCTGTGCTGGCACAGTTTCTCCTTGCCAGACAGAGTGGAAAAGCTTTTTGCTAAGATGTAGACGAGAAGAGAGGCTAAAGACCAAGGTACGGTGCTCTGCAGAGCTAAGCACCGCTCCCGGACCTCTTTCGGCAGAAGGCGCACACCGCAGAGCACTGTGAGCGGCAGAATCGTCTTTGCGCGAAGAAGCAGCTTCTTCGTCTCCGGGAGCCGGAGAGAGCGGCAGCTTCGCAAAGGTGATGAAACAAGCTGTACAACACTGCGATTGTGTGCGCAGCTTGAAAACTGAGAGAAAACAGTACCTGAGCACTCTCCTGCCTTTTCTATTCACATGAACATTCGATTGCAAGCTGTTTTGGACAACTTTCTTTCTCTTCTTGCAAAACACTCGGCAGACTTCCGTGCAGCCTCTAGAACACGATGGGAGATGTTTTCTGTGCTGGCACAGTTTCTCCTTGCCAGACAGAGTGGAAAAGCTTTTTGCTAAGATGTAGACAAGAAGAGAGGCTAAAGACGAAGGTACGGTGCTCTGCAGAGCTAAGCACCGCTCCCGGACCTCTTTCGGCAGAAGCCGCACACCGCAGAGCACTGTGAGCGGCAGAATCGTCTTTGCGCGAAGAAGCAGCTGCTTCGTGTCCGGGAGCCGGAGAGAGCGGCAACTTCGCAAAGGTGATGAAACAGGCTGTACAACTCTGCGATTGTGTGCGCAGCTTGCCAACTGAGAGAAAACAGTACCTGAGCACTCTCCTGCCTTTTCTATTCACATGAACATTTGATTGCAAGCTGTTTTGGACAACTTTCTTTCTCTTCTTGCAAAACACTCGGCAGACCTCCGTGCAGCCTCTAGAAAACGATAGGATATGTTTTCTGTGCTGGCACAGTTTCTCCTTGCCAGACAGAGTGGAAAAGCTTTTTGCTAAGATGTAGACGAGAAGAGAGGCTAAAGACGAAGGTACGGTGCTCTGCAGAGCTAAGCACCGCTCCCGGACCTCTTTCGGCAGAAGCCGCACACTGCAGAGCACTTTAAGCGGCAGAATCGTCTTTGCGCGAAGAAGCAGCTTCTTCGTCTCCGGGAGCCGGAGAGAGCGGCAGCTTCGCAAAGGTGATGAAACAAGCTGTACAACACTGCGATTTTGTGCGCAGCTTGCCAACTGAGAGAAAACAGTACCTGACGTCTCTCCTGCCTTTTCTATTCACATGAACATTCGATTGCAAGCTGTTTTGGACAACTTTCTTTCTCTTCTTGCATAACACTCGGCAGACCTTCGTGCAGCCTCTAGAACACGATGGGAGATGTTTTCTGTGTTGGCACAATTACTCCTTACCAGACAGAGTGGAAAAGCTTTTTGCTAAGATGTAGACGAGAAGAGAGGCTAAAGACGAAGGTACGGTGCTCTGCAGAGCTAAGCACCGCTCCCGGACCTCTTTCGGCAGAAGGCGCACACCGCAGAGCACTGTGAGCGGCAGAATCGTCTTTGCGCGAAGAAGCAGCTTCTTCGTCTCCGGGAGCCGGAGAGCGGCAACTTCACAAATGTGATGAAAAAGGCTGTACAACACTGCGATTGTGTGCGCAGCTTGCCAACTGAGAGAAAACAGTACCTGAGCACTCTCCTGCCTTTTCTATTCACATGAACATTCGATTGCAAGCTGTTTTGGACAACTTTCTTTCTCTTCTTGCAAGACACTCGGCAGACCTCCGTGCAGCCTCTAGAACACGATGGGAGATGTTTTCTGTGCTGGCACAGTTTCTCCTTGCCAGACAGAGTGGAAAAGCTTTTTGCTAAGATGTAGACTAGAAGAGAGGCTAAAGACGAAGGTACGGTGCTCTGCAGAGCTAAGCACCGCTCCCGGACCTCTTTCGGCAGAAGCCGCACACCGCAGAGCACTGTGAGCGGCAGAATCGTCTTTGCGCGAGGAAGCAGCTTCTTCGTCTCCGGGAGCCGGAGAGAGCGGCAACTTCGCAAAGGTGATGAAACAGGCTGTACAACTCTGCGATTGTGTGCGCAGCTTGCCAACTGAGAGAAAACAGTACCTGACCACTCTCCTGCCTTTTCTATTCACATGAACATTGGATTGCAAGCTGTTTTGGACAACTTTCTTTCTCTTCTTGCAAAACACTCGGCAGACCTCCGTGCAGCCTCTAGAACACGATGGGAGATGTTTTCTGTGCTGGTACAGTTTGTCCTTGCCAGACAGAGTGGAAAAGCTTTTTGCTAAGATGTAGACGAGAAGAGAGGCTAAAGACGAAGGTACGGTGCTCTGCAGAGCTAAGCACCGCTCCCGGGCCTCTTTCGGCAGAAGGCGCACACCGCAGAGCACTGTGAGCGGCAGAATCGTCTTTGCGCGAAGAAGCAGCTTCTTCGTCTCCGGGAGCCGGAGAGAGCGGCACCTTCTCAAAGGTGATGAAACAAGCTGTACAACACTGCGATTGTGTGCGCAGCTTGAAAACTGAGAGAAAACAGTACCTGAGCACTCTCCTGCCTTTTCTATTCACATGAACATTCGATTGCAAGCTGTTTTGGACAACTTTCTTTCTCTTCTTGCAAAACACTCGGCAGACCTCCGTGCAGCCTCTAGAACACGATGGGAGATGTTTTCTGTGCTGGCACAGTTTCTCCTTGCCAGACAGAGTGGAAAAGCTTTTTGCTAAGATGTAGACGAGAAGAGAGGCTAAAGACGAAGGTACGGTGCTCTGCAGAGCTAAGCACCGCTCCCGGACCTCTTTCGGCAGAAGGCGCACACCGCAGAGCACTGTGAGCGGCAGAATCGTCTTTGCGCGAAGAAGCAGCTTCTTCGTCTCCGGGAGCCGGAGAGAGTGGCACCTTCGCAAAGGTGATGAAACAAGCTGTACAACACTGCGATTGTGTGCGCAGCTTGAAAACTGAGAGAAAACAGTACCTGAGCACTCTCCTGCCTTTTCTATTCGCATGAACATTGGATTGCAAGCTGTTTTGGACAACTTTCTTTCTCTTCTTGCAAAACACTCGGCTGACTTCCGTGCAGCCTCTAGAACACGATGGGAGATGTTTTCTGTGCTGGCAGAGTTTCTCCTTGCCAGACAGATTGGGAAAGCTTTTTGCTAAGATGTAGACGAGAAGAGAGGCTAAAGACGAAGGTACGGTGCTCTGCAGAGCTAAGCACCGCTCCCGGACCTCTTTCGGCAGAAGGCGCACACCGCAGAGCACTGTGAGCGGCAGAATCGTCTTTGCGCGAAGAAGCAGCTTCTTCGTCTCCGGGAGCCGGAGAGAGCGGCAGCTTCGCAAAGGTGATGAAACAAGCTGTACAACACTGCGATTGTGTGCGCAGCTTGAAAACTGAGAGAAAACAGTACCTGAGCACTCTCCTGCCTTTTCTATTCGCATGAACATTGGATTGCAAGCTGTTTTGGACAACTTTCTTTCTCTTCTTGCAAAACACTCGGCTGACTTCCGTGCAGCCTCTAGAACACGATGGGAGATGTTTTCTGTGCTGGCAGAGTTTCTCCTTGCCAGACAGAGTGGGAAAGCTTTTTGCTAAGATGTAGACGAGAAGAGAGGCTAAAGACGAAGGTACGGTGCTCTGCAGAGCTAAGCACCGCTCCCGGACCTCTTTCGGCAGAAGGCGCACACCGCAGAGCACTGTGAGCGGCAGAATCGTCTTTGCGCGAAGAAGCAGCTTCTTCGTCTCCGGGAGCCGGAGAGAGCGGCAGCTTCGCAAAGGTGATGAAACAAGGTGTACAACACTGCGATTGTGTGCGCAGCTTGCCAACTGAGAGAAAACAGTACCTGAGCACTCTCCTGCCTTTTCTATTCACATGAACATTCGATTGCAAGCTGTTTTGGACAACTTTCTTTCTCTTCTTGCAAAACACTCGGCAGACCTCCGTGCAGCCTCTAGAACACGATGGGAGATGTTTTCTGTGTTGGTACAATTTGTCCTTGCCAGACAGAGTGGAAAAGCTTTTTGCTAAGATGTAGACGAGAAGAGAGGCTAAAGACGAAGGTACGGTGCTCTGCAGAGCTAAGCACCGCTCCCGGGCCTCTTTCGGCAGAAGGCGCACACCGCAGAGCACTGTGAGCGGCAGAATCGTCTTTGCGCGAAGAAGCAGCTTCTTCGTCTCCGGGAGCCGGAGAGTGCGGCATCTTCTCAAAGGTGATGAAACAAGCTGTACAACACTGCGATTGTGTGCGCAGCTTGAAAACTGAGAGAAAACAGTACCTGACCACTCTCCTGCCTTTTCTATTCACATGAACATTCGATTGCAAGCTGTTTTGGACAACTTTCTTTCTCTTCTTGCAAAACACTCGGCAGACCTCCGTGCAGCCTCTAGAACACGATGGGAGATGTTTTTTGTGCTGGCACAGTTTCTCCTTGCCAGACAGAGTGGAAAAGCTTTTTGCTAAGATGTAGACGAGAAGAGAGGCTAAAGACGAAGGTACGGTGCTCTGCAGAGCTAAGCACCGCTCCCGGACCTCTTTCGGCTGAAGGCGCACACCGCAGAGCATTGTGAGCGGCAGAATCGTCTTTGCGCGAAGAAGCAGCTTCTTCGTCTCCGGGAGCCGGAGAGAGTGGCACCTTCGCAAAGGTGATGAAACAAGCTGTACAACACTGCGATTGTGTGCGCAGCTTGAAAACTGAGAGAAAACAGTACCTGACCACTCTCCTGCCTTTTCTATTCACATGAACATTCGATTACAAGCTGTTTTGGACAACTTTGTTTCTCTTCTTTCAAAAAAATCGGCAGACCCCCGTGCAGCCTCTAGAACACGATAGGATATGTTTTCTGTGCTGGCACAGTTTCTCCTTGCCAGACAGAGTGGAAAAGCTTTTTGCTAAGATGTAGACGAGAAGAGAGGCTAAAGACCAAGGTACGGTGCTCTGCAGAGCTAAGCACCGCTCCCGGACCTCTTTCGGCAGAAGGCGCACACCGCAGAGCACTGTGAGCGGCAGAATCGTCTTTGCGCGAAGAAGCAGCTTCTTCGTCTCCGGGAGCCGGAGAGAGCGGCAGCTTCGCAAAGGTGATGAAACAAGCTGTACAACACTGCGATTGTGTGCGCAGCTTGAAAACTGAGAGAAAACAGTACCTGAGCACTCTCCTGCCTTTTCTATTCACATGAACATTCGATTGCAAGCTGTTTTGGACAACTTTCTTTCTCTTCTTGCAAAACACTCGGCAGACTTCCGTGCAGCCTCTAGAACACGATGGGAGATGTTTTCTGTGCTGGCACAGTTTCTCCTTGCCAGACAGAGTGGAAAAGCTTTTTGCTAAGATGTAGACAAGAAGAGAGGCTAAAGACGAAGGTACGGTGCTCTGCAGAGCTAAGCACCGCTCCCGGACCTCTTTCGGCAGAAGCCGCACACCGCAGAGCACTGTGAGCGGCAGAATCGTCTTTGCGCGAAGAAGCAGCTGCTTCGTGTCCGGGAGCCGGAGAGAGCGGCAACTTCGCAAAGGTGATGAAACAGGCTGTACAACTCTGCGATTGTGTGCGCAGCTTGCCAACTGAGAGAAAACAGTACCTGAGCACTCTCCTGCCTTTTCTATTCACATGAACATTCGATTGCAAGCTGTTTTGGACAACTTTCTTTCTCTTCTTGCAAAACACTCGGCAGACCTCCGTGCAGCCTCTAGAAAACGATAGGATATGTTTTCTGTGCTGGCACAGTTTCTCCTTGCCAGACAGAGTGGAAAAGCTTTTTGCTAAGATGTAGACGAGAAGAGAGGCTAAAGACGAAGGTACGGTGCTCTGCAGAGCTAAGCACCGCTCCCGGACCTCTTTCGGCAGAAGCCGCACACTGCAGAGCACTTTAAGCGGCAGAATCGTCTTTGCGCGAAGAAGCAGCTTCTTCGTCTCCGGGAGCCGGAGAGAGCGGCAGCTTCGCAAAGGTGATGAAACAAGCTGTACAACACTGCGATTTTGTGCGCAGCTTGCCAACTGAGAGAAAACAGTACCTGACGTCTCTCCTGGCTTTTCTATTCACATGAACATTCGATTGCAAGCTGTTTTGGACAACTTTCTTTCTCTTCTTGCATAACACTCGGCAGACCTTCGTGCAGCCTCTAGAACACGATGGGAGATGTTTTCTGTGTTGGCACAATTTCTCCTTACCAGACAGAGTGGAAAAGCTTTTTGCTAAGATGTAGACGAGAAGAGAGGCTAAAGACGAAGGTACGGTGCTCTGCAGAGCTAAGCACCGCTCCCGGACCTCTTTCGGCAGAAGGCGCACACCGCAGAGCACTGTGAGCGGCAGAATCGTCTTTGCGCGAAGAAGCAGCTTCTTCGTCTCCGGGAGCCGGAGAGCGGCAACTTCACAAATGTGATGAAAAAGGCTGTACAACACTGCGATTGTGTGCGCAGCTTGCCAACTGAGAGAAAACAGTACCTGAGCACTCTCCTGCCTTTTCTATTCACATGAACATTCGATTGCAAGCTGTTTTGGACAACTTTCTTTCTCTTCTTGCAAGACACTCGGCAGATCTCCGTGCAGCCTCTAGAACACGATGGGAGATGTTTTCTGTGCTGGCACAGTTTCTCCTTGCCAGACAGAGTGGAAAAGCTTTTTGCTAAGATGTAGACTAGAAGAGAGGCTAAAGACGAAGGTACGGTGCTCTGCAGAGCTAAGCACCGCTCCCGGACCTCTTTCGGCAGAAGCCGCACACCGCAGAGCACTGTGAGCGGCAGAATCGTCTTTGCGCGAAGAAGCAGCTTCTTCGTCTCCGGGAGCCGGAGAGAGCGGCAACTTCGCAAAGGTGATGAAACAGGCTGTACAACTCTGCGATTGTGTGCGCAGCTTGCCAACTGAGAGAAAACAGTACCTGACCACTCTCCTGCCTTTTCTATTCACATGAACATTGGATTGCAAGCTGTTTTGGACAACTTTCTTTCTCTTCTTGCAAAACACTCGGCAGACCTCCGTGCAGCCTCTAGAACACGATGGGAGATGTTTTCTGTGCTGGTACAGTTTGTCCTTGCCAGACAGAGTGGAAAAGCTTTTTGCTAAGATGTAGACGAGAAGAGAGGCTAAAGACGAAGGTACGGTGCTCTGCAGAGCTAAGCACCGCTCCCGGGCCTCTTTCGGCAGAAGGCGCACACCGCAGAGCACTGTGAGCGGCAGAATCGTCTTTGCGCGAAGAAGCAGCTTCTTCGTCTCCGGGAGCCGGAGAGAGCGGCACCTTCTCAAAGGTGATGAAACAAGCTGTACAACACTGCGATTGTGTGCGCAGCTTGAAAACTGAGAGAAAACAGTACCTGAGCACTCTCCTGCCTTTTCTATTCACATGAACATTGGATTGCAAGCTGTTTTGGACAACTTTCTTTCTCTTCTTGCAAAACACTCGGCAGACCTCCGTGCAGCCTCTAGAACACGATGGGAGATGTTTTCTGTGCTGGCACAGTTTCTCCTTGCCAGACAGAGTGGAAAAGCTTTTTGCTAAGATGTAGACGAGAAGAGAGGCTAAAGACGAAGGTACGGTGCTCTGCAGAGCTAAGCACCGCTCCCGGACCTCTTTCGGCAGAAGGCGCACACCGCAGAGCACTGTGAGCGGCAGAATCGTCTTTGCGCGAAGAAGCAGCTTCTTCGTCTCCGGGAGCCGGAGAGAGTGGCACCTTCGCAAAGGTGATGAAACAAGCTGTACAACACTGCGATTGTGTGCGCAGCTTGAAAACTGAGAGAAAACAGTACCTGAGCACTCTCCTGCCTTTTCTATTCGCATGAACATTGGATTGCAAGCTGTTTTGGACAACTTTCTTTCTCTTCTTGCAAAACACTCGGCTGACTTCCGTGCAGCCTCTAGAACACGATGGGAGATGTTTTCTGTGCTGGCAGAGTTTCTCCTTGCCAGACAGAGTGGGAAAGCTTTTTGCTAAGATGTAGACGAGAAGAGAGGCTAAAGACGAAGGTACGGTGCTCTGCAGAGCTAAGCACCGCTCCCGGACCTCTTTCGGCAGAAGGCGCACACCGCAGAGCACTGTGAGCGGCAGAATCGTCTTTGCGCGAAGAAGCAGCTTCTTCGTCTCCGGGAGCCGGAGAGAGCGGCAGCTTCGCAAAGGTGATGAAACAAGCTGTACAACACTGCGATTGTGTGCGCAGCTTGAAAACTGAAAGAAAACAGTACCTGAGCACTCTCCTGCCTTTTCTATTCACATGAACATTGGATTGCAAGCTGTTTTGGACAACTTTCTTTCTCTTCTTGCAAAACACTCGGCAGACTTCCGTGCAGCCTCTAGAACACGATGGGAGATGTTTTCTGTGCTGGCACAGTTTCTCCTTGCCAGACAGAGTGGAAAAGCTTTTTGCTAAGATGTAGACAAGAAGAGAGGCTAAAGACGAAGGTACGGTGCTCTGCAGAGCTAAGCACCGCTCCCGGACCTCTTTCGGCAGAAGCCGCACACCGCAGAGCACTGTGAGCGGCAGAATCGTCTTTGCGCGAAGAAGCAGCTGCTTCGTGTCCGGGAGCCGGAGAGAGCGGCAACTTCGCAAAGGTGATGAAACAGGCTGTACAACTCTGCGATTGTGTGCGCAGCTTGCCAACTGAGAGAAAACAGTACCTGAGCACTCTCCTGCCTTTTCTATTCACATGAACATTCGATTGCAAGCTGTTTTGGACAACTTTCTTTCTCTTCTTGCAAAACACTCGGCAGACCTCCGTGCAGCCTCTAGAAAACGATAGGATATGTTTTCTGTGCTGGCAGAGTTTCTCCTTGCCAGACAGAGTGGAAAAGCTTTTTGCTAAGATGTAGACGAGAAGAGAGGCTAAAGACGAAGGTACGGTGCTCTGCAGAGCTAAGCACCGCTCCCGGACCTCTTTCGGCAGAAGCCGCACACTGCAGAGCACTTTAAGCGGCAGAATCGTCTTTGCGCGAAGAAGCAGCTTCTTCGTCTCCGGGAGCCGGAGAGAGCGGCAGCTTCGCAAAGGTGATGAAACAAGCTGTACAACACTGCGATTTTGTGCGCAGCTTGCCAACTGAGAGAAAACAGTACCTGACGTCTCTCCTGCCTTTTCTATTCACATGAACATTCGATTGCAAGCTGTTTTGGACAACTTTCTTTCTCTTCTTGCATAACACTCGGCAGACCTTCGTGCAGCCTCTAGAACACGATGGGAGATGTTTTCTGTGTTGGCACAATTTCTCCTTGCCAGACAGAGTGGAAAAGCTTTTTGCTAAGATGTAGACGAGAAGAGAGGCTAAAGACGAAGGTACGGTGCTCTGCAGAGCTAAGCACCGCTCCCGGACCTCTTTCGGCAGAAGGCGCACACCGCAGAGCACTGTGAGCGGCAGAATCGTCTTTGCGCGAAGAAGCAGCTTCTTCGTCTCCGGGAGCCGGAGAGCGGCAACTTCACAAAGGTGATGAAAAAGGCTGTACAACACTGCGATTGTGTGCGCAGCTTGCCAACTGAGAGAAAACAGTACCTGAGCACTCTCCTGCCTTTTCTATTCAGATGAACATTCGATTGCAAGCTGTTTTGGACAACTTTCTTTCTCTTCTTGCAAGACACTCGGCAGATCTCCGTGCAGCCTCTAGAACACGATGGGAGATGTTTTCTGTGCTGGCACAGTTTCTCCTTGCCAGACAGAGTGGAAAAGCTTTTTGCTAAGATGTAGACTAGAAGAGAGGCTAAAGACGAAGGTACGGTGCTCTGCAGAGCTAAGCACCGCTCCCGGACCTCTTTCGGCAGAAGGCGCACACCGCAGAGCACTGTGAGCGGCAGAATCGTCTTTGCGCGAGGAAGCAGCTTCTTCGTCTCCGGGAGCCGGAGAGAGCGGCAACTTCGCAAAGGTGATGAAACAGGCTGTACAACTCTGCGATTGTGTGCGCAGCTTGCCAACTGAGAGAAAACAGTACCTGACCACTCTCCTGCCTTTTCTATTCACATGAACATTCGATTGCAAGCTGTTTTGGACAACTTTCTTTCTCTTCTTGCAAAACACTCGGCAGACCTCCGTGCAGCCTCTAGAACACGATGGGAGATGTTTTCTGTGCTGGTACAGTTTCTCCTTGCCAGACAGAGTGGAAAAGCTTTTTGCTAAGATGTAGACGAGAAGAGAGGCTAAAGACGAAGGTACGGTGCTCTGCAGAGCTAAGCACCGCTCCCGGGCCTCTTTCGGCAGAAGGCGCACACCGCAGAGCACTGTGAGCGGCAGAATCGTCTTTGCGCGAAGAAGCAGCTTCTTCGTCTCCGGGAGCCGGAGAGAGCGGCACCTTCTCAAAGGTGATGAAACAAGCTGTACAACACTGCGATTGTGTGCGCAGCTTGAAAACTGAGAGAAAACAGTACCTGACCACTCTCCTGCCTTTTGTATTCGCATGAACTTTGGATTAAAGCTGTTTTGGACAACTTTCTTTCTCTTCTTGGAAAACACTCGGCAGACCTCCGTGCAGCCTCTAGAACACGATGGGAGATGTTTTCTGTGCTGGCAAAGTTTCTCCTTGCCAGACAGAGTGGAAAAGCTTTTTGCTAAGATGTAGACGAGAAGAGAGGCTAAAGACGAAGGTACGGTGCTCTGCAGAGCTAAGCACCGCTCCCGGACCTCTTTCGGCAGAAGGCGCACACCGCAGAGCACTGTGAGCGGCAGAATCGTCTTTGCGCGAGGAAGCAGCTTCTTCGTCACCGGGAGCCGGAGAGAGCGGCAACTTCGCAAAGGTGATGAAACAGGCTGTACAACTCTGCGATTGTGTGCGCAGCTTGCCAACTGAGAGAAAACAGTACCTGACCACTCTCCTGCCTTTTCTATTCACATGAACATTCGATTGCAAGCTGTTTTGGACAACTTTCTTTCTCTTCTTGCAAAACACTCGGCTGACTTCCGTGCAGCCTCTAGAACACGATGGGAGATGTTTTCTGTGCTGGCAGAGTTTCTCCTTGCCAGACAGAGTGGGAAAGCTTTTTGCTAAGATGTAGACAAGAAGAGAGGCTAAAGACGAAGGTACGGTGCTCTGCAGAGCTAAGCACCGCTCCCGGACCTCTTTCGGCAGAAGGCGCACACCGCAGAGCACTGTGAGCGGCAGAATCGTCTTTGTGCGAAGAAGGAGCTTCTTCGTCTCCGGGAGCCGGAGAGAGCGGCAACTTCGCAAAGGTGATGAAACAGGCTGTACAACTCTGCGATTGTGTGCGCAGCTTGCCAACTGAGAGAAAACAGTACCTGAGCACTCTCCTGCCTTTTCTATTCACATGAACATTCGATTGCAAGCTGTTTTGGACAACTTTCTTTCTCTTCTTGCAAGACACTCGGCAGACCTCCGTGCAGCCTCTAGAACACGATGGGAGATGTTTTCTGTGCTGGCAGAGTTTCTCCTTGCCAGACAGAGTGGAAAATCTTTTTACTAAGATGTAGACAAGAAGAGAGGCTAAAGACGAAGGTACGGTGCTCTGCAGAGCTAAGCACCGCTCCCGGACCTCTTTCGGCAGAAGGCGCACACCGCAGAGCACTGTGAGCGGCAGAATCGTCTTTGCGCGAGGAAGCAGCGTCTTCGTCTCCGGGAGCCGGAGAGAGCGGCAACTTCGCAAAGGTGATGAAACAGGCTGTACACCTCTGCGATTGTGTGCGCAGCTTGCCAACTGAGAGAAAACAGTACCTGACCACTCTCCTGCCTTTTCTATTCACATGAACATTGGATTGCAAGCTGTTTTGGACAACTTTCTTTCTCTTCTTGCAAAACACTCGGCAGACCTCTGTGCAGCCTCTAGAACACGATGGGAGATGTTTTCTGTGCTGGCACAGTTTCTCCTTGCCAGACAGAGTGGAAAAGCTTTTTGCTAAGATGTAGACGAGAAGAGAGGCTAAAGACGAAGGTACGGTGCTCTGCAGAGCTAAGCATCGTTCCCGGACCTCTTTCGGCAGAAGGCGCACACCGCAGAGCACTGTGAGCGGCAGAATCGTCTTTGCGCGAAGAAGCAGCTTCTTCGTCTCCGGGAGCCGGAGAGAGCGGCACCTTCGCAAAGGTGATGAAACAAGCTGTACAACAGTGCGATTGTGTGCGCAGCTTGAAAACTGAGAGAAAACAGTACCTGACCACTCTCCTGCCTTTTGTATTCGCATGAACTTTGGATTGCAAGCTGTTTTGGACAACTTTGTTTCTCTTCTTGCAAATCACTCGGCAGACCTCCGTGCAGCCTCTAGAACACGATGGGAGATGTTTTCTGTGCTGGCACAGTTTCTCCTTGCCAGACAGAGTGGAAAAGCTTTTTGCTAAGATGTAGACGAGAAGAGAGGCTAAAGACGAAGGTACGGTGCTCTGCAGAGCTAAGCACCGCTCCCGGACCTCTTTCGGCAGAAGCCGCACACCGCAGAGCACTGTGAGCGGCAGAATCGTCTTTGCGCGAGGAAGCAGCTTCTTCGTCTCCGGGAGCCGGAGAGAGCGGCAACTTCGCAAAGGTGATGAAACAGGCTGTACAACTCTGCGATTGTGTGCGCAGCTTGCCAACTGAGAGAAAACAGTACCTGACCACTCTCCTGCCTTTTCTATTCACATGAACATTCGATTGCAAGCTGTTTTGGACAACTTTATTCTCTTCTTGCAAAACACTCGGCAGGCTTCCGTGCAGCCTCTAGAACACGATGGGAGATGTTTTCTGTGCTGGCACAGTTTCTCCTTTCCAGACAGAGTGGAAAAGCTTTTTGCTAAGATGTAGACGAGAAGAGAGGCTAAAGACGAAGGTACGGTGCTCTGCAGAGCTAAGCACCGCTCCCGGACCTCTTTCGGCAGAAGCCGCACACCGCAGAGCACTGTGAGCGGCAGAATCGTCTTTGCGCGAAGAAGCAGCTGCTTCGTCTCCGGGAGCCGGAGAGAGCGGACACTTCGCAAAGGTGATGAAACAAGCTGTACAACACTGCGATTGTGTGCGCAGCTTGAAAACTGAGAGAAAACAGTACCTGACCACTCTCCTGCCTTTTCTATTCACATGAATATTCGAGTGCAAGCTGTTTTGGACAACTTTCCTTCTCTTCTTGCAAAACACTCGGCAGACCTCCGTGCAGCCTCTAGAACACGATGGGAGATGTTTTCTGTGCTGGCACAGTTTCTCCTTGCCAGACAGAGTGGAAAAGCTTTTTGCTAAGATGTAGACGAGAAGAGAGGCTAAAGACGAAGGTACGGTGCTCTGCAGAGCTAAGCACCGCTCCCGGACCTCTTTCGGCAGAAGGCGCACACCGCAGAGCACTGTGAGCGGCAGAATCGTCTTTGCGCGAAGAAGCAGCTTCTTCGTCTCCGGGAGCCGGACAGAGCGGCAACTTCGCAAAGGTGATGAAACAAGCTGTACAACACTGCGATTGTGTGCACAGCTTGAAAACTGAGAGAAAACAGTACCTGAGCACTCTCCTGCCTTTTCTAGTCACATGAACATTCGAGTGCAAGCTGTTTTGGACAACTTTCCTTCTCTTCTTGCATAACACTCGGCAGAACTCCGTGCAGCCTCTAGAACACGATGGGAGATGTTTTTTGTGCTGGCACAGTTTCTCCTTGCCAGACAGAGTGGAAAAGCTTTTTGCTAAGATGTAGACGAGAAGAGAGGCTAAAGACGAAGGTACGGTGCTCTGCAGATCTAAGCACCGCTCCCGGACCTCTTTCGGCAGAAGGCGCACACCGCAGAGCACTGTGAGCGGCAGAATCGTCTTTGCGCGAAGAAGCAGCTTCTTCGTCTCCGGGAGCCGGAGAGAGTGGCACCTTCGCAAAGGTGATGAAACAAGCTGTACAACACTGCGATTGTGTGCGCAGCTTGAAAACTGAGAGAAAACAGTACCTGACCACTCTCCTGCCTTTTCTATTCACATGAACATTCGATTGCAAGCTGTTTTGGACAACTTTCTTTCTCTTCTTGCAAAACACTCGGCAGACTTGCGTGCAGCCTCTAGAACACGATGGGAGATGTTTTCTGTGCTGGCACAGTTTCTCCTTGCCAGACAGAGTGGAAAAGCTTTTTGCTAAGATGTAGACAAGAAGAGAGGCTAAAGACGAAGGTACGGTGCTCTGCAGAGCTAAGCACCGCTCCCGGACCTCTTTCGGCAGAAGGCGCACACCGCAGAGCACTGTGAGCGGCAGAATCGTCTTTGCGCGAGGAAGCAGCTTCTTCGTCTCCGGGAGCCGGAGAGAGCGGCAACTTCGCAAAGGTGATGAAACAGGCTGTACAACTCTGCGATTGTGTGCGCAGCTTGCCAACTGAGAGAAAACAGTACCTGAGCACTCTCCTGCCTTTTCTATTCACATGAACATTCGATTGCAAGCTGTTTTGGACAACTTTCTTTCTCTTCTTGCAAGACACTCGGCAGACCTCCGTGCAGCCTCTAGAACACGATGGGAGATGTTTTCTGTGCTGGTACAGTTTGTCCTTGCCAGACAGAGTGGAAAAGCTTTTTGCTAAGATGTAGACGAGAAGAGAGGCTAAAGACGAAGGTACGGTGCTCTGCAGAGCTAAGCACCGCTCCCGGACCTCTTTCGGCAGAAGGCGCACACCGCAGAGCACTGTGAGCGGCAGAATCGTCTTTGCGCGAAGAAGCAGCTTCTTCGTCTCCGGGAGCCGGAGAGAGCGGCAACTTCTCAAAGGTGATGAAACAAGCTGTACAACACTGCGATTGTGTGCGCAGCTTGAAAACTGAGAGAAAACAGTACCTGACCACTCTCCTGCCTTTTCTATTCACATGAACATTCGATTGCAAGCTGTTTTGGACAACTTTCTTTCTCTTCTTGCAAAACACTCGGCAGACTTGCGTGCAGCCTCTAGAACACGATGGGAGATGTTTTCTGTGCTGGCACAGTTTCTCCTTGCCAGACAGAGTGGAAAAGCTTTTTGCTAAGATGTAGACAAGAAGAGAGGCTAAAGACGAAGGTACGGTGCTCTGCAGAGCTAAGCACCGCTCCCGGACCTCTTTCGGCAGAAGGCGCACACCGCAGAGCACTGTGAGCGGCAGAATCGTCTTTGCGCGAGGAAGCAGCTTCTTCGTCTCCGGGAGCCGGAGAGAGCGGCAACTTCGCAAAGGTGATGAAACAGGCTGTACAACTCTGCGATTGTGTGCGCAGCTTGCCAACTGAGAGAAAACAGTACCTGACCACTCTCCTGCCTTTTCTATTCTCATGAACATTCGATTGGAAGCTGTTTTGGACAACTTTCTTTCTCTTCTTGCAAAACACTCGGCAGACCTCCGTGCAGCCTCTAGAACACGATGGGAGATGTTTTCTGGGCTGGCACAGTTTCTCTTTGCCAGACAGAGTGGAAAAGATTTTTGCTAAGATGTAGACGAGAAGAGAGGCTAAAGACGAAGGTACGGTGCTCTGCAGAGCTAAGCACCGCTCCCGGGCCTCTTTCGGCAGAAGCCGCACACCGCAGAGCACTGTGAGCGGCAGAATCGTCTTTGCGCGAAGAAGCAGCTTCTTCGTCTCCGGGAGCCGGAGAGAGCGGCATCTTCTCAAAGGTGATGAAACAAGCTGTACAACACTGCGATTGTGTGCGCAGCTTGAAAACTGAGAGAAAACAGTACCTGACCACTCTCCTGCCTTTTCTATTCACATGAACATTCGATTGCAAGCTGTTTTGGACAACTTTCTTTCTCTTCTTGCAAAACACTCGGCAGACCTCCGTGCAGCCTCTAGAACACGATGGGAGATGTTTTCTGTGCTGGCACAGTTTCTCCTTGCCAGACAGAGTGGAAAAGCTTTTTGCTAAGATGTAGACAAGAAGAGAGGCTAAAGACGAAGGTACGGTGCTCTGCAGAGCTAAGCACCGCTCCCGGACCTCTTTCGGCAGAAGGCGCACACCGCAGAGCACTGTGAGCGGCAGAATCGTCTTTGCGCGAGGAAGCAGCTTCTTCGTCTCCGGGAGCCGGAGAGAGCGGCAACTTCGCAAAGGTGATGAAACAGGCTGTACAACACTGCGATTGTGTGCGCAGCTTGCCAACTGAGAGAAAACAGTACCTGACCACTCTCCTGCCTTTTCTATTGACATGAACATTCGATTGGAAGCTGTTTTGGACAACTTTCTTTCTCTTCTTGCAAAACACTCGGCAGACTTCCGTGCAGCCTCTAGAACACGATGGGAGATGTTTTCTGTGCTGGCACAGTTTCTCCTTGCCAGACAGAGTGGAAAAGCTTTTTGCTAAGATGTAGACGAGAAGAGAGGCTAAAGACGAAGGTACGGTGCTCTGCAGAGCTAAGCACCGCTCCCGGGCCTCTTTCGGCAGAAGGCGCACACCGCAGAGCACTGTGAGCGGCAGAATCGTCTTTGCGCGAAGAAGCAGCTGCTTCGTCTCCGGGAGCCGGAGAGAGCGGCAACTTCGCAAAGGTGATGAAACAAGCTGTACAACACTGCGATTGTGTGCGCAGCTTGAAAACTGAGAGAAAACAGTACCTGACCACTCTCCTGCCTTTTCTATTCACATGAACATTCGAGTGCAAGCTGTTTTGGACAACTTTCCTTCTCTTCTTGCATAACACTCGGCAGAACTCCGTGCAGCCTCTAGAACACGATGGGAGATGTTTTTTGTGCTGGCACAGTTTCTCCTTGCCAGACAGAGTGGAAAAGCTTTTTGCTAAGATGTAGACGAGAAGAGAGGCTAAAGACGAAGGTACGGTGCTCTGCAGATCTAAGCACCGCTCCCGGACCTCTTTCGGCAGAAGGCGCACACCGCAGAGCACTGTGAGCGGCAGAATCGTCTTTGCGCGAAGAAGCAGCTTCTTCGTCTCCGGGAGCCGGAGAGAGTGGCACCTTCGCAAAGGTGATGAAACAAGCTGTACAACACTGCGATTGTGTGCGCAGCTTGAAAACTGAGAGAAAACAGTACCTGACCACTCTCCTGCCTTTTCTATTCACATGAACATTCGATTGCAAGCTGTTTTGGACAACTTTCTTTCTCTTCTTGCAAAACACTCGGCAGACTTCCGTGCAGCCTCTAGAACACGATGGGAGATGTTTTCTGTGCTGGCACAGTTTCTCCTTGCCAGACAGAGTGGAAAAGCTTTTTGCTAAGATGTAGACAAGAAGAGAGGCTAAAGACGAAGGTACGGTGCTCTGCAGAGCTAAGCACCGCTCCCGGGCCTCTTTCGGCAGAAGGCGCACACTGCAGAGCACTGTGAGCGGCAGAATCGTCTTTGCGCGAAGAAGCAGCTGCTTCGTGTCCGGTAGCCGGAGAGAGCGGCAACTTCGCAAAGGTGATGAAACAGGAGGTACAACTCTGCGATTGTGTGCGCAGCTTGCCAACTGAGAGAAAACAGTACCTGACCACTCTCCTGCCTTTTCTATTCACATGAACATTCGATTGCAAGCTGTTTTGGACAACTTTCTTTCTCTTCTTGCAAAACACTCGGCAGACCTCCGTGCAGCCTCTAGAACACGATGGGAGATGTTTTCTGTGCTGGCACAGTTTCTCCTTGCCAGACAGAGTGGAAAAGCTTTTTGCTAAGATGTAGACGAGAAGAGAGGCTAAAGACGAAGGTACGGTGCTCTGCAGAGCTAAGCACCGCTCCCGGGCCTCTTTCGGCAGAAGCCGCACACCGCAGAGCACTGTGAGCGGCAGAATCGTCTTTGCGCGAAGAAGCAGCTTCTTCGTCTCCGGGAGCCGGAGAGAGCGGCATCTTCTCAAAGGTGATGAAACAAGCTGTACAACACTGCGATTGTGTGCGCAGCTTGCCAACTGAGAGAAAACAGTACGTGACCACTCTCCTGCCTTTTCTATTCACATGAATATTCGATTGCAAGCTGTTTTGGACAACTTTCTTTCTCTTCTTGCAAAACACTCGGCAGACCTCCGTGCAGCCTCTAGAACACGATGGGAGATGTTTTTTGTGCTGGCACAGTTTCTCCTTGCCAGACAGAGTGGAAAAGCTTTTTGCTAAGATGTAGACGAGAAGAGAGGCTAAAGACGAAGGTACGGTGCTCTGCAGAGCTAAGCACCGCTCCCGGACCTCTTTCGGCAGAAGGCGCACACCGCAGAGCACTGTGAGCGGCAGAATCGTCTTTGCGCGAAGAAGCAGCTTCTTCGTCTCCGGGAGCCGGAGAGAGTGGCACCGTCGCAATGGTGATGAAACAAGCTGTACAACACTGCGATTGTGTGCGCAGCTTGAAAACTGAGAGAAAGCAGTACCTGAGCACTCTCCTGCCTTTTGTATTCGCATGAACATTAGATTGCAAGCTGTTTTGGACAACTTTGTTTCTCTTCTTGCAAAACACTCGGCAGACTTCCGTGCAGCCTCTAGAACACGATGGGAGATGTTTTCTGTGCTGGCACAGTTTCTCCTTGCCAGACAGAGTGGAAAAGTTTTTGCTAAGATGTAGACAAGAAGAGAGGCTAAAGACGAAGGTACGGTGCTCTGCAGAGCTAAGCACCGCTCCCGGGCCTCTTTCGGCAGAAGGCGCACACCGCAGAGCACTGTGAGCGGCAGAATCGTCTTTGCACGAAGAAGCAGCTTCTTCGTCTCCGGGAGCCGGAGAGAGCGGCAACTTCGCAAAGGTGATGAAACAGGCTGTACAACTCTGCGATTGTGTGCGCAGCTTGCCAACTGAGAGAAAACAGTACCTGACCACTCTCCTGCCTTTTCTATTCACATGAATATTCGATTGCAAGCTGTTTTGGACAACTTTCTTTCTCTTCTTGCAAGACACTCGGCAGACCTCCGTGCAGCCTCTAGAACACGATGGGAGATGTTTTCTGTGCTGGCAGAGTTTCTCCTTGCCAGACAGAGTGGAAAAGCTTTTTGCTAAGATGTAGACGAGAAGAGAGGCTAAAGACGAAGGTACGGTGCTCTGCAGAGCTAAGCACCGCTCCCGGACCTCTTTCGGCAGAAGGCGCACACCGCAGAGCACTGTGAGCGGCAGAATCGTCTTTGCGCGAAGAAGCAGCTTCTTCATCTCCGGGAGCCGGAGAGAGCGGCACCTTCGCAAAGGTGATGAAACAAGCTGTACAACACTGCGATTGTGTGCGCAGCTTGAAAACTGAGAGAAAACAGTACCAGACCACTCTCCTGCCTTTTGTATTCGCATGAACATTCGATTGCAAGCTGTTTTGGACAACTTTCTTTCTCTTCTTGCAAAACACTCGGCAGACCTCCGTGCAGCCTCTAGAACACGATGGGAGATGTTTTCTGTGCTGGCAGAGTTTCTCCTTGCCAGACAGAGTGGAAAAGCTTTTTGCTAAGATGTAGACGAGAAGAGAGGCTAAAGACGAAGGTACGGTGCTCTGCAGAGCTAAGCACCGCTCCCGGGCCTCTTTCGGCAGAAGCCGCACACCGCAGAGCACTGTGAGCGGCAGAATCGTCTTTGCGCGAAGAAGCAGCTTCTTCGTCTCTGTGAGCCGGAGAGAGTGGCACCTTCGCAAAGGTGATGAAACAAGCTGTACAACACTGCGATTGTGTGCGCAGCTTGAAAACTGAGAGAAAACAGTACCTGAGCACTCTCCTGCCTTTTCTATTCACATGAACATTGGATTGCAAGCTGTTTTGGACAACTTTCTTTCTCTTCTTGCAAAACACTCGGCAGACTTCCGTGCAGCCTCTAGAACACGATGGGAGATGTTTTCTGTGCTGGCACAGTTTCTCCTTGCCAGACAGAGTGGAAAAGCTTTTTGCTAAGATGTAGACAAGAAGAGAGGCTAAAGACGAAGGTACGGTGCTCTGCAGAGCTAAGCACCGCTCCCGGACCTCTTTCGGCAGAAGCCGCACACCGCAGAGCACTGTGAGCGGCAGAATCGTCTTTGCGCGAAGAAGCAGCTGTTTCGTGTCCGGGAGCCGGAGAGAGCGGCAACTTCGCAAAGGTGATGAAACAGGCTGTACAACTCTGCGATTGTGTGCGCAGCTTGCCAACTGAGAGAAAACAGTACCTGAGCACTCTCCTGCCTTTTCTATTCACATGAATATTCGATTGCAAGCTGTTTTGGACAACTTTCTTTCTCTTCTTGCAAAACACTCGGCAGACCTCCGTGCAGCCTCTAGAACACGATAGGATATGTTTTCTGTGCTGGCACAGTTTCTCCTTGCCAGACAGAGTGGAAAAGCTTTTTGCTAAGATGTAGACGAGAAGAGAGGCTAAAGACGAAGGTACGGTGCTCTGCAGAGCTAAGCACCGCTCCCGGACCTCTTTCGGCAGAAGCCGCACACCGCAGAGCACTGTAAGCGGCAGAATCGTCTTTGCGCGAAGAAGCAGCTTCTTCGTCTCCGGGAGCCGGAGAGAGCGGCAGCTTCGCAAAGGTGATGAAACAAGCTGTACAACACTGCGATTGTGTGCGCAGCTTGCCAACTGAGAGAAAACAGTACCTGACCACTCTCCTGCCTTTTCTATTCACATGAACATTCGATTGCAAGCTGTTTTGGACAACTTTTTTCTCTTCTTGCAAAACACTCGGCAGACCTCCGTGCAGCCTCTAGAACACGATGGGAGATGTTTTCTGTGCTGGTACAGTTTCTCCTTGCCAGACAGAGTGGAAAAGCTTTTTGCTAAGATGTAGACGAGAAGAGAGGCTAAAGACGAAGGTACGGTGCTCTGCAGAGATAAGCACTGCTCACAGACCTCTTTCGGCAGAAGGCGCACACCGCAGAGCACTGTGAGGGGCTGAATCGTCTTTGCGCAAAGAAGCAGCTGCTTCGTGTCCGGGAGCCGGAGAGCGGCAACTTCGCAAAGGTGATGAAACAAGCTGTACAACACTGCGATTGTGTGCGCAGCTTGCCAACTGAGAGAAAAAAGTACCTGACGTCTCTCCTGCGTTTTCCATTCACATGAACATTCGATTGGAAGCTGTTTTGGACAACTTTCTTTCTCTTCTTGCAAAACACTCGGCAGACCTCCTTGCAGCCTCTAGAACACGATGGGAGGTGTTTTCTGTGCTGGCAAATTTTCTCCTTGCCAGACATAGTGGAAAAGCTTTTTGCTAAGATGTAGACGAGAAGAGAGGCTAAAGACGAAGGTACGGTGCTCTGCAGAGCTAAGCACCGCTCCTGGACTTCTTTCGGCAGAAGCCGCACACCGCAGAGCACTGTGAGCGGCAGAATCGTCTTTGCGCGAAGAAGCAGCTTCTTCGTCTCTGGGAGCCGGAGAGAGTGGCACCTTCGCAAAGGTGATGAAACAAGCTGTACAACACTGCCATTGTGTGCGCAGCTTGAAAACTGAGAGAAAACAGTACCTGAGCACTCTCCTGCCTTTTCTATTCACATGAACATTGGATTGCAAGCTGTTTTGGACAACTTTCTTTCTCTTCTTGCAAAACACTCGGCAGACTTCCGTGCAGCCTCTAGAACACGATGGGAGATGTTTTCTGTGCTGGCAGAGTTTCTCCTTGCCAGACAGAGTGGAAAAGCTTTTTGCTAAGATGTAGACGAGAAGAGAGGCTAAAGACGAAGGTACGGTGCTCTGCAGAGCTAAGCACCGCTCCCGGACCTCTTTCGGCAGAAGGCGCACACTGCAGAGCACTGTGAGCGGCAGAATCGTCTTTGCGCGAAGAAGCAGCCTCTTCGTCTCCGGGAGCCGGAGAGAGCGGCAACTTCGCAAAGGTGATGAAACAGGCTGTACAACTCTGCGATTGTGTGCGCAGCTTGCCAACTGAGAGAAAACAGTACCTGAACACTCTCCTGCCTTTTCTATTCTCATGAACATTCGATTGGAAGCTGTTTTGGACAACTTTCTTTCTCTTCTTGCAAAACACTCGGCAGACCTCCGTGCAGCCTCTAGAACACGATGGGAGATGTTTTTTGTGCTGGCACAGTTTCTCCTTGCCAGACAGAGTGGAAAAGCTTTTTGCTAAGATGTAGACGAGAAGAGAGGCTAAAGACGAAGGTACGGTGCTCTGCAGAGCTAAGCACCGCTCCCGGGCCTCTTTCGGCAGAAGGCGCACACCGCAGAGCACTGTGAGCGGCAGAATCGTCTTTGCGCGAAGAAGCAGCTTCTTCGTCTCCGGGAGCCGGAGAGAGCGGCATCTTCTCAAAGGTGATGAAACAAGCTGTACAACACTGCGATTGTGTGCGCAGCTTGAAAACTGAGAGAAAACAGTACCTGACCACTCTCCTGCCTTTTCTATTCACATGAACATTCGATTGCAAGCTGTTTTGGACAACTTTCTTTCTCTCCTTGCAAAACACTCGACAGAACTCCGTGCAGCCTCTAGAACACTATGGGAGATGTTTTTTGTGCTGGCACAGTTTCTCCTTGCCAGACAGATTGGAAAAGCTTTTTGTTAAGATGTAGACGAGAAGAGAGGCTAAAGACGAAGGTACGGTGCTCTGCAGAGCTAAGCACCAATTCAGGGCCTCTTTCGGCAGAAGCCGCACACCGCAGAGCACTGTGAGCGGCAGAATCGTCTTTGCGCGAAGAAGCAGCTTCTTCGTCTCCGGGAGCCGGAGAGAGTGGCACCTTCGCAAAGGTGATGAAACAAGCTGTACAACACTGCGATTGTGTGCGCAGCTTGAAAACTGAGAGAAAACAGTACCTGAGCACTCTCCTGCCTTTTCTATTCACATGAACATTGGATTGCAAGCTGTTTTGGACAACTTTCTTTCTCTTCTTGCAAAACACTCGGCAGACTTGCGTGCAGCCTCTAGAACACGATGGGAGATGTTTTCTGTGCTGGCACAGTTTCTCCTTGCCAGACAGAGTGGAAAAGTTTTTGCTAAGATGTAGACGAGAAGAGAGGCTAAAGACGAAGGTACGGTGCTCTGCAGAGCTAAGCACCGCTCCCGGACCTCTTTCGGCAGAAGGCGCACACCGCAGAGCACTGTGAGCGGCAGAATCGTCTTTGCGCGAAGAAGCAGCTGCTTCGTGTCCGGGAGCCGGAGAGAGCGGCAACTTCGCAAAGGTGATGAAACAGGCTGTACAACTCTGCGATTGTGTGCGCAGCTTGCCAACTGAGAGAAAACAGTACCTGACCACTCTCCTGCCTTTTCTATTCACATGAATATTCGATTGCAAGCTGTTTTGGACAACTTTCTTTCTCTTCTTGCAAAACACTCGGCAGACCTCCGTGCAGCCTCTAGAACACGATAGGAGATGTTTTCTGTGCTGGCACAGTTTCTCCTTGCCAGACAGAGTGGAAAAGCTTTTTGCTAAGATGTAGACGAGAAGAGAGGCTAAAGACGAAGGTACGGTGCTCTGCAGAGCTAAGCACCGCTCCCGGACCTCTTTCGGCAGAAGCCGCACACCGCAGAGCACTGTAAGCGGCAGAATCGTCTTTGCGCGAAGAAGCAGCTTCTTCGTCTCTGGGAGCCGGAGAGAGCGGCAGCTTCGCAAAGGTGATGAAACAAGCTGTACAACACTGCGATTGTGTGCGCAGCTTGCCAACTGAGAGAAAACAGTACCTGACCACTCTCCTGCCTTTTCTATCCACATGAACATTCGATTGCAAGCTGTTTTGGACAACTTTCTTTCTCTTCTTGCAAAACACTCGGCAGACCTCCGTGCAGCCTCTAGAACACGATGGGAGATGTTTTCTGTGCTGGCACTGTTTCTCCTTGCCAGACAGAGTGGAAAAGCTTTTTGCTAAGATGTAGACAAGAAGAGAGGCTAAAGACGAAGGTACGGTGCTCTGCAGAGCTAAGCACCGCTCCCGGACCTCTTTCGGCAGAAGGCGCACACCGCAGAGCACTGTGAGCGGCAGAATCGTCTTTGCGCGAGGAAGCAGCTTCTTTGTCTCCGGGAGCCGGAGAGAGCGGCAACTTCGCAAAGGTGATGAAACAGGCTGTAAAACTCTGCGATTGTGTGCGCAGCTTGCCAACTGAGAGAAAACAGTACCTGAGCACTCTCCTGCCTTTTCTATTCACATGAACATTGGATTGCAAGCTGTTTTGGACAACTTTCTTTCTCTTCTTGCAAAACACTCGGCAGACCTCCGTGCAGCCTCTAGAACACGATGGGAGATGTTTTCTGTGCTGGCAGAGTTTCTCCTTGCCAGACAGAGTGGAAAAGCTTTTTGCTAAGATGTAGACGAGAAGAGAGGCTAAAGACGAAGGTACGGTGCTCTGCAGAGATAAGCACCGCTCCCGGACCTCTTTCGGCAGAAGGCGCACACCGCAGAGCACTGTGAGCGGCCGAACCGTCTTTGCGCGAAGAAGCAGCTTCTTCGTCTCCGGGAGCCGGAGAGAGTGGCACCTTCGCAAATGTGATGAAACAAGCTGTACAACACTGCGATTGTGTGCGCAGCTTGAAAACTGAGAGAAAACAGTACCTGAGCACTCTCCTGCCTTTTCTATTCGCATGAACATTGGATTGCAAGCTGTTTTGGACAACTTTCTTTCTCTTCTTGCAAAACACTCGGCAGACTTGCGTGCAGCCTCTAGAACACGATGGGAGATGTTTTCTGTGCTGGCAGAGTTTCTCCTTGCCAGACAGAGTGGAAAAGCTTTTTGCTAAGATGTAGACGAGAAGAGAGGCTAAAGACGAAGGTACGGTGCTCTGCAGAGCTAAGCACCGCTCCCGGACCACTTTCGGCAGAAGGCGCACACCGCAGAGCACTGTGAGCGGCAGAATCGTCTTTGCGCGAAGAAGCAGCTTCTTCGTCTCCGGGAGCCGGAGAGAGCGGCAACTTCGCAAAGGTGATGAAACAGGCTGTACAACTCTGCGATTGTGTGCGCAGCTTGCCAACTGAGAGAAAACAGTACCTGAGCACTCTCCTGCCTATTCTATTCACATGAATATTCGATTGGAAGCTGTTTTGGACAACTTTCTTTCTCTTCTTGCAAAACACTCGGCAGACCTCCGTGCAGCCTCTAGAACACGATAGGATATGTTTTCTGTGCTGGCACAGTTTCTCCTTGCCAGACAGAGTGGAAAAGCTTTTTGCTAAGATGTAGACGAGAAGAGAGGCTAAAGACGAAGGTACGGTGCTCTGCAGAGCTAAGCACCGCTCCCGGACCTCTTTCGGCAGAAGGCGCACACCGCAGAGCACTGTGAGGGGCTGAATCATCTTTGCGCAAAGAAGCAGCTGCTTCGTGTCCGGGAGCCGGAGAGCGGCAGCTTCGCAAAGGTGATGAAACAAGCTGTACAACACTGCGATTGTGTGCGCAGCTTGCCAACTGAGGGAAAACAGTACCTGACGTCTCTCCTGCCTTTTCTATTCACATGAACATTCGATTGCAAGCTGTTTTGGACAACTTTCTTTCTCTTCTTGCAAGACACTCGGCAGACCTCCGTGCAGCCTCTAGAACACGATGGGAGATGTTTTCTGTGCTGGTACAGTTTGTCCTTGCCAGACAGAGTGGAAAAGCTTTTTGCTAAGATGTAGACGAGAAGAGAGGCTAAAGACGAAGGTACGGTGCTCTGCAGAGCTAAGCACCGCTCCCGGACCTCTTTCGGCAGAAGGCGCACACCGCAGAGCACTGTGAGCGGCAGAATCGTCTTTGCGCGAAGAAGCAGCTTCTTCGTCTCCGGGAGCCGGAGAGAGCGGCAACTTCGCAAAGGTGATGAAACAAGCTGTACAACACTGCGATTGTGTGCGCAGCTTGAAAACTGAGAGAAAACAGTACCTGACCACTCTCCTGCCTTTTGTATTCGCATGAACTTTGGATTGAAGCTGTTTTGGACAACTTTCTTTCTCTTCTTGCAAAACACTCGGCAGACCTCCGTGCAGCCTCTAGAACACGATGGGAGATGTTTTCTGTGCTGGCACTGTTTCTCCTTGCCAGACAGAGTGGAAAAGATTTTGCTAAGATGTAGACAAGAAGAGAGGCTAAAGACGAAGGTACGGTGCTCTGCAGAGCTAAGCACCGCTCCCAGACCTCTTTCGGCAGAAGGCGCACACCGCAGAGCACTGTGAGCGGCAGAATCGTCTTTGCGCGAAGAAGCAGCTTCTTCGTCTCCGGGAGCCGGAGAGAGCGGCAACTTCGCAAAGGTGATGAAACAAGCTGTACAACACTGCGATTGTGTGCGCAGCTTGAAAACTGAGAGAAAACAGTACCTGACCACTCTCCTGCCTTTTGTATTCGCATGAACTTTGGATTGAAGCTGTTTTGGACAACTTTCTTTCTCTTCTTGCAAAACACTCGGCAGACCTCCGTGCAGCCTCTAGAACACGATGGGAGATGTTTTCTGTGCTGGCACTGTTTCTCCTTGCCAGACAGAGTGGAAAAGATTTTGCTAAGATGTAGACAAGAAGAGAGGCTAAAGACGAAGGTACGGTGCTCTGCAGAGCTAAGCACCGCTCCCGGACCTCTTTCGGCAGAAGGCGCACACCGCAGAGCATTGTGAGCGGCAGAATCGTCTTTGCGCGAGGAAGCAGCTTCTTCGTCTCCGGGAGCCGGAGAGAGCGGCAACTTCGCAAAGGTGATGAAACAGGCTGTACAACTCTGCGATTGTGTGCGCAGCTTGCCAACTGAGAGAAAACAGTACCTGAGCACTCTCCTGCCTTTTCAATTCACATGAATATTCGATTGCAAGCTGTTTTGGACAACTTTCTTTCTCTTCTTGCAAAACACTCGGCAGACCTCCGTGCAGCCTCTAGAACACGATAGGATATCTTTTCTGTGCTGGCACAGTTTCTCCTTGCCAGACAGAGTGGAAAAGCTTTTTGCTAAGATGTAGACGAGAAGAGAGGCTAAAGTCGAAGGTACGGTGCTCTGCAGAGATAAGCACTGCTCACAGACCTCTTTCGGCAGAAGGCGCACACCGCAGAGCACTGTGATGGGCTGAATCGTCTTTGTGCAAAGAAGCAGCTGCTTCGTGTCCGGGAGCCGGAGAGCGGCAACTTCGCAAAGGTGATGAAACAAGCTGTACAACACTGCGATTGTGTGCGCAGCTTGCCAACTGAGAGAAAAAAGTACCTGACGTCTCTCCTGCGTTTTCCATTCACATGAACATTCGATTGGAAGCTGTTTTGGACAACTTTCTTTCTCTTCTTGCAAAACACTCGGCAGACCTCCGTGCAGCCTCTAGAACACGATGGGAGATGATTTCTGTGCTGGCAAATTTTCTCCTTGCCAGACATAGTGGAAAAGCTTTTTGCTAAGATGTAGACGAGAAGAGAGGCTAAAGACGAAGGTACGGTGCTCTGCAGAGCTAAGCACCGCTCCCGGACTTCTTTCGGCAGAAGCCGCACACCGCAGAGCACTGTGAGCGGCAGAATCGTCTTTGCGCGAAGAAGCAGCTTCTTCGTCTCTGGGAGCCGGAGAGAGTGGCACCTTCGCAAAGGTGATGAAACAAGCTGTACAACACTGCGATTGTGTGCGCAGCTTGAAAACTGAGAGAATACAGTACCTGAGCACTCTCCTGCCTTTTCTATTCACATGAACATTGGATTGCAAGCTGTTTTGGACAACTTTCTTTCTCTTCTTGCAAAACACTCGGCAGACCTCCGTGCAGCCTCTAGAACACGATGGGAGATGTTTTCTGTGCTGGCAGAGTTTCTCCTTGCCAGACAGAGTGGAAAAGCTTTTTGCTAAGATGTAGACGAGAAGAGAGGCTAAAGACGAAGGTACGGTGCTCTGCAGAGCTAAGCACCGCTCCCGGACCTCTTTCGGCAGAAGGCGCACACCGCAGAGCACTGTGAGCGGCAGAATCGTCTTTGCGCGAAGAAGCAGCTTCTTCGTCTCCGGGAGCCGGAGAGAGCGGCAACTTCGCAAAGGTGATGAAACAGGCTGTACAACTCTGCGATTGTGTGCGCAGCTTGCCAACTGAGAGAAAACAGTACCTGACCACTCTCCTGCCTTTTCTATTCTCATGAACATTCGATTGGAAGCTGTTTTGGACAACTTTCTTTCTCTTCTTGCAAAACACTCGGCAGACCTCCGTGCAGCCTCTAGAACACGATGGGAGATGTTTTTTGTGCTGGCACAGTTTCTCCTTGCCAGACAGAGTGGAAAAGCTTTTTGCTAAGATGTAGACGAGAAGAGAGGCTAAAGACGAAGGTACGGTGCTCTGCAGAGCTAAGCACCGCTCCCGGACCTCTTTCGGCAGAAGGCGCACACCGCAGAGCACTGTGAGCGGCAGAATCGTCTTTGCGCGAAGAAGCAGCTTCTTCGTCTCCGGGAGCCGGAGAGAGCGGCATCTTCTCAAAGGTGATGAAACAAGCTGTACAACACTGCGATTGTGTGCGCAGCTTGAAAACTGAGAGAAAAGAGTACCTGACAACTCTCCTGCCTTTTCTATTCACATGAATATTCGATTGCAAGCTGTTTTGGACAACTTTCTTTCTCTCCTTGCAAAACACTCGACAGAACTCCGTGCAGCCTCTAGAACACTATGGGAGATGTTTTTTGTGCTGGCACAGTTTCTCCTTGCCAGACAGATTGGAAAAGCTTTTTGTTAAGATGTAGACGAGAAGAGAGGCTAAAGACGAAGGTACGGTGCTCTGCAGAGCTAAGCACCAATTCAGGGCCTCTTTCGGCAGAAGCCGCACACCGCAGAGCACTGTGAGCGGCAGAATCGTCTTTGCGCGAAGAAGCAGCTTCTTCGTCTCCGGGAGCCGGAGAGAGTGGCACCTTCGCAAAGGTGATGAAACAAGCTGTACAACACTGCGATTGTGTGCGCAGCTTGAAAACTGAGAGAAAACAGTACCTGAGCACTCTCCTGCCTTTTCTATTCACATGAACATTCGATTGCAAGCTGTTTTGGACAACTTTCTTTCTCTTCTTGCAAAACACTCGGCAGACTTCCGTGCAGCCTCTAGAACACGATGGGAGATGTTTTCTGTGCTGGCACAGTTTCTCCTTGCCAGACAGAGTGGAAAAGTTTTTGCTAAGATGTAGACAAGAAGAGAGGCTAAAGACGAAGGTACGGTGCTCTGCAGAGCTAAGCACCGCTCCCGGACCTCTTTCGGCAGAAGGCGCACACCGCAGAGCACTGTGAGCGGCAGAATCGTCTTTGCGCGAAGAAGCAGCTGCTTCGTGTCCGGGAGCCGGAGAGAGCGGAAACTTCGCAAAGGTGATGAAACAGGCTGTACAACTCTGCGATTGTGTGCGCAGCTTGCCAACTGAGAGAAAACAGTACCTGAGCACTCTCCTGCCTTTTCTATTCACATGAACATTCGATTGCAAGCTGTTTTGGACAACTTTCTTTCTCTTCTTGCAAAACACTCGGCAGACCTCCGTGCAGCCTCTAGAACACGATGGGAGATGTTTTCTGTGCTGGCACAGTTTCTCCTTGCCAGACAGAGTGGAAAAGCTTTTTGCTAAGATGTAGACGAGAAGAGAGGCTAAAGACGAAGGTACGGTGCTCTGCAGAGCTAAGCACCGCTCCCGGGCCTCTTTCGGCAGAAGCCGCACACCGCAGAGCACTGTGAGCGGCAGAATCGTCTTTGCGCGAAGAAGCAGCTTCTTCGTCTCCGGGAGCCGGAGAGAGTGGCACCTTCGCAAAGGTGATGAAACAAGCTGTACAACACTGCGATTGTGTGCGCAGCTTGAAAACTGAGAGAAAACAGTACCTGAGCACTCTCCTGCCTTTTCTATTCACATGAACATTGGATTGCAAGCTGTTTTGGACAACTTTCTTTCTCTTCTTGCAAAACACTCGGCAGACCTCCGTGCAGCCTCTAGAACACGATGGGAGATGTTTTCTGTGCTGGCACAGTTTCTCCTTGCCAGACAGAGTGGAAAAGTTTTTTGCTAAGATGTAGACGAGAAGAGAGGCTAAAGACGAAGGTACGGTGCTCTGCAGAGCTAAGCACCGCTCCCGGACCTCTTTCGGCAGAAGCCGCACACCGCAGAGCACTGTGAGCGGCAGAATCGTCTTTGCGCGAAGAAGCAGCTGCTTCGTGTCCGGGAGCCGGAGAGAGCGGCAGTTTCGCAAAGGTGATGAAACAGGCTGTACAACTCTGCGATTGTGTGCGCAGCTTGCCAACTGAGAGAAAACAGTACCTGACCACTCTCCTGCCTTTTCTATTCACATGAATATTCGATTGCAAGCTGTTTTGGACAACTTTCTTTCTCTTCTTGCAAAACACTCGGCAGACCTCCGTGCAGCCTCTAGAACACGATAGGATATGTTTTCTGTGCTGGCACAGTTTCTCCTTGCCAGACAGAGTGGAAAAGCTTTTTGCTAAGATGTAGACGAGAAGAGAGGCTAAAGACGAAGGTACGGTGCTCTGCAGAGCTAAGCACCGCTCCCGGACCTCTTTCGGCAGAAGCCGCACACCGCAGAGCACTGTAAGCGGCAGAATCGTCTTTGCGCGAAGAAGCAGCTTCTTCGTCTCTGGGAGCCGGAGAGAGTGGCAACTTCGCAAAGGTGATGAAACAAGCTGTACAACACTGCGATTGTGTGCGCAGCTTGCCAACTGAGAGAAAACAGTACCTGACCACTCTCCTGCCTTTTCTATCCACATGAACATTCGATTGCAAGCTGTTTTGGACAACTTTCTTTCTCTTCTTGCAAAACACTCGGCAGACCTCCGTGCAGCCTCTAGAACACGATGGGAGATGTTTTCTGTGCTGGCACAGTTTCTCCTTGCCAGACAGAGTGGAAAAGCTTTTTGCTAAGATGTAGACAAGAAGAGAGGCTAAAGACGAAGGTACGGTGCTCTGCAGAGCTAAGCACCGCTCCCGGACCTCTTTCGGCAGAAGGCGCACACCGCAGAGCACTGTGAGCGGCAGAATCGTCTTTGCGCGAGGAAGCAGCTTCTTTGTCTCCGGGAGCCGGAGAGAGCGGCAACTTCGCAAAGGTGATGAAACAGGCTGTAAAACTCTGCGATTGTGTGCGCAGCTTGCCAACTGAGAGAAAACAGTACCTGAGCACTCTCCTGCCTTTTCTATTCACATGAACATTCGATTGCAAGCTGTTTTGGACAACTTTCTTTCTCTTCTTGCAAAACACTCGGCAGACCTCCGTGCAGCCTCTAGAACACGATGGGAGATGTTTTCTGTGCTGGCAAAGTTTCTCCTTGCCAGACAGAGTGGAAAAGCTTTTTGCTAAGATGTAGACGAGAAGAGAGGCTAAAGACGAAGGTACGGTGCTCTGCAGAGCTAAGCACCGCTCCCGGGCCTCTTTCGGCAGAAGGCGCACACCGCAGAGCACTGTGAGCGGCAGAATCGTCTTTGCGCGAAGAAGCAGCTTCTTCGTCTCCGGGAGCCGGAGAGAGCGGCAACTTGGCAAAGGTGATGAAACAAGCTGTACAACACTGCGATTGTGTGCGCAGCTTGCCAACTGAGAGAAAACAGTACCTGAGCACTCTCCTGCCTTTTCTATTCACATGAACATTGGATTGCAAGCTGTTTTGGACAACTTTCTTTCTCTTCTTGCAAAACACTCGGCAGACCTCCGTGCAGCCTCTAGAACACGATGGGAGATGTTTTCTGTGCTGGCAGAGTTTCTCCTTGCCAGACAGAGTGGAAAAGCTTTTTGCTAAGATGTAGACGAGAAGAGAGGCTAAAGACGAAGGTACGGTGCTCTGCAGAGATAAGCACTGCTCACAGACCTCTTTCGGCAGAAGGCGCACACCGCAGAGCACTGTGAGCGGCCGAATCGTCTTTGCGCGAAGAAGCAGCTTCTTCGTCTCCGGGAGCCGGAGAGAGCGTCAGCTTCGCAAAGGTGATGAAACAAGCTGTACAACACTGCGATTGTGTGCGCAGCTTGAAAACTGAGAGAAAACAGTACCTGAGCACTCTCCTGCCTTTTCTATTCACATGAACATTCGATTGCAAGCTGTTTTGGACAACTTTCTTTCTCTTCTTGCAAAACACTCGGCAGACCTCCATGCAGCCTCTAGAACACGATGGGAGATGTTTTCTGTGCTGGCACAGTTTCTCCTTGCCAGACAGAGTGGAAAAGCTTTTTGCTAAGATGTAGACGAGAAGAGAGGCTAAAGACGAAGGTACGGTGCTCTGCAGAGCTAAGCACCGCTCCCGGACCTCTTTCGGCAGAAGGCGCACACCGCAGAGCACTGTGAGGGGCTGAATCGTCTTTGCGCGAAGAAGCAGCTGCTTCGTGTCCGGGAGCCGGAGAGCGGCAGCTTCGCAAAGGTGATGAAACAAGCTGTATAACACTGCGATTGTGTGCGCAGCTTGCCAACTGAGGGAAAACAGTACCTGACGTCTCTCCTGCCTTTTCTATTCACATGAACATTCGATTGCAAGCTGTTTTGGACAACTTTCTTTCTCTTCTTGCAAAACACTCGGCAGACCTCCGTGCAGCCTCTAGAACACGATGGGAGATGTTTTCTGTGCTGGCACAGTTTCTCCTTTCCAGACAGAGTGGAAAAGCTTTTTGCTAAGATGTAGACGAGAAGAGAGGCTAAAGACGAAGGTACGGTGCTCTGCAGAGCTAAGCACCGCTCCCGGGCCTCTTTCGGCAGAAGGCGCACACCGCAGAGCACTGTGAGCGGCAGAATCGTCTTTGCGCGAGGAAGCAGCTTCTTCGTCTCCGGGAGCCGGAGAGAGCGGCAACTTCGCAAAGGTGATGAAACAGGCTGTACAACTCTGCGATTGTGTGCGCAGCTTGCCAACTGAGAGAAAACAGTACCTGACCACTCTCCTGCCTTTTCTATTCACATGAACATTCGATTGCAAGCTGTTTTGGACAACTTTCTTTCTCTTCTTGCAAAACACTCGGCAGACCTCCGTGCAGCCTCTAGAACACGATGGGAGATGTTTTCTGTGCTGGCAGAGTTTCTCCTTGCCAGACAGAGTGGAAAAGCTTTTTGCTAAGATGTAGACGAGAAGAGAGGCTAAAGACGAAGGTACGGTGCTCTGCAGAGCTAAGCACCGCTCCCGGACCTCTTTCGGCAGAAGGCGCACACCGCAGAGCACTGTGAGCGGCAGAATCGTCTTTGCGCGAAGAAGCAGCTTCTTCGTCTCCGGGAGCCGGAGAGAGCGGCAACTTCGCAAAGGTGATGAAACAAGCTGTACAACACTGCGATTGTGTGCGCAGCTTGAAAACTGAGAGAAAACAGTACCTGACCACTCTCCTGCCTTTTGTATTCGCATGAACTTTGGATTGAAGCTGTTTTGGACAACTTTCTTTCTCTTCTTGCAAAACACTCGGCAGACCTCCGTGCAGCCTCTAGAACACGATGGGAGATGTTTTCTGTGCTGGCACTGTTTCTCCGTGCCAGACAGAGTGGAAAAGATTTTGCTAAGATGTAGACGAGAAGAGAGGCTAAAGACGAAGGTACGGTGCTCTGCAGAGCTAAGCACCGCTCCCGGACCTCTTTCGGCAGAAGGCGCACACCGCAGAGCACTGTGAGGGGCTGAATCGTCTTTGCGCAAAGAAGCAGCTGCTTCGTGTCCGGGAGCCGGAGAGCGGCAACTTCGCAAAGGTGATGAAACAAGCTGTACAACACTGCGATTGTGTGCGCAGCTTGCCAACTGAGAGAAAAAAGTACCTGACGTCTCTCCTGCGTTTTCCATTCACATGAACATTCGATTGGAAGCTGTTTTGGACAACTTTCTTTCTCTTCTTGCAAAACACTCGGCAGACCTCCGTGCAGCCTCTAGATCACGATGGGAGATGTTTTCTGTGCTGGCAAATTTTCTCCTTGCCAGACATAGTGGAAAAGCTTTTTGCTAAGATGTAGACGAGAAGAGAGGCTAAAGACGAAGGTACGGTGCTCTGCAGAGCTAAGCACCGCTCCCGGACCTCTTTCGGCAGAAGGCGCACACCGCAGAGCACTGTGAGCGGCAGAATCGTCTTTGCGCGAAGAAGCAGCTTCTTCGTCTCTGGGAGCCGGAGAGAGTGGCACCTTCGCAAAGGTGATGAAACAAGCTGTACAACACTGCGATTGTGTGCGCAGCTTGAAAACTGAGAGAAAACAGTACCTGAGCACTCTCCTGCCTTTTCTATTCACATGAACATTGGATTGCAAGCTGTTTTGGACAACTTTCTTTCTCTTCTTGCAAAACACTCGGCAGAGTTCCGTGCAGCCTCTAGAACACGATGGGAGATGTTTTCTGTGCTGGCAGAGTTTCTCCTTGCCAGACAGAGTGGAAAAGCTTTTTGCTAAGATGTAGACGAGAAGAGAGGCTAAAGACGAAGGTACGGTGCTCTGCAGAGCTAAGCACCGCTCCCGGACCTCTTTCGGCAGAAGGCGCACACCGCAGAGCACTGTGAGCGGCAGAATCGTCTTTGCGCGAAGAAGCAGCTTCTTCGTCTCCGGGAGCCGGAGAGAGCGGCAACTTCGCAAAGGTGATGAAACAGGCTGTACAACTCTGCGATTGTGTGCGCAGCTTGCCAACTGAGAGAAAACAGTACCTGACCACTCTCCTGACTTTTCTATTCTCATGAACATTCGATTGGAAGCTGTTTTGGACAACTTTCTTTCTCTTCTTGCAAAACACTCGGCAGACCTCCGTGCAGCCTCTAGAACACGATGGGAGATGTTTTTTGTGCTGGCACAGTTTCTCCTTGCCAGACAGAGTGGAAAAGCTTTTTGCTAAGATGTAGACGAGAAGAGAGGCTAAAGACGAAGGTACGGTGCTCTGCAGAGCTAAGCACCGCTCCCGGACCTCTTTCGGCAGAAGGCGCACACCGCAGAGCACTGTGAGCGGCAGAATCGTCTTTGCGCGAAGAAGCAGCTTCTTCGTCTCCGGGAGCCGGAGAGAGCGGCATCTTCTCAAAGGTGATGAAACAAGCTGTACAACACTGCGATTGTGTGCGCAGCTTGAAAACTGAGAGAAAACAGTACCTGACCACTCTCCTGCCTTTTCTATTCACATGAACATTCGATTGCAAGCTGTTTTGGACAACTTTCTTTCTCTTCTTGCAAAACACTCGGCAGACCTCCGTGCAGCCTCTAGAACACTATGGGAGATGTTTTTTGTGCTGGCACAGTTTCTCCTTGCCAGACAGATTGGAAAAGCTTTTTGTTAAGATGTAGACGAGAAGAGAGGCTAAAGACGAAGGTACGGTGCTCTGCAGAGCTAAGCACCAATTCAGGGCCTCTTTCGGCAGAAGCCGCACACCGCAGAGCACTGTGAGCGGCAGAATCGTCTTTGCGCGAAGAAGCAGCTTCTTCGTCTCCGGGAGCCGGAGAGAGTGGCACCTTCGCAAAGGTGATGAAACAAGCTGTACAACACTGCCATTGTGTGCGCAGCTTGAAAACTGAGAGAAAACAGTACCTGAGCACTCTCCTGCCTTTTCTATTCACATGAACATTCGATTGCAAGCTGTTTTGGACAACTTTCTTTCTCTTCTTGCAAAACACTCGGCAGACTTCCGTGCAGCCTCTAGAACACGATGGGAGATGTTTTCTGTGCTGGCACAGTTTCTCCTTGCCAGACAGAGTGGAAAAGTTTTTGCTAAGATGTAGACAAGAAGAGAGGCTAAAGACGAAGGTACGGTGCTCTGCAGAGCTAAGCACCGCTCCCGGGCCTCTTTCGGCAGAAGGCGCACACCGCAGAGCACTGTGAGCGGCAGAATCGTCTTTGCGCGAAGAAGCAGCTTCTTCGTCTCCGGGAGCCGGAGAGAGCGGCAACTTGGCAAAGGTGATGAAACAAGCTGTACAACACTGCGATTGTGTGCGCAGCTTGCCAACTGAGAGAAAACAGTACCTGAGCACTCTCCTGCCTTTTCTATTCACATGAACATTCGATTGCAAGCTGTTTTGGACAACTTTCTTTCTCTTCTTGCAAAACACTCGGCAGACCTCCGTGCAGCCTCTAGAACACGATGGGAGATGTTTTCTGTGCTGGCAGAGTTTCTCCTTGCCAGACAGAGTGGAAAAGCTTTTTGCTAAGATGTAGACGAGAAGAGAGGCTAAAGACGAAGGTACGGTGCTCTGCAGAGATAAGCACTGCTCACAGACCTCTTTCGGCAGAAGGCGCACACCGCAGAGCACTGTGAGCGGCCGAATCGTCTTTGCGCGAAGAAGCAGCTTCTTCGTCTCCGGGAGCCGGAGAGAGCGTCAGCTTCGCAAAGGTGATGAAACAAGCTGTACAACACTGCGATTGTGTGCGCAGCTTGAAAACTGAGAGAAAACAGTACCTGAGCACTCTCCTGCCTTTTCTATTCACATGAACATTCGATTGCAAGCTGTTTTGGACAACTTTCTTTCTCTTCTTGCAAAACACTCGGCAGACCTCCATGCAGCCTCTAGAACACGATGGGAGATGTTTTCTGTGCTGGCACAGTTTCTCCTTGCCAGACAGAGTGGAAAAGCTTTTTGCTAAGATGTAGACGAGAAGAGAGGCTAAAGACGAAGGTACGGTGCTCTGCAGAGCTAAGCACCGCTCCCGGACCTCTTTCGGCAGAAGGCGCACACCGCAGAGCACTGTGAGGGGCTGAATCGTCTTTGCGCGAAGAAGCAGCTGCTTCGTGTCCGGGAGCCGGAGAGCGGCAGCTTCGCAAAGGTGATGAAACAAGCTGTATAACACTGCGATTGTGTGCGCAGCTTGCCAACTGAGGGAAAACAGTACCTGACGTCTCTCCTGCCTTTTCTATTCACATGAACATTCGATTGCAAGCTGTTTTGGACAACTTTCTTTCTCTTCTTGCAAAACACTCGGCAGACCTCCGTGCAGCCTCTAGAACACGATGGGAGATGTTTTCTGTGCTGGCACAGTTTCTCCTTTCCAGACAGAGTGGAAAAGCTTTTTGCTAAGATGTAGACGAGAAGAGAGGCTAAAGACGAAGGTACGGTGCTCTGCAGAGCTAAGCACCGCTCCCGGGCCTCTTTCGGCAGAAGGCGCACACCGCAGAGCACTGTGAGCGGCAGAATCGTCTTTGCGCGAGGAAGCAGCTTCTTCGTCTCCGGGAGCCGGAGAGAGCGGCAACTTCGCAAAGGTGATGAAACAGGCTGTACAACTCTGCGATTGTGTGCGCAGCTTGCCAACTGAGAGAAAACAGTACCTGACCACTCTCCTGCCTTTTCTATTCACATGAACATTCGATTGCAAGCTGTTTTGGACAACTTTCTTTCTCTTCTTGCAAAACACTCGGCAGACCTCCGTGCAGCCTCTAGAACACGATGGGAGATGTTTTCTGTGCTGGCAGAGTTTCTCCTTGCCAGACAGAGTGGAAAAGCTTTTTGCTAAGATGTAGACGAGAAGAGAGGCTAAAGACGAAGGTACGGTGCTCTGCAGAGCTAAGCACCGCTCCCGGACCTCTTTCGGCAGAAGGCGCACACCGCAGAGCATTGTGAGCGGCCGAATCGTCTTTGCGCGAAGAAGCAGCTTCTTCGTCTCCGGGAGCCGGAGAGAGTGGCACCTTCGCAAAGGTGATGAAACAAGCTGTACAACACTGCGATTGTGTGCGCAGCTTGAAAACTGAGAGAAAACAGTACCTGAGCACTCTCCTGCCTTTTCTATTCGCATGAACATTGGATTGCAAGCTGTTTTGGACAACTTTCTTTCTCTTCTTGTAAAACACTCGGCAGACTTCCGTGCAGCCTCTAGAACACGATGGGAGATGTTTTCTGTGCTGGCACAGTTTCTCCTTGCCAGACAGAGTGGAAAAGCTTTTTGCTAAGATGTAGACGAGAAGAGAGGCTAAAGACGAAGGTACGGTGCTCTGCAGAGCTAAGCACCGCTCCCGGACCTCTTTCGGCAGAAGGCGCACACCGCAGAGCACTGTGAGCGGCAGAATCGTCTTTGCGCGAAGAAGCAGCTTCTTCGTCTCCGCGAGCCAGAGAGAGCGGCAACTTCGCAAAGGTGATGAAACAAGCTGTACAACTCTGCGATTGTGTGCGCAGCTTGCCAACTGAGAGAAAACAGTACCTGACCACTCTCCTGCCTTTTCTATTCACATGAACATTGGATTGCAAGCTGTTTTGGACAACTTTCTTTCTCTTCTTGCAAGACACTCGGCAGACCTCCGTGCAGCCTCTAGAACACGATGGGAGATGTTTTCTGTGCTGGTACAGTTTGTCCTTGCCAGACAGAGTGGAAAAGCTTTTTGCTAAGATGTAGACGAGAAGAGAGGCTAAAGACGAAGGTACGGTGCTCTGCAGAGCTAAGCACCGCTCCCGGACCTCTTTCGGCAGAAGGCGCACACCGCAGAGCACTGTGAGCGGCAGAATCGTCTTTGCGCGAAGAAGCAGCTTCTTCGTCTCCGGGAGCCGGAGAGAGCGGCAACTTCGCAAAGGTGATGAAACAAGCTGTACAACACTGCGATTGTGTGCGCAGCTTGAAAACTGAGAGAAAACAGTACCTGACCACTCTCCTGCCTTTTGTATTCGCATGAACTTTGGATTGAAGCTGTTTTGGACAACTTTCTTTCTCTTCTTGCAAAACACTCGGCAGACCTCCGTGCAGCCTCTAGAACACGATGGGAGATGTTTTCTGTGCTGGCACTGTTTCTCCGTGCCAGACAGAGTGGAAAAGATTTTGCTAAGATGTAGACGAGAAGAGAGGCTAAAGACGAAGGTACGGTGCTCTGCAGAGCTAAGCACCGCTCCCGGACCTCTTTCGGCAGAAGGCGCACACCGCAGAGCACTGTGAGCGGCAGAATCGTCTTTGCGCGAGGAAGCAGCTTCTTCGTCTCCGGGAGCCGGAGAGAGCGGCAACTTCGCAAAGGTGATGAAACAGGCTGTACAACTCTGCGATTGTGTGCGCAGCTTGCCAACTGAGAGAAAACAGTACCTGACCACTCTCCTGCCTTTTCTATTCACATGAACATTCGATTGGAAGCTGTTTTGGACAACTTTCTTTCTCTTCTTGCAAAACACTCGGCAGACCTCCGTGCAGCCTCTAGAACACGATGGGAGATGTTTTCTGTGCTGGCACAGTTTCTCTTTGCCAGACAGAGTGGAAAAGCTTTTTGCTAAAATGTAGACGAGAAGAGAGGCTAAAGACGAAGGTACGGTGCTCTGCAGAGCTAAGCACCGCTCCCGGGCCTCTTTCGGCAGAAGGCGCACACCGCAGAGCACTGTGAGCGGCAGAATCGTCTTTGCGCGAAGAAGCAGCTTCTTCGTCTCCGGGAGCCGGAGAGTGCGGCATCTTCTCAAAGGTGATGAAACAAGCTGTACAACACTGCGATTGTGTGCGCAGCTTGAAAACTGAGAGAAAACAGTACCTGAGCACTCTCCTGCCTTTTCTATTCACATGAACATTCGATTGCAAGCTGTTTTGGACAACTTTCTTTCTCTTCTTGCAAAACACTCGGCAGACTTCCGTGCAGCCTCTAGAACACGATGGGAGATGTTTTCTGTGCTGGCACAGTTTCTCCTTGCCAGACAGAGTGGAAAAGCTTTTTGCAAGATTTAGACAAGAACAGAGGGTAAAGACGAAGGTACGGTGCTCTGCAGAGCTAAGCACCGCTCCCGGACCTCTTTCGGCAGAAGCCGCACACCGCAGAGCACTGTGAGCGGCAGAATCGTCTTTGCGCGAAGAAGCAGCTGCTTCGTGTCCGGGAGCCGGAGAGAGCGGCAACTTCGCAAAGGTGGTGAAACAGGCTGTACAACTCTGCGATTGTGTGCGCAGCTTGCCAACTGAGAGAAAACAGTACCTGACCACTCTCCTGCCTATTCTATTCACATGAACATTCGATTGGAAGCTGTTTTGGACAACTTTCTTTCTCTTCTTGCAAAACACTCGGCAGACCTCCGTGCAGCCTCTAGAACACGATAGGATATGTTTTCTGTGCTGGCACAGTTTCTCCTTGCCAGACAGAGTGGAAAAGCTTTTTGCTAAGATGTAGACGAGAAGAGAGGCTAAAGATGAAGGTACGGTGCTCTGCAGAGCTAAGCACCGCTCCCGGGCCTCTTTCGGCAGAAGGTGCACACCGCAGAGCACTGTAAGCGGCAGAATCGTCTTTGCGCGAAGAAGCAGCTTCTTCGTCTCCGGGAGCCGGAGAGAGCGTCAGCTTCGCAAAGGTGATGAAACAAGCTGTACAACACTGCGATTGTGTGCGCAGCTTGAAAACTGAGAGAAAACAGTACCTGAGCACTCTCCTGCCTTTTCTATTCACATGAACATTGGATTGCAAGCTGTTTTGGACAACTTTCTTTCTCTTCTTGCAAAACACTCGGCAGACCTCCGTGCAGCCTCTAGAACACGATGGGAGATGTTTTCTGTGCTGGTACAGTTTCTCCTTGCCAGACAGAGTGGAAAAGCTTTTTGCTAAGATGTAGACGAGAAGAGAGGCTAAAGACGAAGGTACGGTGCTCTGCAGAGCTAAGCACCGCTCCCAGAGCTCTTTCGGCAGAAGGCGCACACCGCAGAGCACTGTGAGGGGCTGAATCGTCTTTGCGCGAAGAAGCAGCTTCTTCGTCTCCGGGAGCCGGAGAGCGGCAGCTTCGCAAAGGTGATGAAACAAGCTGTACAACACTGCCATTGTGTGCGCAGCTTGCCAACTGAGAGAAAACAGTACCTGACGTCTTTCCTGCCTTTTCTATTCACATGAACATTCGATTGCAAGCTGTTTTGGACAACTTTCTTTCTCTTCTTGCAAGACACTCGGCAGACCTCCGTGCAGCCTCTAGAACACGATGGGAGATGTTTTCTGTGCTGGCACAGTTTCTCCTTTCCAGACAGAGTGGAAAAGCTTTTTGCTAAGATGTAGACGAGAAGAGAGGCTAAAGACGAAGGTACGGTGCTCTGCAGAGCTAAGCACCGCTCCCGGACCTCTTTCGGCAGAAGGCGCACACCGCAGCGCACTGTGAGCGGCAGAATCGTCTTGCCCGAGGAAGCAGCTTCTTCGTCTCCGGGAGCCGGAGAGAGCGGCAACTTCGCAAAGGTGATGAAACAAGCTGTACAACACTGCGATTGTGTGCGCAGCTTGAAAACTGAGAGAAAACAGTACCTGACCACTCTCCTGCCTTTTGTATTCGCATGAACTTTGGATTGAAGCTGTTTTGGACAACTTTCTTTCTCTTCTTGCAAAACACTCGGCAGACCTCCGTGCAGCCTCTAGAACACGATGGGAGATGTTTTCTGTGCTGGCACAGTTTCTCTTTGCCAGACAGAGTGGAAAAGCTTTTTGCTAAGATGTAGACGAGAAGAGAGGCTAAAGACGAAGGTACGGTGCTCTGCAGAGCTAAGCACCGCTCCCGGGCCTCTTTCGGCAGAAGGCGCACACCGCAGAGCACTGTGAGCGGCAGAATCGTCTTTGCGCGAAGAAGCAGCTTCTTCGTCTCCGGGAGCCGGAGAGTGCGGCATCTTCTCAAAGGTGATGAAACAAGCTGTACAACACTGCGATTGTGTGCGCAGCTTGAAAACTGAGAGAAAACAGTACCTGAGCACTCTCCTGCCTTTTCTATTCACATGAACATTGGATTGCAAGCTGTTTTGGACAACTTTCTTTCTCTTCTTGCAAAACACTCGGCAGACCTCCGTGCAGCCTCTAGAACACGATGGGAGATGTTTTCTGTGCTGGTACAGTTTCTCCTTGCCAGACAGAGTGGAAAAGCTTTTTGCTAAGATGTAGACGAGAAGAGAGGCTAAAGACGAAGGTACGGTGCTCTGCAGAGCTAAGCAACGCTCCCAGACCTCTTTCGGCAGAAGGCGCACACCGCAGAGCACTGTGAGGGGCTGAATCGTCTTTGCGCAAAGAAGCAGCTGCTTCGTGTCCGGGAGCCGGAGAGCGGCAACTTCGCAAAGGTGATGAAACAAGCTGTACAACACTGCGATTGTGTGCGCAGCTTGCCAACTGAGAGAAAAAAGTACCTGACGTCTCTCCTGCGTTTTCCATTCACATGAACATTCGATTGGAAGCTGTTTTGGACAACTTTCTTTCTCTTCTTGCAAAACACTCGGCAGACCTCCGTGCAGCCTCTAGATCACGATGGGAGATGTTTTCTGTGCTGGCAAATTTTCTCCTTGCCAGACATAGTGGAAAAGCTTTTTGCTAAGATGTAGACGAGAAGAGAGGCTAAAGACGAAGGTACGGTGCTCTGCAGAGCTAAGCACCGCTCCCGGACCTCTTTCGGCAGAAGGCGCACACCGCAGAGCACTGTGAGCGGCAGAATCGTCTTTGCGCGAAGAAGCAGCTTCTTCGTCTCTGGGAGCCGGAGAGAGTGGCACCTTCGCAAAGGTGATGAAACAAGCTGTACAACACTGCGATTGTGTGCGCAGCTTGAAAACTGAGAGAAAACAGTACCTGAGCACTCTCCTGCCTTTTCTATTCACATGAACATTGGATTGCAAGCTGTTTTGGACAACTTTCTTTCTCTTCTTGCAAAACACTCGGCAGACTTCCGTGCAGCCTCTAGAACACGATGGGAGATGTTTTCTGTGCTGGCAGAGTTTCTCCTTGCCAGACAGAGTGGAAAAGCTTTTTGCTAAGATGTAGACGAGAAGAGAGGCTAAAGACGAAGGTACGGTGCTCTGCAGAGCTAAGCACCGCTCCCGGACCTCTTTCGGCAGAAGGCGCACACCGCAGAGCACTGTGAGCGGCAGAATCGTCTTTGCGCGAAGAAGCAGCTTCTTCGTCTCCGGGAGCCGGAGAGAGCGGCAACTTCGCAAAGGTGATGAAACAGGCTGTACAACTCTGCGATTGTGTGCGCAGCTTGCCAACTGAGAGAAAACAGTACCTGACCACTCTCCTGACTTTTCTATTCTCATGAACATTCGATTGGAAGCTGTTTTGGACAACTTTCTTTCTCTTCTTGCAAAACACTCGGCAGACCTCCGTGCAGCCTCTAGAACACGATGGGAGATGTTTTTTGTGCTGGCACAGTTTCTCCTTGCCAGACAGAGTGGAAAAGCTTTTTGCTAAGATGTAGACGAGAAGAGAGGCTAAAGACGAAGGTACGGTGCTCTGCAGAGCTAAGCACCGCTCCCGGACCTCTTTCGGCAGAAGGCGCACACCGCAGAGCACTGTGAGCGGCAGAATCGTCTTTGCGCGAAGAAGCAGCTTCTTCGTCTCCGGGAGCCGGAGAGAGCGGCATCTTCTCAAAGGTGATGAAACAAGCTGTACAACACTGCGATTGTGTGCGCAGCTTGAAAACTGAGAGAAAACAGTACCTGACCACTCTCCTGCCTTTTCTATTCACATGAACATTCGATTGCAAGCTGTTTTGGACAACTTTCTTTCTCTTCTTGCAAAACACTCGGCAGACCTCCGTGCAGCCTCTAGAACACTATGGGAGATGTTTTTTGTGCTGGCACAGTTTCTCCTTGCCAGACAGATTGGAAAAGCTTTTTGTTAAGATGTAGACGAGAAGAGAGGCTAAAGACGAAGGTACGGTGCTCTGCAGAGCTAAGCACCAATTCAGGGCCTCTTTCGGCAGAAGCCGCACACCGCAGAGCACTGTGAGCGGCAGAATCGTCTTTGCGCGAAGAAGCAGCTTCTTCGTCTCCGGGAGCCGGAGAGAGTGGCACCTTCGCAAAGGTGATGAAACAAGCTGTACAACACTGCCATTGTGTGCGCAGCTTGAAAACTGAGAGAAAACAGTACCTGAGCACTCTCCTGCCTTTTCTATTCACATGAACATTCGATTGCAAGCTGTTTTGGACAACTTTCTTTCTCTTCTTGCAAAACACTCGGCAGACTTCCGTGCAGCCTCTAGAACACGATGGGAGATGTTTTCTGTGCTGGCACAGTTTCTCCTTGCCAGACAGAGTGGAAAAGTTTTTGCTAAGATGTAGACAAGAAGAGAGGCTAAAGACGAAGGTACGGTGCTCTGCAGAGCTAAGCACCGCTCCCGGACCTCTTTCGGCAGAAGGCGCACACCGCAGAGCACTGTGAGCGGCAGAATCGTCTTTGCGCGAAGAAGCAGCTGCTTCGTGTCCGGGAGCCGGAGAGAGCGGCAACTTCGCAAAGGTGATGAAACAGGCTGTACAACTCTGCGATTGTGTGCGCAGCTTGCCAACTGAGAGAAAACGGTACCTGACCACTCTCCTGCCTTTTCTATTCACATGAACATTCGATTGGAAGCTGTTTTGGACAACTTTCTTTCTCTTCTTGCAAAACACTCGGCAGACCTCCGTGCAGCCTCTAGAACACGATGGGAGATGTTTTCTGTGCTGGCACAGTTTCTCCTTGCCAGACAGAGTGGAAAAGCTTTTTGCTAAGATGTAGACGAGAAGAGAGGCTAAAGACGAAGGTACGGTGCTCTGCAGAGCTAAGCACCGCTCCCGGGCCTCTTTCGGCAGAAGCCGCACACCGCAGAGCACTGTGAGCGGCAGAATCGTCTTTGCGCGAAGAAGCAGCTTCTTCGTCTCCGGGAGCCGGAGAGAGTGGCACCTTCGCAAAGGTGATGAAACAAGCTGTACAACACTGCGATTGTGTGCGCAGCTTGAAAACTGAGAGAAAACAGTACCTGAGCACTCTCCTGCCTTTTCTATTCACATGAACATTGGATTGCAAGCTGTTTTGGACAACTTTCTTTCTCTTCTTGCAAAACACTCGGCAGACTTCCGTGCAGCCTCTAGAACACGATGGGAGATGTTTTCTGTGCTGGCACAGTTTCTCCTTGCCAGACAGAGTGGAAAAGTTTTTGCTAAGATGTAGACAAGAAGAGAGGCTAAAGACGAAGGTACGGTGCTCTGCAGAGCTAAGCACCGCTCCCGGACCTCTTTCGGCAGAAGGCGCACACCGCAGAGCACTGTGAGCGGCAGAATCGTCTTTGCGCGAAGAAGCAGCTGCTTCGTGTCCGGGAGCCGGAGAGAGCGGCAACTTCGCAAAGGTGATGAAACAGGCTGTACAACTCTGCGATTGTGTGCGCAGCTTGCCAACTGAGAGAAAACTGTACCTGACCACTCTCCTGCCTTTTCTATTCACATGAACATTCGATTGGAAGCTGTTTTGGACAACTTTCTTTCTCTTCTTGCAAAACACTCGGCAGACCTCCGTGCAGCCTCTAGAACACGATGGGAGATGTTTTCTGTGCTGGCACAGTTTCTCCTTGCCAGACAGAGTGGAAAAGCTTTTTGCTAAGATGTAGACGAGAAGAGAGGCTAAAGACGAAGGTACGGTGCTCTGCAGAGCTAAGCACCGCTCCCGGGCCTCTTTCGGCAGAAGCCGCACACCGCAGAGCACTGTGAGCGGCAGAATCGTCTTTGCGCGAAGAAGCAGCTTCTTCGTCTCCGGGAGCCGGAGAGAGGGGCACCTTCGCAAAGGTGATGAAACAAGCTGTACAACACTGCGATTGTGTGCGCAGCTTGAAAACTGAGAGAAAACAGTACCTGAGCACTCTCCTGCCTTTTCTATTCACATGAACATTGGATTGCAAGCTGTTTTGGACAACTTTCTTTCTCTTCTTGCAAAACACTCGGCAGACTTCCGTGCAGCCTCTAGAACACGATGGGAGATGTTTTCTGTGCTGGCACAGTTTCTCCTTGCCAGACAGAGTGGAAAAGGTTTTTGCTAAGATGTAGACAAGAAGAGAGGCTAAAGACGAAGGTACGGTGCTCTGCAGAGCTAAGCACCGCTCCCGGACCTCTTTCGGCAGAAGGCGCACACCGCAGAGCACTGTGAGCGGCAGAATCGTCTTTGCGCGAAGAAGCAGCTGCTTCGTGTCCGGGAGCCGGAGAGAGCGGCAGCTTCGCAAAGGTGATGAAACAGGCTGTACAACTCTGCGATTGTGTGCGCAGCTTGCCAACTGAGAGAAAACAGTACCTGACCACTCTCCTGCCTTTTCTATTCACATGAATATTCGATTGTAAGCTGTTTTGGACAACTTTCTTTCTCTTCTTGCAAAACACTCGGCAGACCTCCGTGCAGCCTCTAGAACACGATAGGATATGTTTTCTGTGCTGGCACAGTTTGTCCATGCCAGACAGAGTGGAAAAGCTTTTTGCTAAGATGTAGACGAGAAGAGAGGCTAAAGACGAAGGTACGGTGCTCTGCAGAGCTAAGCACCGCTCCCGGGCCTGTTTCGGCAGAAGGCGCACACCGCAGAGCACTGTGAGCGGCAGAATCGTCTTTGCGCGAAGAAGCAGCTTCTTCGTCTCCGGGAGCCGGAGAGAGCAGCAACTTCGCAAAGGTGATGAAACAAGCTGTACAACACTGCGATTGTGTGCGCAGCTTGCCAACTGAGAGAAAACAGTACCTGAGCACTCTCCTGCCTTTTCTATTCACATGAACATTGGATTGCAAGCTGTTTTGGACAACTTTCTTTCTCTTCTTGCAAAACACTCGGCAGACCTCCGTGCAGCCTCTAGAACACGATAGGATATGTTTTCTGTGCTGGCACAGTTTCTCCTTGCCAGACAGAGTGGAAAAGCTTTTTGCTAAGATGTAGACGAGAAGAGAGGCTAAAGACGAAGGTACGGTGCTCTGCAGAGCTAAGCACCGCTCCCGGGCCTGTTTCGGCAGAAGGCGCACACCGCAGAGCACTGTGAGCGGCAGAATCGTCTTTGCGCGAAGAAGCAGCTTCTTCGTCTCCGGGAGCCGGAGAGAGCAGCAACTTCGCAAAGGTGATGAAACAAGCTGTACAACACTGCGATTGTGTGCGCAGCTTGCCAACTGAGAGAAAACAGTACCTGAGCACTCTCCTGCCTTTTCTATTCACATGAACATTGGATTGCAAGCTGTTTTGGACAACTTTCTTTCTCTTCTTGCAAAACACTCGGCAGACCTCCGTGCAGCCTCTAGAACACGATAGGATATGTTTTCTGTGCTGGCACAGTTTCTCCTTGCCAGACAGAGTGGAAAAGCTTTTTGCTAAGATGTAGACGAGAAGAGAGGCTAAAGACGAAGGTACGGTGCTCTGCAGAGCTAAGCACCGCTCCCGGACCTCTTTCGGCGTAAGGCGCACACCGCAGAGCACTGTGAGCGGCAGAATCGTCTTTGCGCGAAGAAGCAGCTTCTTCGTCTCTGGGAGCCGGAGAGAGCGGCAACTTCGCAAAGGTGATGAAACAAGCTGTACAACACTGCGATTGTGTGCGCAGCTTGCCAACTGAGAGAAAACAGTACCTGAGCACTCTCCTGCCTTTTCTATTCACATGAACATTCGATTGCAAGCTGTTTTGGACAACTTTCTTTCTCTTCTTGCAAAACACTCGGCAGACCTCCGTGCAGCCTCTAGAACACGATGGGAGATGTTTTCTGTGCTGGCAAAGTTTCTCCTTGCCAGACAGAGTGGAAAAGCTTTTTGCTAAGATGTAGACGAGAAGAGAGGCTAAAGACGAAGGTACGGTGCTCTGCAGAGCTAAGCACCGCTCCCGGGCCTCTTTCGGCAGAAGGCGCACACCGCAGAGCACTGTGAGCGGCAGAATCGTCTTTGCGCGAAGAAGCAGCTTCTTCGTCTCCGGGAGCCGGAGAGAGCGGCAACTTCGCAAAGGTGATGAAACAAGCTGTACAACACTGCGATTGTGTGCGCAGCTTGCCAACTGAGAGAAAACAGTACCTGAGCACTCTCCTGCCTTTTCTATTCACATGAACATTGGATTGCAAGCTGTTTTGGACAACTTTCTTTCTCTTCTTGCAAAACACTCGGCAGACCTCCGTGCAGCCTCTAGAACACAATGGGAGATGTTTTCTGTGCTGGCAGAGTTTCTCCTTGCCAGACAGAGTGGAAAAGCTTTTTGCTAAGATGTAGACGAGAAGAGAGGCTAAAGACGAAGGTACGGTGCTCTGCAGAGATAAGCACTGCTCACAGACCTCTTTCGGCAGAAGGCGCACACCGCAGAGCACTGTGAGCGGCCGAATCGTCTTTGCGCGAAGAAGCAGCTTCTTCGTCTCCGGGAGCCGGAGAGAGTGGCACCTTCGCAAAGGTGATGAAACAAGCTGTACAACACTGCGATTGTGTGCGCAGCTTGAAAACTGAGAGAAAACAGTACCTGAGCACTCTCCTGCCTTTTCTATTCGCATGAACATTGGATTGCAAGCTGTTTTGGACAACTTTCTTTCTCTTCTTGCAAAACACTCGGCAGACCTCCGTGCAGCCTCTAGAACACGATGGGAGATGTTTTCTGTGCTGGCACAGTTTCTCCTTGCCAGACAGAGTGGAAAAGCTTTTTGCTAAGATGTAGACAAGAAGAGAGGCTAAAGACGAAGGTACGGTGCTCTGCAGAGCTAAGCACCGCTCCCGGACCACTTTCGGCAGAAGGCGCACACCGCAGAGCACTGTGAGCGGCAGAATCGTCTTTGCGCGAAGAAGCAGCTTCTTCGTCTCCGGGAGCCGGAGAGAGCGGCAACTTCGCAAAGGTGATGAAACAGGCTGTACAACTCTGCGATTGTGTGCGCAGCTTGCCAACTGAGAGAAAACAGTACCTGACCACTCTCCTGCCTTTTCTATTCACATGAACATTCGATTGCAAGCTGTTTTGGACAACTTTCTTTCTCTTCTTGCAAGACACTCGGCAGACCTCCGTGCAGCCTCTAGAACACGATGGGAGATGTTTTCTGTGCTGGTACAGTTTGTCTTTGCCAGACAGAGTGGAAAAGCTTTTTGCTAAGATGTAGACGAGAAGAGAGGCTAAAGACGAAGGTACGGTGCTCTGCAGAGCTAAGCACCGCTCCCGGACCTCTTTCGGCAGAAGGCGCACACCGCAGAGCACTGTGAGCGGCAGAATCGTCTTTGCGCGAAGAAGCAGCTTCTTCGTCTCCGGGAGCCGGAGAGAGCGGCAACTTCGCAAAGGTGATGAAACAAGCTGTACAACACTGCGATTGTGTGCGCAGCTTGAAAACTGAGAGAAAACAGTACCTGACCACTCTCCTGCCTTTTGTATTCGCATGAACTTTGGATTGAAGCTGTTTTGGACAACTTTCTTTCTCTTCGTGCAAAACACTCGGCAGACCTCCGTGCAGCCTCTAGAACACGATGGGAGATGTTTTCTGTGCTGGCACTGTTTCTCCTTGCCAGACAGAGTGGAAAAGGTTTTGCTAAGATGTAGACAAGAAGAGAGGCTAAAGACGAAGGTACGGTGCTCTGCAGAGCTAAGCACCGCTCCCGGACCTCTTTCGGCAGAAGGCGCACACCGCAGAGCACTGTGAGCGGCAGAATCGTCTTTGCGCGAGGAAGCAGCTTCTTCGTCTCCGGGAGCCGGAGAGAGCGGCAACTTCGCAAAGGTGATGAAACAGGCTGTACAACTCTGCGATTGTGTGCGCAGCTTGCCAACTGAGAGAAAACAGTACCTGACCCCTCTCCTGCCTTTTCTATTCACATGAATATTCGATTGCAAGCTGTTTTGGACAACTTTCTTTCTCTTCTTGCAAAACACTCGGCAGACCTCCGTGCAGCCTCTAGAACACGATAGGATATGTTTTCTGTGCTGGCACAGTTTCTCCTTGCCAGACAGAGTGGAAAAGCTTTTTGCTAAGATGTAGACGAGAAGAGAGGCTAAAGACGAAGGTACGGTGCTCTGCAGAGCTAAGCACCGCTCCCGGACCTCTTTCGGCAGAAGCCGCACACCGCAGAGCACTGTAAGCGGCAGAATCGTCTTTGCGCGAAGAAGCAGCTTCTTCGTCTCCGGGAGCCGGAGAGAGCGGCAGCTTCGCAAAGGTGATGAAACAAGCTGTACAACACTGCGATTGTGTGCGCAGCTTGCCAACTGAGAGAAAACAGTACCTGACCACTCTCCTGCCTTTTCTATTCACATGAACATTCGATTGCAAGCTGTTTTGGACAACTTTTTTCTCTTCTTGCAAAACACTCGGCAGACCTCCGTGCAGCCTCTAGAACACGATGGGAGATGTTTTCTGTGCTGGTACAGTTTCTCCTTGCCAGACAGAGTTGAAAAGCTTTTTGCTAAGATGTAGACGAGAAGAGAGGCTAAAGACGAAGGTACGGTGCTCTGCAGAGATAAGCACTGCTCACAGACCTCTTTCGGCAGAAGGCGCACACCGCAGAGCACTGTGAGGGGCTGAATCGTCTTTGCGCAAAGAAGCAGCTGCTTCGTGTCCGGGAGCCGGAGAGCGGCAACTTCGCAAAGGTGATGAAACAAGCTGTACAACACTGCGATTGTGTGCGCAGCTTGCCAGCTGAGAGAAAAAAGTACCTGACGTCTCTCCTGCGTTTTCCATTCACATGAACATTCGATTGGAAGCTGTTTTGGACAACTTTCTTTCTCTTCTTGCAAAACACTCGGCAGACCTCCGTGCAGCCTCTAGAACACGATGGGAGATGTTTTCTGTGCTGGCAAATTTTCTCCTTGCCAGACATAGTGGAAAAGCTTTTTGCTAAGATGTAGACGAGAAGAGAGGCTAAAGACGAAGGTACGGTGCTCTGCAGAGCTAAGCACCGCTCCCGGACCTCTTTCGGCAGAAGGCGCACACCGCAGAGCACTGTGAGCGGCAGAATCGTCTTTGCGCGAAGAAGCAGCTTCTTCGTCTCCGGGAGCCGGAGAGAGCGGCAACTTCGCAAAGGTGATGAAACAGGCTGTACAACTCTGCGATTGTGTGCGCAGCTTGCCAACTGAGAGAAAACAGTACCTGACCACTCTCCTGCCTTTTCTATTCTCATGAATATTCGATTGGAAGCTGTTTTGGACAACTTTCTTTCTCTTCTTGCAAAACACTCGGCAGACCTCCGTGCAGCCTCTAGAACACGATGGGAGATGTTTTTTGTGCTGGCACAGTTTCTCCTTGCCAGACAGAGTGGAAAAGCTTTTTGCTAAGATGTAGACGAGAAGAGAGGCTAAAGACGAAGGTACGGTGCTCTGCAGAGCTAAGCACCGCTCCCGGGCCTCTTTCGGCAGAAGGCGCACACCGCAGAGCACTGTGAGCGGCAGAATCGTCTTTGCTCGAAGAAGCAGCTTCTTCGACTCCGGGAGCCGGAGAGAGCGGCATCTTCTCAAAGGTGATGAAACAAGCTGTACAACACTGCGATTGTGTGCGCAGCTTGAAAACTGAGAGAAAACAGTACCTGACCACTCTCCTGACTTTTCTATTCACATGAACATTCGATTGCAAGCTGTTTTGGACAACTTTCTTTCTCTCCTTGCAAAACACTCGACAGAACTCCGTGCAGCCTCTAGAACAGTATGGGAGATGTTTTTTGTGCTGGCACAGTTTCTCCTTGCCAGACAGATTGGAAAAGCTTTTTGTTAAGATGTAGACGAGAAGAGAGGCTAAAGACGAAGGTACGGTGCTCTGCAGAGCTAAGCACCAATTCAGGGCCTCTTTCGGCAGAAGCCGCACACCGCAGAGCACTGTGAGCGGCAGAATCGTCTTTGCGCGAAGAAGCTGCTTCTTCGTCTCCGGGAGCCGGAGAGAGTGGCACCTTCGCAAAGGTGATGAAACAAGCTGTACAACACTGCGATTGTGTGCGCAGCTTGAAAACTGAGAGAAAACAGTACCTGAGCACTCTCCTGCCTTTTCTATTCACATGAACATTCGATTGGAAGCTGTTTTGGACAACTTTCTTTCTCTTCTTGCAAAACACTCGGCAGACTTCCGTGCAGCCTCTAGAACACGATGGGAGATGTTTTCTGTGCTGGCACAGTTTCTCCTTGCCAGACAGAGTGGAAAAGTTTTTGCTAAGATGTAGACAAGAAGAGAGGCTAAAGACGAAGGTACGGTGCTCTGCAGAGCTAAGCACCGCTCCCGGACCTCTTTCGGCAGAAGGCGCACACCGCAGAGCACTGTGAGCGGCAGAATCGTCTTTGCGCGAAGAAGCAGCTGCTTCGTGTCCGGGAGCCGGAGAGAGCGGCAACTTCGCAAAGGTGATGAAACAGGCTGTACAACTCTGCGATTGTGTGCGCAGCTTGCCAACTGAGAGAAAACAGTACCTGACCACTCTCCTGCCTTTTCTATTCACATGAACATTCGATTGGAAGCTGTTTTGGACAACTTTCTTTCTCTTCTTGCAAAACACTCGGCAGACCTCCGTGCAGCCTCTAGAACACGATGGGAGATGTTTTCTGTGCTGGCACAGTTTCTCCTTGCCAGACAGAGTGGAAAAGCTTTTTGCTAAGATGTAGACGAGAAGAGAGGCTAAAGACGAAGGTACGGTGCTCTGCAGAGCTAAGCACCGCTCCCGGGCCTCTTTCGGCAGAAGCCGCACACCGCAGAGCACTGTGAGCGGCAGAATCGTCTTTGCGCGAAGAAGCAGCTTCTTCGTCTCCGGGAGCCGGAGAGAGTGGCACCTTCGCAAAGGTGATGAAACAAGCTGTACAACACTGCGATTGTGTGCGCAGCTTGAAAACTGAGAGAAAACAGTACCTGAGCACTCTCCTGCCTTTTCTATTCACATGAACATTGGATTGCAAGCTGTTTTGGACAACTTTCTTTCTCTTCTTGCAAAACACTCGGCAGACTTCCGTGCAGCCTCTAGAACACGATGGGAGATGTTTTCTGTGCTGGCACAGTTTCTCCTTGCCAGACAGAGTGGAAAATCTTTTTGCTAAGATGTAGACAAGAAGAGAGGCTAAAGACGAAGGTACGGTGCTCTGCAGAGCTAAGCACCGCTCCCGGACCTCTTTCGGCAGAAGCCGCACACCGCAGAGCACTGTGAGCGGCAGAATCGTCTTTGCGCGAAGAAGCAGCTGCTTCGTGTCCGGGAGCCGGAGAGAGCGGCAGCTTCGCAAAGGTGATGAAACAGGCTGTACAACTCTGCGATTGTGTGCGCAGCTTGCCAACTGAGAGAAAACAGTACCTGACCACTCTCCTGCCTTTTCTATTCACATGAATATTCGATTGCAAGCTGTTTTGGACAACTTTCTTTCTCTTCTTGCAAAACACTCGGCAGACCTCCGTGCAGCCTCTAGAACACGATAGGATATGTTTTCTGTGCTGGCACAGTTTCTCCTTGCCAGACAGAGTGGAAAAGCTTTTTGCTAAGATGTAGACGAGAAGAGAGGCTAAAGACGAAGGTACGGTGCTCTGCAGAGCTAAGCACCGCTCCCGGACCTCTTTCGGCAGAAGCCGCACACCGCAGAGCACTGTAAGCGGCAGAATCGTCTTTGCGCGAAGAAGCAGCTTCTTCGTCTCTGGGAGCCGGAGAGAGCGGCAACTTCGCAAAGGTGATGAAACAAGCTGTACAACACTGCGATTGTGTGCGCAGCTTGCCAACTGAGAGAAAACAGTACCTGAGCACTCTCCTGCCTTTTCTATTCACATGAACATTGGATTGCAAGCTGTTTTGGACAACTTTCTTTCTCTTCTTGCAAAACACTCGGCAGACCTCCGTGCAGCCTCTAGAACACGATGGGAGATGTTTTCTGTGCTGGCAGAGTTTCTCCTTGCCAGACAGAGTGGAAAAGCTTTTTGCTAAGATGTAGACGAGAAGAGAGGCTAAAGACGAAGGTACGGTGCTCTGCAGAGATAAGCACTGCTCACAGACCTCTTTCGGCAGAAGGCGCACACCGCAGAGCACTGTGAGCGGCCGAATCGTCTTTGCGCGAAGAAGCAGCTTCTTCGTCTCCGGGAGCCGGAGAGAGTGGCACCTTCGCAAAGGTGATGAAACAAGCTGTACAACACTGCGATTGTGTGCGCAGCTTGAAAACTGAGAGAAAACAGTACCTGAGCACTCTCCTGCCTTTTCTATTCGCATGAACATTGGATTGCAAGCTGTTTTGGACAACTTTCTTTCTCTTCTTGCAAAACACTCGGCAGACTTCCGTGCAGCCTCTAGAACACGATGGGAGATGTTTTCTGTGCTGGCACAGTTTCTCCTTGCCAGACAGAGTGGAAAAGCTTTTTGCTAAGATGTAGACAAGAAGAGAGGCTAAAGACGAAGGTACGGTGCTCTGCAGAGCTAAGCACCGCTCCCGGACCTCTTTCGGCAGAAGCCGCACACCGCAGAGCACTGTGAGCGGCAGAATCGTCTTTGCGCGAAGAAGCAGCTGCTTCGTGTCCGGGAGCCGGATAGAGCGGCAACTTCGCAAAGGTGATGAAACAGGCTGTACAACTCTGCGATTGTGTGCGCAGCTTGCCAACTGAGAGAAAACAGTACCTGAGCACTCTCCTGCCTATTCTATTCACATGAACATTCGATTGGAAGCTGTTTTGGACAACTTTCTTTCTCTTCTTGCAAAACACTCGGCAGACCTCCGTGCAGCCTCTAGAACACGATAGGATATGTTTTCTGTGCTGGCACAGTTTCTCCTTGCCAGACAGAGTGGAAAAGCTTTTTGCTAAGATGTAGACGAGAAGAGAGGCTAAAGACGAAGGTACGGTGCTCTGCAGAGCTAAGCACCGCTCCCGGGCCTCTTTCGGCAGAAGCCGCACACCGCAGAGCACTGTGAGCGGCAGAATCGTCTTTGCGCGAAGAAGCAGCTTCTTCGTCTCCGGGAGCCGGAGAGAGCGTCAGCTTCGCAAAGGTGATGAAACAAGCTGTACAACACTGCGATTGTGTGCGCAGCTTGAAAACTGAGAGAAAACAGTACCTGAGCACTCTCCTGCCTTTTGTATTCGCATGAACTTTGGATTGAAGCTGTTTTGGACAACTTTCTTTTTCTTCTTGCAAAACACTCGGCAGACCTCCGTGCAGCCTCTAGAACACGATGGGAGATGTTTTCTGTGCTGGCACTGTTTCTCCTTGCCAGACAGAGTGGAAAAGATTTTGCTAAGATGTAGACAAGAAGAGAGGCTAAAGACGAAGGTACGGTGCTCTGCAGAGCTAAGCACCGCTCCCGGACCTCTTTCGGCAGAAGGCGCACACCGCAGAGCACTGTGAGCGGCAGAATCGTCTTTGCGCGAGGAAGCAGCTTCTTCGTCTCCGGGAGCCGGAGAGAGCGGCAACTTCGCAAAGGTGATGAAACAGGCTGTACAACTCTGCGATTGTGTGCGCAGCTTGCCAACTGAGAGAAAACAGTACCTGACCACTCTCCTGCCTTTTCTATTCACATGAACATTCGATTGGAAGCTGTTTTGGACAACTTTCTTTCTCTTCTTGCAAAACACTCGGCAGACCTCCGTGCAGCCTCTAGAACACGATGGGAGATGTTTTCTGTGCTGGCACAGTTTCTCTTTGCCAGACAGAGTGGAAAAGCTTTTTGCTAAAATGTAGACGAGAAGAGAGGCTAAAGACGAAGGTACGGTGCTCTGCAGAGCTAAGCACCGCTCCCGGGCCTCTTTCGGCAGAAGGCGCACACCGCAGAGCACTGTGAGCGGCAGAATCGTCTTTGCGCGAAGAAGCAGCTTCTTCGTCTCCGGGAGCCGGAGAGTGCGGCATCTTCTCAAAGGTGATGAAACAAGCTTTACAACACTGCGATTGTGTGCGCAGCTTGAAAACTGAGAGAAAACAGTACCTGAGCACTCTCCTGCCTTTTCTATTCACATGAACATTCGATTGGAAGCTGTTTTGGACAAATTTCTTTCTCTTCTTGCAAAACACTCGGCAGACTTCCGTGCAGCCTCTAGAACACGATGGGAGATGTTTTCTGTGCTGGCACAGTTTCTCCTTGCCAGACAGAGTGGAAAAGCTTTTTGCAAGATTTAGACAAGAACAGAGGCTAAAGACGAAGGTACGGTGCTCTGCAGAGCTAAGCACCGCTCCCGGACCTCTTTCGGCAGAAGCCGCACACCGCAGCGCACTGTGAGCGGCAGAATCGTCTTGCGCGAGGAAGCAGCTTCTTCGTCTCCGGGAACCGGAGAGAGCGGCAACTTCGCAAAGGTGATGAAACAAGCTGTACAACACTGCGATTGTGTGCGCAGCTTGAAAACTGAGAGAAAACAGTACCTGACCACTCTCCTGCCTTTTGTATTCGCATGAACTTTGGATTGAAGCTGTTTTGGACAACTTTCTTTCTCTTCTTGCAAAACACTCGGCAGACCTCCGTGCAGCCTCTAGAACACGATGGGAGATGTTTTCTGTGCTGGCACAGTTTCTCTTTGCCAGACAGAGTGGAAAAGCTTTTTGCTAAAATGTAGACGAGAAGAGAGGCTAAAGACGAAGGTACGGTGCTCTGCAGAGCTAAGCACCGCTCCCGGGCCTCTTTCGGCAGAAGGCGCACACCGCAGAGCACTGTGAGCGGCAGAATCGTCTTTGCGCGAAGAAGCAGCTTCTTCGTCTCCGGGAGCCGGAGAGTGCGGCATCTTCTCAAAGGTGATGAAACAAGCTGTACAACACTGCGATTGTGTGCGCAGCTTGAAAACTGAGAGAAAACAGTACCTGAGCACTCTCCTGCCTTTTCTATTCACATGAACATTCGATTGCAAGCTGTTTTGGACAACTTTCTTTCTCTTCTTGCAAAACACTCGGCAGACTTCCGTGCAGCCTCTAGAACACGATGGGAGATGTTTTCTGTGCTGGCACAGTTTCTCCTTGCCAGACAGAGTGGAAAATCTTTTTGCAAGATTTAGACAAGAACAGAGGCTAAAGACGAAGGTACGGTGCTCTGCAGAGCTAAGCACCGCTCCCGGACCTCTTTCGGCAGAAGCCGCACACCGCAGAGCACTGTGAGCGGCAGAATCGTCTTTGCGCGAAGAAGCAGCTGCTTCGTGTCCGGGAGCCGGAGAGAGTGGCAACTTCGCAAAGGTGGTGAAACAGGCTGTACAACTCTGCGATTGTGTGCGCAGCTTGCCAACTGAGAGAAAACAGTACCTGACCACTCTCCTGCCTATTCTATTCACATGAACATTCGATTGGAAGCTGTTTTGGACAACTTTCTTTCTCTTCTTGCAAAACACTCGGCAGACCTCCGTGCAGCCTCTAGAACACGATAGGATATGTTTTCTGTGCTGGCACAGTTTCTCCTTGCCAGACAGAGTGGAAAAGCTTTTTGCTAAGATGTAGACGAGAAGAGAGGCTAAAGACGAAGGTACGGTGCTCTGCAGAGCTAAGCACCGCTCCCGGGCCTCTTTCGGCAGAAGGCGCACACCGCAGAGCACTGTAAGCGGCAGAATCGTCTTTGCGCGAAGAAGCAGCTTCTTCGTCTCCGGGAGCCGGAGAGAGCGTCAGCTTCGCAAAGGTGATGAAACAAGCTGTACAACACTGCGATTGTGTGCGCAGCTTGCCAACTGAGAGAAAACAGTACCTGAGCACTCTCCTGCCTTTTCTATTCACATGAACATTGGATTGCAAGCTGTTTTGGACAACTTTCTTTCTCTTCTTGCAAAACACTCGGCAGACCTCCGTGCAGCCTCTAGAACACGATGGGAGATGTTTTCTGTGCTGGTACAGTTTCTCCTTGCCAGACAGAGTGGAAAAGCTTTTTGCTAAGATGTAGACGAGAAGAGAGGCTAAAGACGAAGGTACGGTGCTCTGCAGAGCTAAGCACCGCTCCCAGACCTCTTTCGGCAGAAGGCGCACACCGCAGAGCACTGTGAGGGGCTGAATAGTCTTTGCGCGAAGAAGCAGCTTCTTCGTCTCCGGGAGCCGGAGAGCGGCAGCTTCGCAAAGGTGATGAAACAAGGGGTACAACACTGCGATTGTGTGCGCAGCTTGCCAACTGAGAGAAAACAGTACCTGACGTCTTTCCTGCCTTTTCTATTCACATGAACATTCGATTGCAAGCTGTTTTGGACAACTTTCTTTCTCTTCTTGCAAAACACTCGGCAGACCTCCGTGCAGCCTCTAGAACACGATGGGAGATGTTTTCTGTGCTGGCACAGTTTCTCCTTTCCAGACAGAGTGGAAAAGCTTTTTGCTAAGATGTAGACGAGAAGAGAGGCTAAAGACGAAGGTACGGTGCTCTGCAGAGCTAAGCACCGCTCCCGGACCTCTTTCGGCAGAAGGTGCACACCGCAGCGCACTGTGAGCGGCAGAATCGTCTTGCGCGAGGAAGCAGCTTCTTCGTTTCCGGGAGCCGGAGAGCGGCAACTTCACAAAGGTGATGAAACAAGCTGTACAACACTGCGATTGTGTGCGCAGCTTGCCAACTGAGAGAAAACAGTACCTGAGCACTCTCCTGCCTTTTCTATGCACATGAACATTCAATTGCAAGCTGTTTTGGACAACTTTCTTTCTCTTCTTGCAAGACACGCGGCAGACATCCGTGCAGCCTCTAGAACACGATGGGAGATGTTTTCTGTGCTGGTACAGTTTCTCCTTGCCAGACAGAGTGGAAAAGCTTTTTGCTAAGATGTAGACTAGAAGAGAGGCTAAAGACGAAGGTACGGTGCTCTGCAGAGCTAAGCACCGCTCCCGGACCTCTTTCGGCAGAAGGCGCACACCGCAGAGCACTGTGAGCGGCAGAATCGTCTTTGCGCGAGGAAGCAGCTTCTTCGTCTCCGGGAGCCGGAGAAAGCGGCAACTTCGCAAAGGTGATGAAACAGGCTGTACAACTCTGCGATTGTGTGCGCAGCTTGCCAACTGAGAGAAAACAGTACCTGAGCACTCTCCTGCCTTTTCTATTCACATGAACATTGGATTGCAAGCTGTTTTGGACAACTTTCTTTCTCTTCTTGCAAAACACTCTGCAGACATCCGTGCAGCCTCTAGAACACGATGGGAGATGTTTTCTGTGCTGGCACAGTTTCTCCTTGCCAGACAGAGTGGAAAAGCTTTTTGCTAAGATGTAGACGAGAAGAGAGGCTAAAGACGAAGGTACGGTGCTCTGCAGAGCTAAGCACCGCTCCCGGGCCTCTTTCGGCAGAAGGCGCACACCGCAGAGCACTGTGAGCGGCAGAATCGTCTTTGCGCGAAGAAGCAGCTTCTTCGTCTCCGGGAGCCGGAGAGAGCGGCAACTTCGCAAAGGTGATGAAACAGGCTGTACAACACTGCGATTGTGTGCGCAGCTTGCCAACTGAGAGAAAACAGTACCTGACCACTCTCCTGCCTTTTCTATTCACATGAACATTCGATTGCAAGCTGTTTTGGACAATTTTCTTTCTCTTCTTGCAAAACACTCGGCAGACCTCCGTGCAGCCTCTAGAACACGATGGGAGATGTTTTCTGTGCTGGCACAGTTTCTCCTTGCCAGACAGAGTGGAAAATCTTTTTGCTAAGATGTAGACGAGAAGAGAGGCTAAAGACGAAGGTACGGTGCTCTGCAGAGCTAAGCACCGCTCCCGGACCTCTTTCGGCAGAAGCCGCACACCGCAGAGCACTGTGAGCGGCAGAATCGTCTTTGCGCGAAGAAGCAGCTTCTTCGTCTCCGGTAGCCGGAGAGAGTGGCACCTTCGCAAAGGTGATGAAACAAGCTGTACAACACTGCGATTGTGTGCGCAGCTTGCCAACTGAGAGAAAACAGTACCTGAGCACTCTCCTGCCTTTTCTATTCACATGAACATTCGATTGCAAGCTGTTTTGGACAACTTTCTTTCTCTTCTTGCAAAACACTCGGCAGACTTCCGTGCAGCCTCTAGAACACGATGGGAGATGTTTTCTGTGCTGGCACAGTTTCTCCTTGCCAGACAGAGTGGAAAAGCTTTTTGCTAAGATGTAGACGAGAAGAGAGGCTAAAGACGAAGGTACGGTGCTCTGCAGAGCTAAGCACCGCTCCCGGGCCTCTTTCGGCAGAAGCCGCACACCGCAGAGCACTGTGAGCGGCAGAATCGTCTTTGCGCGAAGAAGCAGCTGCTTCGTCTCCGGGAGCCGGAGAGAGCGGCATCTTCTCAAAGGTGATGAAACAAGCTGTACAACACTGCGATTGTGTGCGCAGCTTGCCAACTGAGAGAAAACAGTACCTGAGCACTCTCCTGCCTTTTCTATTCACATGAACATTGGATTGCAAGCTGTTTTGGACAACTTTCTTTCTCTTCTTGCAAAACACTCGGCAGACCTCCGTGCAGCCTCTAGAACACGATGGGAGATGTTTTTTGTGCTGGCACAGTTTCTCCTTGCCAGACAGAGTGGAAAAGCTTTTTGCTAAGATGTAGACGAGAAGAGAGGCTAAAGACGAAGGTACGGTGCTCTGCAGAGCTAAGCACCGCTCCCGGACCTCTTTCGGCAGAAGCCGCACACCGCAGAGCACTGTGAGCGGCAGAATCGTCTTTGCGCGAAGAAGCAGCTTCTTCGTCTCCGGGAGCCGGAGAGAGCGGCACCTTCGCAAAGGTGATGAAACAAGCTGTACAACACTGCCATTGTGTGCGCAGCTTGAAAACTGAGAGAAAACAGTACCTGAGCACTCTCCTGCCTTTTGTATTCGCATGAACTTTGGATTAAAGCTGTTTTGGACAACTTTCTTTCTCTTCTTGCAAAACACTCGGCAGACCTCCGTGCAGCCTCTAGAACACGATGGGAGATGTTTTCTGTGCTGGCACAGTTTCTCCTTGCCAGACAGAGTGGAAAAGTTTTTGCTAAGATGTAGACGAGAAGAGAGGCTAAAGACGAAGGTACGGTGCTCTGGAGAGCTAAGCACCGCTCCCGGAACTCTTTCGGCAGAAGCCGCACACCGCAGAGCACTGTGAGCGGCAGAATCGTCTTTGCGCGAAGAAGCAGCTTCTTCGTCTCCGGGAGCCGGAGAGAGCGGCAATTTCGCAAAGGTGATGAAACAGGCTGTACAACTCTGCGATTGTGTGCGCAGCTTGCCAACCGAGAGAAAACAGTACCTGAGCACTCTCCTGCCTTTTCTATTCACATGAACATTCGATTGCAAGCTGTTTTGGACAACTTTCTTTCTCTTCTTGCAAAACACTCGGCAGACTTCCGTGCAGCCTCTAGAACACGATGGGAGATGTTTTCTGTGCTGGCTCAGTTTCTCCTTGCCAGACAGAGTGGAAAAGCTTTTTGCTAAGATGTAGACAAGAAGAGAGGCTAAAGACGAAGGTACGGTGCTCTGCAGAGCTAAGCACCGCTCCCGGGCCTCTTTCGGCAGAAGCCGCACACCGCAGAGCACTGTGAGCGGCAGAATCGTCTTTGCGCGAAGAAGCAGCTTCTTCGTCTCCGGGAGCCGGAGAGAGCGGCATCTTCTCAAAGGTGATGAAACAAGCTGTACAACACTGCGATTGTGTGCGCAGCTTGCCAACTGAGAGAAAACAGTACCTGAGCACTCTCCTGACTTTTCTATTCACATGAACATTCGATTGCAAGCTGTTTTGGACAACTTTCTTTCTCTTCTTGCAAAACACTCGGCAGACTTCCGTGCAGCCTCTAGAACACGATGGGAGATGTTTTTTGTGCTGGCAGAGTTTCTCCTTGCCAGACAGAGTGGAAAAGCTTTTTGCTAAGATGTAGACGAGAAGAGAGGCTAAAGACGAAGGTACGGTGCTCTGCAGAGCTAAGCACCGCTCCCGGACCTCTTTCGGCAGAAGCCGCACACCGCAGAGCACTGTGAGCGGCAGAATCGTCTTTGCGCGAAGAAGCAGCTTCTTCGTCTCCGGGAGCCGGAGAGAGTGGCACCTTCGCAAAGGTGATGAAACAAGCTGTACAACACTGCCATTGTGTGCGCAGCCTGAAAACCGAGAGAAAACAGTACCTGAGCACTCTCCTGCCTTTTGTATTCGCATGAACTTTGGATTAAAGCTGTTTTGGACAACTTTCTTTCTCTTCTTGCAAAACACTCGGCAGACCTCCGTGCAGCCTCTAGAACACGATGGGAGATGTTTTCTGTGCTGGCACAGTTTCTCCTTGCCAGACAGAGTGGAAAAGTTTTTGCTAAGATGTAGACGAGAAGAGAGGCTAAAGACGAAGGTACGGTGCTCTGCAGAGCTAAGCACCGCTCCCGGACCTCTTTCGGCAGAAGCCGCACACCGCAGAGCACTGTGAGCGGCAGAATCGTCTTTGCGCGAAGAAGCAGCTTCTTCGTCTCCGGGAGCCGGAGAGAGCGGCAATTTCGCAAAGGTGATGAAACAGGCTGTACAACTCTGCGATTGTGTGCGCAGCTTGCCAACCGAGAGAAAACAGTACCTGAGCACTCTCCTGCCTTTTCTATTCACATGAACATTGGATTGCAAGCTGTTTTGGACAACTTTCTTTCTCTTCTTGCAAAACACTCGGCAGACCTCCGTGCAGCCTCTAGAACACGATGGGAGATGTTTTCTGTGCTGGCACAGATTCTCCTTGCCAGACATAGTGGAAAAGCTTTTTGCTAAGATGTAGACAAGAAGAGAGGCTAAAGACGAAGGTACGGTGCTCTGCAGAGCTAAGCACCGCTCCCGGGCCTCTTTCGGCAGAAGGCGCACACCGCAGAGCACTGTGAGCGGCAGAATCGTCTTTGCGCGAAGAAGCAGCTGCTTCGTGTCCGGGAGCCGGAGAGAGCGGCAACTTCGCAAAGGTGATGAAACAGGCTGTACAACTCTGCGATTGTGTGCGCAGCTTGCCAACTGAGAGAAAACAGTACCTGACCACTCTCCTGCCTTTTCTATTCACATGAACATTCGATTGCAAGCTGTTTTGGACAACTTTCTTTCTCTTCTTGCAAAACACTCGGCAGACCTCCGTGCAGCCTCTAGAACACGATGGGAGATGTTTTCTGTGCTGGTACAGTTTTTCCATGCCAGACAGAGTGGAAAAGCTTTTTGCTAAGATGTAGACGAGAAGAGAGGCTAAAGACGAAGGTACGGTGCTCTGCAGAGCTAAGCACCGCTCCCAGACCTCTTTCGGCAGAAGGCGCACACCGCAGAGCACTGTGAGGGGCTGAATCATCTTTGCGCGAAGAAGCAGCTACTTCGTGTCCGGGAGCCGGAGAGCGGCAGCTTCGCAAAGGTGATGAAACAAGCTGTACAACACTGCCATTGTGTGCGCAGCTTGCCAACTGAGAGAAAACAGTACCTGACGTCTCTCCTGCCTTTTCTATTCACATGAACATTCGATTGGAAGCTGTTTTGGACAACTTTCTTTCTCTTCTTGCAAAACACTCGGCAGACCTCCGTGCAGCCTCTAGAACACGATGGGAGATGTTTTCTGTGCTGGCAGAGTTTCTCCTTGCCAGACAGAGTGGAAAAGCTTTTTGCTAAGATGTAGACGAGAAGAGAGGCTAAAGACGAAGGTACGGTGCTCTGCAGAGCTAAGCACCGCTCCCGGACCTCTTTCGGCAGAAGGCGCACACCGCAGAGCACTGTGAGCGGCAGAATCGTCTTTGCGCGAAGAAGCAGCTTCTTCGTGTCCGGGAGCCGGAGAGAGCGGCAGCTTCGCAAAGGTGATAAAACAAGCTGGACAACATTGCGATTGTGTGCGCAGCTTTCCAACTGAGAGAAAACAGTACCTGACCACTCTCCTGCCTTTTCTATTCACATGAACATTCGATTGCAAGCTGTTTTGGACAACTTTCTTTCTCTTCTTGCATAACACTCGGCAGACCTTCGTGCAGCCTCTAGAACACGATGGGAGATGTTTTCTGTGTTGGCACAGTTTCTCCTTGCCAGACAGAGTGGAAAAGCTTTTTGCTAAGATGTAGACGAGAAGAGAGGCTAAAGACGAAGGTACGGTGCTCTGCAGAGCTAAGCACCGCTCCCGGGCCTCTTTCGGCAGAAGCCGCACACCGCAGAGCACTGTGAGCGGCAGAATCGTCTTTGCGCGAAGAAGCAGTTTCTTCGTCTCCGGGAGCCGGAGAGAGCGGCAGCTTCGCAAAGGTGATAAAACAAGCTGGACAACATTGCGATTGTGTGCGCAGCTTGCCAACTGAGAGAAAACAGTACCTGACCACTCTCCTGCCTTTTCTATTCACATGAACATTCGATTGCAAGCTGTTTTGGACAACTTTCTTTCTCTTCTTGCATAACCCTCGGCAGACCTTCGTGCAGCCTCTAGAACACGATGGGAGATGTTTTCTGTGCTGGCACAGTTTCTCCTTGCCAGACAGAGTGGAAAAGATTTTTGCTAAGATGTAGACGAGAAGAGAGGCTAAAGACGAAGGTACGGTGCTCTGCAGAGCTAAGCACCGCTCCCGGGCCTCTTTCGGCAGAAGGCGCACACCGCAGAGCACTGTGAGCGGCAGAATCGTCTTTGCGCGAAGAAGCAGCTTCTTCGTCTCCGGGAGCCGGAGAGCGGCAACTTCACAAAGGTGATGAAACAAGCTGTACAACACTGCGATTGTGTGCGCAGCTTGCCAACTGAGAGAAAACAGTACCTGAGCACTCTCCTGCCTTTTCTATTCACATGAACATTCGATTGCAAGCTGTTTTGGACAACTTTCTTTCTCTTCTTGCAAGACACTCGGCAGATCTCCGTGCAGCCTCTAGAACACGATGGGAGATGTTTTCTGTGCTGGTACAGTTTCTCCTTGCCAGACAGATTGGAAAAGCTTTTTGCTAAGATGTAGACGAGAAGAGAGGCTAAAGACGAAGGTACGGTGCTCTGCAGAGCTAAGCACCGCTCCCGGACCTCTTTCGGCAGAAGGCGCACACCGCAGAGCACTGTGAGCGGCAGAATCGTCTTTGCGCGAGGAAGCAGCTTCTTCGTCTCCGGGAGCCGGAGAGAGCGGCAACTTCGCAAAGGTGATGAAACAGGCTGTACAACTCTGCGATTGTGTGCGCAGCTTGCCAACTGAGAGAAAAGAGTACCTGACCACTCTCCTACCTTTTCTATTCACATTAACATTCGATTGCAAGCTGTTTTGGACAACTTTCTTTCTCTTCTTGCATAACACTCGGCAGACCTTCGTGCAGCCTCTAGAACACGATGGGAGATGTTTTCTGTGTTGGCAGAGTTTCTCCTTGCCAGACAGAGTGGAAAAGCTTTTTGCTAAGATGTAGACGAGAAGAGAGGCTAAAGACGAAGGTACAGTGCTCTGCAGAGCTAAGCACCGCTCCCGGACCTCTTTCGGCAGAAGCCGCACACCGCAGAGCACTGTGAGCGGCAGAATCGTCTTTGCGCGAAGAAGCAGCTTCTTCGTCTCCGGGAGCCGGAGAGCGGCAACTTCACAATGGTGATGAAACAAGCTGTACAACACTGCGATTGTGTGCGCAGCTTGCCAACTGAGAGAAAACAGTACCTGAGCACTCTCCTGCCTTTTCTATTCACATGAACATTCGATTGCAAGCTGTTTTGGACAACTTTCTTTCTCTTCTTGCAAGACACTCGGCAGACCTCCGTGCAGCCTCTAGAACACGATGGGAGATGTTTTCTGTGCTGGTACAGTTTCTCCTTGCCAGACAGAGTGGAAAAGCTTTTTGCTAAGATGTAGACTAGAAGAGAGGCTAAAGACGAAGGTACGGTGCTCTGCAGAGCTAAGCACCGCTCCCGGACCTCTTTCGGCAGAAGGCGCACACCGCAGAGCACTGTGAGCGGCAGAATCGTCTTTGCGCGAGGAAGCAGCTTCTTCGTCTCCGGGAGGCGGAGAGAGCGGCAACTTCGCAAAGGTGATGAAACAGGCTGTACAACTTTGCGATTGTGTGCGCAGCTTTCCAACTGAGAGAAAACAGTACCTGACCACTCTCCTGACTTTTCTATTCACATGAATATTCGATTGGAAGCTGTTTTGGACAACTTTTTTCTCTTCTTGCAAAACACTCGGCAGACCTCCGTGCAGCCTCTAGAACACGATGGGAGATGTTTTCTGTGCTGGCACAGTTTCTCCTTGCCAGACAGAGTGGAAAATCTTTTTGCTAAGATGTAGACAAGAAGAGAGGCTAAAGACGAAGGTACGGTGCTCTGCAGAGCTAAGCACCGCTCCCGGGCCTCTTTCGGCAGAAGGCGCACACCGCAGAGCACTGTGAGCGGCAGAATCGTCTTTGCGCGAAGAAGCAGCTGCTTCGAGTCCGGGAGCCGGAGAGAGCGGCAACTTCGCAAAGGTGATGAAACAGGCTGTACAACTCTGCGATTGTGTGCGCAGCTTGCCAACTGAGAGAAAACAGTACCTGACCACTCTCCTGCCTTTTCTATTCACATGAACATTGGATTGCAAGCTGTTTTGGACAACTTTCTTTCTCTTCTTGCAAAACACTCGGCAGACCTCCGTGCAGCCTCTAGAACACGATGGGAGATGTTTTCTGTGCTGGCACAGTTTCTCCTTGCCAGACATAGTGGAAAAGCTTTTTGCTAAGATGTAGACAAGAAGAGAGGCTAAAGACGAAGGTACGGTGCTCTGCAGAGCTAAGCACCGCTCCCGGGCCTCTTTCGGCAGAAGGTGCACACCGCAGAGCACTGTGAGCGGCAGAATCGTCTTTGCGCGAAGAAGCAGCTGCTTCGTGTCCGGGAGCCGGAGAGAGCGGCAACTTCGCAAAGGTGATGAAACAGGCTGTACAACTCTGCGATTGTGTGCGCAGCTTGCCAACTGAGAGAAAACAGTACCTGACCACTCTCCTGCCTTTACTATTCATATGAACATTGGATTGCAAGCTGTTTTGGACAACTTTCTTTCTCTTCTTGCAAAACACTCGGCAGACCTCCGTGCAGCCTCTAGAACACGATAGGATATGTTTTCTGTGCTGGCACAGTTTCTCCTTGCCAGACAGAGTGGAAAAGCTTTTTGCTAAGATGTAGACGAGAAGAGAGGCTAAAGACGAAGGTACGGTGCTCTGCAGAGCTAAGCACCGCTCCCGGGCCTCTTTCGGCAGAAGCCGCACACCGCAGAGCACTGTGAGCGGCAGAATCGTCTTTGCGCGAAGAAGCAGCTTCTTCGTCTCCGGGAGCCGGAGAGAGCGTCAGCTTCGCAAAGGTGATGAAACAAGCTGAACAACACTGCGATTGTGTGCGCAGCTTGCCAACTGAGAGAAAACAGTACCTGACCACTCTCCTGCCTTTTCTATTCACATGAACATTCGATTGCAAGCTGTTTTGGACAACTTTCTTTCTCTTCTTGCAAAACACTCGGCAGACCTCCGTGCAGCCTCTAGAACACGATGGGAGATGTTTTCTGTGCTGGTACAGTTTTTCCATGCCAGACAGAGTGGAAAAGCCTTTTGCTAAGATGTAGACGAGAAGAGAGGCTAAAGACGAAGGTACGGTGCTCTGCAGAGCTAAGCACCGCTCCCAGACCTCTTTCGGCAGAAGGCGCACACCGCAGAGCACTGTGAGGGGCTGAATCATCTTTGCGCGAAGAAGCAGCTACTTCGTGTCCGGGAGCCGGAGAGCGGCAGCTTCGCAAAGGTGATGAAACAAGCTGTACAACACTGCCATTGTGTGCGCAGCTTGCCAACTGAGAGAAAACAGTACCTGACGTCTCTCCTGCCTTTTCTATTCACATGAACATTCGATTGCAAGCTGTTTTGGACAACTTTCTTTCTCTTCTTGCAAAACACTCGGCAGACCTCCGTGCAGCCTCTAGAACACGATGGGAGATGTTTTCTGTGCTGGCACAGTTTCTCCTTGCCAGACAGAGTGGAAAAGCTTTTTGCTAAGATGTAGACGAGAAGAGAGGCTAAAGACGAAGGTACGGTGCTCTGCAGAGCTAAGCACCGCTCCCGGACCTCTTTCGGCAGAAGGCGCACACCGCAGAGCACTGTGAGCGGCAGAATCGTCTTTGCGCGAAGAAGCAGCTTCTTCGTGTCCGGGAGCCGGAGAGAGCGGCAGCTTCGCAAAGGTGATAAAACATGCTGGACAACATTGCGATTGTGTGCGCAGCTTTCCAACTGAGAGAAAACAGTACCTGACCACTCTCCTGCCTTTTCTATTCACATGAACATTCGATTGCAAGCTGTTTTGGACAACTTTCTTTCTCTTCTTGCATAACACTCGGCAGACCTTCGTGCAGCCTCTAGAACACGATGGGAGATGTTTTCTGTGTTGGCACAGTTTCTCCTTGCCAGACAGAGTGGAAAAGCTTTTTGCTAAGATGTAGACGAGAAGAGAGGCTAAAGACGAAGGTACGGTGCTCTGCAGAGCTAAGCACCGCTCCCGTGCCTCTTTCGGCAGAAGGCGCACACCGCAGAGCACTGTGAGCGGCAGAATCGTCTTTGCGCGAAGAAGCAGCTTCTTCGTCTCCGGGAGCCGGAGAGAGCGGCAGCTTCGCAAAGGTGATAAAACAAGCTGGACAACATTGCGATTGTGTGCGCAGCTTGCCAACTGAGAGAAAACAGTACCTGACCACTCTCCTGCCTTTTCTATTCACATGAACATTCGATTGCAAGCTGTTTTGGACAACTTTCTTTCTCTTCTTGCAAGACACTCGGCAGATCTCCGTGCAGCCTCTAGAACACGATGGGAGATGTTTTCTGTGCTGGTACAGTTTCTCCTTGCCAGACAGATTGGAAAAGCTTTTTGCTAAGATGTAGACTAGAAGAGAGGCTAAAGACGAAGGTACGGTGCTCTGCAGAGCTAAGCACCGCTCCCGGACCTCTTTCGGCAGAAGGCGCACACCGCAGAGCACTGTGAGCGGCAGAATCGTCTTTGCGCGAGGAAGCAGCTTCTTCGTCTCCGGGAGCCGGAGAGAGCGGCAACTTCGCAAAGGTGATGAAACAGGCTGTACAACTCTGCGATTGTGTGCGCAGCTTGCCAACTGAGAGAAAAGAGTACCTGACCACTCTCCTACCTTTTCTATTCACATGAACATTCGATTGCAAGCTGTTTTGGACAACTTTCTTTCTCTTCTTGCATAACACTCGGCAGACCTTCGTGCAGCCTCTAGAACACGATGGGAGATGTTTTCTGTGTTGGCAGAGTTTCTCCTTGCCAGACAGAGTGGAAAAGTTTTTGCTAAGATGTAGACGAGAAGAGAGGCTAAAGACGAAGGTACGGTGCTCTGCAGAGCTAAGCACCGCTCCCGGACCTCTTTCGGCAGAAGCCGCACACCGCAGAGCACTGTGAGCGGCAGAATCGTCTTTGCGCGAAGAAGCAGCTTCTTCGTCTCCGGGAGCCGGAGAGCGGCAACTTCACAATGGTGATGAAACAAGCTGTACAACACTGCGATTGTGTGCGCAGCTTGCCAACTGAGAGAAAACAGTACCTGAGCACTCTCCTGCCTTTTCTATTCACATGAATATTCGATTGCAAGCTGTTTTGGACAACTTTCTTTCTCTTCCTGCAAGACACTCGGCAGACCTCCGTGCAGCCTCTAGAACACGATGGGAGATGTTTTCTGTGCTGGTACAGTTTCTCCTTGCCAGACAGAGTGGAAAAGCTTTTTGCTAAGATGTAGACGAGAAGAGAGGCTAAAGACGAAGGTACGGTGCTCTGCAGAGCTAAGCACCGCTCCCGGACCTCTTTCGGCAGAAGGCGCACACCGCAGAACACTGTGAGCGGCAGAATCGTCTTTGCGCGAGGAAGCAGCTTCTTCGTCTCCGGGAGCCGGAGAGAGCGGCAACTTCGCAAAGGTGATGAAACAGGCTGTACAACTTTGCGATTGTGTGCGCAGCTTGCCAACTGAGAGAAAACAGTACCTGACCACTCTCCTGACTTTTCTATTCACATGAATATTCGATTGGAAGCTGTTTTGGACAACTTTTTTCTCTTCTTGCAAAACACTCGGCAGACCTCCGTGCAGCCTCTAGAACACGATGGGAGATGTTTTCTGTGCTGGCACAGTTTCTCCTTGCCAGACAGAGTGGAAAATCTTTTTGCTAAGATGTAGACAAGAAGAGAGGCTAAAGACGAAGGTACGGTGCTCTGCAGAGCTAAGCACCGCTCCCGGGCCTCTTTCGGCAGAAGGCGCACACCGCAGAGCACTGTGAGCGGCAGAATCGTCTTTGCGCGAAGAAGCAGCTGCTTCGAGTCCGGGAGCCGGAGAGAGCGGCAACTTCGCAAAGGTGATGAAACAGGCTGTACAACTCTGCGATTGTGTGCGCAGCTTGCCAACTGAGAGAAAACAGTACCTGACCACTCTCCTGCCTTTTCTATTCACATGAACGTTCGATTGGAAGCTGTTTTGGACAACTTTCTTTCTCTTCTTGCATAACACTCGGCAGACGTCCGTGCAGCCTCTAGAACACGATGGGAGATGTTTTCTGTGCTGGCACAGTTTCTCCTTGCCAGACAGAGTGGAAAAGCTTTTTGCTAAGATGTAGACGAGAAGAGAGGCTAAAGACGAAGGTACGGTGCTCTGCAGAGCTAAGCACCGCTCCCGGGCCTCTTTCGGCAGAAGGCGAACACCGCAGAGCACTGTGAGCGGCAGAATCGTCTTTGCGCGAAGAAGCAGCTTCTTCGTCTCCGGGAGCCGGAGAGAGCGGCATCTTCTCAAAGGTGATGAAACAAGCTGTACAACACTGCGATTGTGTGCGCAGCTTGCCAACTGAGAGAAAACAGTACCTGACCACTCTCCTGCCTTTTCTATTCACATGAACATTCGATTGCAAGCTGTTTTGGACAACTTTCTTTCTCTTCTTGCAAAACACTCGGCAGACCTCCGTGCAGCCTCTAGAACACGATGGGAGATGTTTTTTGTGCTGGCACAGTTTCTCCTTGGCAGACAGAGTGGAAAAGCTTTTTGCTAAGATGTAGACGAGAAGAGAGGCTAAAGACGAAGGTACGGTGCTCTGCAGAGCTAAGCACCGCTCCCGGACCTCTTTCGGCAGAAGCCGCACACCGCAGAGCACTGTGAGCGGCAGAATCGTCTTTGCGCGAAGAAGCAGCTTCTTCGTCTCCGGGAGCCGGAGAGAGTGGCACCTTTGCAAAGGTGATGAAACAAGCTGTACAACACTGCGATTGTGTGCGCAGCTTGAAAACTGAGAGAAAACAGTACCTGAGCACTCTCCTGCCTTTTCTATTCACATGAGTATTCGATTGCAAGCTGTTTGGGACAACATTCTTTCTCTTCTTGCAAAACACTCGGCAGACTTCCGTGCAGCCTCTAGAACACGATGGGAGATGTTTTCTGTGCTGGCACAGTTTCTCCTTGCCAGACAGAGTGGAAAAGCTTTTTGCTAAGATGTAGCCAAGAAGAGAGGCTAAAGACGAAGGTACGGTGCTCTGCAGAGCTAAGCACCGCTCCCGGACCTCTTTCGGCAGAAGGCGCACACCGCAGAGCACTGTGAGCGGCAGAATCGTCTTTGCGCGAAGAAGCAGCTTCTTCGTCTCCGGGAGCCGGAGAGAGCGGCAACTTCGCAAAGGTGATGAAACAGGCTGTACAACACTGCGATTGTGTGCGCAGCTTGCCAACTGAGAGAAAACAGTACCTGAGCACTCTCCTGCCTTTTCTATTCACATGAACATTGGATTGCAAGCTGTTTTGGACAACTTTCTTTCTCTTCTTGCAAGACACTCGGCAGACTTCCGTGCAGCCTCTAGAACACGATGGGAGATGTTTTCTGTGCTGGTACAGTTTGTCCTTGCCAGACAGAGTGGAAAAGCTTTTTGCTAAGATGTAGACGAGAAGAGAGGCTAAAGACGAAGGTACGGTGCTCTGCAGAGCTAAGCACCGCTCCCGGACCTCTTTCGGCAGAAGGCGCACACCGCAGAACACTGTGAGCGGCAGAATCGTCTTTGCGCGAAGAAGCAGCTTCTTCGTCTCCGGGAGCCGGAGAGAGCGTCAGCTTCGCAAAGGTGATGAAACAAGCTGTACAACACTGCGATTGTGTGCGCAGCTTGAAAACTGAGAGAAAACAGTACCTGACCACTCTCCTGCCTTTTGCATTAGCATGAACATTCGATTGCAAGCTGTTTTGGACAACTTTCTTTCTCTTCTTGCAAAACACTCGGCAGACCTCCGTGCAGCCTCTAGAACACGATGGGAGATGTTTTTTGTGCTGGCAGAGTTTCTCCTTGCCAGACAGAGTGGAAAAGCTTTTTGCTAAGATGTAGACGAGAAGAGAGGCTAAAGACGAAGGTACGGTGCTCTGCAGAGCTAAGCACCGCTCCCGGACCTCTTTCGGCAGAAGCCGCACACCGCAGAGCACTGTGAGCGGCAGAATCGTCTTTGCGCGAAGAAGCAGCTTCTTCGTCTCCGGGAGCCGGAGAGAGTGGCACCTTCGCAAAGGTGATGAAACAAGCTGTACAACACTGCGATTGTGTGCGCAGCTTGAAAACTGAGAGAAAACAGTACCTGAGCACTCTCCTGCCTTTTCTATTCACATGAACATTGGATTGCAAGCTGTTTTGGACAACTTTCTTTCTCTTCTTGCAAAACACTCGGCAGACTTCCGTGCAGCCCCTAGAACACGATGGGAGATGTTTTCTGTGCTGGCACAGTTTCTCCTTGCCAGACAGAGTGGAAAAGCTTTTTGCTAAGATGTAGACGAGAAGAGAGGCTAAAGACGAAGGTACGGTGCTCTGCAGAGCTAAGCACCGCTCCCGAACCTCTTTCGGCAGAAGGCGCACACCGCAGAGCACTGTGAGCGGCAGAATCGTCTTTGCGCGAAGAAGCAGCTTCTTCGTCTCCGGGAGCCGGAGAGAGCGGCAACTTCGCAAAGGTGATGAAACAGGCTGTACAACTCTGCGATTGTGTGCGCAGCTTGCCAACTGAGAGAAAACAGTACCTGAGCACTCTCCTGCCTTTTCTATTCACCTGAACATTGGATTGCAAGCTGTTTTGGACAACTTTCATTCTCTTCTTGCAAGACACTCGGCAGACCTCCGTGCAGCCCCTAGAACACGATGGGAGATGTTTTCTGTGCTGGTACAGTTTGTCCTTGCCAGACAGAGTGGAAAAGCTTTTTGCTAAGATGTAGACGAGAAGAGAGGCTAAAGACGAAGGTACGGTGCTCTGCAGAGCTAAGCACCGCTCCCGGACCTCTTTCGGCAGAAGGCGCACACGGCAGAGCACTGTGAGCGGCAGAATCGTCTTTGCGCGAAGAAGCAGCTTCTTCGTCTCCGGGAGCCGGAGAGAGCGGCACCTTCGCAAAGGTGATGAAACAAGCTGTACAACACTGCGATTGTGTGCGCAGCTTGAAAACTGAGAGAAAACAGTACCTGACCACTCTCCTGCCTTTTGCATTCGCATGAACTTTGGATTGAAGCTGTTTTGGACAACTTTCTTTCTCTTCTTGCAAAACACTCGGCAGACCTCCGTGCAGCCTCTAGAACACGATGGGAGATGTTTTCTGTGCGGCACTGTTTCTCCTTGCCAGACAGAGTGGAAAAGCTTTTTGCTAAGATGTAGACAAGAAGAGAGGCTAAAGACGAAGGTACGGTGCTCTGCAGAGCTAAGCACCGCTCCCGGACCTCTTTCGGCAGAAGGCGCACACCGCAGAGCACTGTGAGCGGCAGAATCGTCTTTGCGCGAGGAAGCAGCTTCTTCGTCTCCGGGAGCCGGAGAGAGCGGCAACTTCGCAAAGGTGATTAAACAGGCTGTACAACTCTGCGATTGTGTGCGCAGCTTGCCAACTGAGAGAAAACAGTACCTGACCACTCTCCTGCCTTTTCTATTCACATGAACATTCGATTGGAAGCTGTTTTGGACAACTTTCTTTCTCTTCTTGCAAAACACTCGGCAGACCTCCGTGCAGCCTCTAGAACACGATGGGAGATGTTTTCTGTGCTGGCACAGTTTCTCTTTTCCAGACAGAGTGGAAAAGCTTTTTGCTAAAATGTAGACGAGAAGAGAGGCTAAAGACGAAGGTACGGTGCTCTGCAGAGCTAAGCACCGCTCCCGGGCCTCTTTCGGCAGAAGGCGCACACCGCAGAGCACTGTGAGCGGCAGAATCGTCTTTGCGCGAAGAAGCAGCTTCTTCGTCTCCGGGAGCCGGAGAGAGCGGCATCTTCTCAAAGGTGATGAAACAAGCTGTACAACACTGCGATTGTGTGCGCAGCTTGAAAACTGAGAGAAAACAGTACCTGAGCACTCTCCTGCCTTTTCTATTCACATGAACATTGGATTGCAAGCTGTTTTGGACAACTTTCTTTCTCTTCTTGCAAAACACTCGGCAGACTTCCGTGCAGCCTCTAGAACACGATGGGAGATGTTTTCTGTGCTGGCACAGTTTCTACTTGCCAGACAGAGTGGAAAAGCTTTTTGCAAGATTTAGACAAGAAAAGAGGATAAAGACGAAGGTACGGTGCTCTGCAGAGCTAAGCACCGCTCCCGGGCCTCTTTCGGCAGAAGCCGCACACCGCAGAGCACTGTGAGCGGCAGAATCGTCTTTGCGCGAAGAAGCAGCTGCTTCGTGTCCGGGAGCCGGAGAGAGCGGCAACTTCGCAAAGGTGGTGAAACAGTCTGTAGAACTCTGCGATTGTGTGCGCAGCTTGCCAACTGAGAGAAAACAGTACCTGACCACTCTCCTGCCTTTTCTATTCACATGAACATTCGATTGCAAGCTGTTTTGGACAACTTTCTTTCTCTTCTTGCAAAACACTCGGCAGACCTCCGTGCAGCCTCTAGAACACGATGGGAGATGTTTTCTGTGCTGGTACAGTTTCTCCTTGCCAGACAGAGTGGAAAAGATTTTTGCTAAGATGTAGACGAGAAGAGAGGCTAAAGACGAAGGTACGGTGCTCTGCAGAGCTAAGCACCGCTCCCAGACCTCTTTCGGCAGAAGGCGCACACCGCAGAGTACTGTGAGGGGCTGAATCGTCTTTGCGTGAAGAAGCAGCTGCTTCGTGTCCGGGAGCCGGAGAGCGGCAGCTTCGCAAAGGTGATGAAACAAGCTGTACAACACTGCGATTGTGTGCGCAGCTTGCCAAATGAGAGAAAACAGTACCTGACGTCTCTCCTGCCTTTTCTATTCACATGAACATTGGATTGCAAGCTGTTTTGGACAACTTTCTTTCTCTTCTTGCAAAACACTCGGCAGACCTCCGTGCAGCCTCTAGAACACGATGGGAGATGTTTTCTGTGCTGGCACAGTTTCTCCTTTCCAGACAGAGTGGAAAAGCTTTTTGCTAAGATGTAGACGAGAAGAGAGGCTAAAGACGAAGGTACGGTGCTCTGCAGAGCTAAGCACCGCTCCCGGGCCTCTTTCGGCAGAAGGCGCACACCGCAGAGCACTGTGAGCGGCAGAATCGTCTTTGCGCGAAGAAGCAGCTTCTTCGTCTCCGGGAGCCGGAGAGAGCGGCAGCTTCTCAAAGATGATGAAACAAGCTGTACAACACTGCGATTGTGTGCGCAGCTTGCCAACTGAGAGAAAAGAGTACCTGACCACTCTCCTGCCTTTTCTATTCATATGAATATTCGATTGGAATCTGTTTTGGACAACTTTCTTTCTCTTTTTGCATAACACTCGGCAGACCTTCGTGCAGCCTCTAGAACACGATGGGTGATGTTTTCTGTGCTGGCACAGTTTCTCCTTGCCAGACAGAGTGGAAAAGCTTTTTGCTAAGATGTAGACGAGAAGAGAGCCTAAAGACGAAGGTACGGTGCTCTGCAGAGCTAAGCACCGCTCCCGGACCTCTTTCGGCAGAAGGCGCACACCGCAGAGCACTGTGAGCGGCAGAATCGTCTTGCGCGAGGAAGCAGCTTCTTCGTCTCCGGGAGCCGGAGAGCGGCAACTTCACAAAGGTGATGAAACAAGCTGTACAACACTGCGATTGTGTGCGCAGCTTGAAAACTGAGAGAAAACAGTACCTGAGCACTCTCCTGACTTTTCTATTCACATGAACATTGGATTGCAAGCTGTTTTGGACAACTTTCTTTCTCTTCTTGCAAGACACTCGGCAGACCTCCGTGCAGCCTCTAGAACACGATGGGAGATGTTTTCTGTGCTGGTACAGTTTCTCCTTGCCAGACAGAGTGGAAAAGCTTTTTGCTAAGATGTAGATGAGAAGAGAGGCTAAAGACGAAGGTACGGTGCTCTGCAGAGCTAAGCACCGCTCCCGGACCTCTTTCGGCAGAAGGCGCACACCGCAGAGCACTGTGAGCGGCAGAATCGTCTTTGCGCGAGGAAGCAGCTTCTTCGTCTCCGGGAGCCGGAGAGAGCGGCAACTTCGCAAAGGTGATGAAACAGGCAGTACAACTCTGCGATTGTGTGCGCAGCTTGCCAACTGAGAGAAAACAGTACCTGAGCACTCTCCTGCCTTTTCTATTCACATGAACATTGGATTGCAAGCTGTTTTGGACAACTTTCTTTCTCTTCTTGCAAAACACTCGGCAGACCTCCGTGCAGCCTCTAGAACACGATGGGAGATGTTTTCTGTGCTGGCACAGTTTCTCCTTGCCAGACAGAGTGGAAAAGCTTTTTGCTAAGATGTAGACGAGAAGAGAGGCTAAAGACGAAGGTACGGTGCTCTGCAGAGCTAAGCACCGCTCCCGGGCCTCTTTCGGCAGAAGGCGCACACCGCAGAGCACTGTGAGCGGCAGAATCGTCTTTGCGCGAAGAAGCAGCTTCTTCGTCTCCGGGAGCCGGAGAGAGCGGCATCTTCTCAAAGGTGATGAAACAAGCTGTACAACACTGCGATTGTGTGCGCAGCTTGAAAACTGAGAGAAAACAGTACCTGACCACTCTCCTGCCTTTTCAATTCTCATGAACATTCGATTGCAAGCTGTTTTGGACAACTTTCTTTCTCTTCTTGCAAAACACTCGGCAGACCTCCGTGCAGCCTCTAGAACACGATGGGAGATGTTTTCTGTGCTGGCACAGTTTCTCTTTGACAGACAGAGTGGAAAAGTTTTTGCTAAGATGTAGACGAGAAGAGAGGCTAAAGACGAAGGTACGGTGCTCTGCAGAGCTAAGCACCGCTCCCGGACCTCTTTCGGCAGAAGCCGCACACCGCAGAGCACTGTGAGCGGCAGAATCGTCTTTGCGCGAAGAAGCAGCTTCTTCGTCTCCGGGAGCCGGAGAGAGCGGCAACTTCGCAAAGGTGATGAAACAGGCTGTACAACTCTGCGATTGTGTGCGCAGCTTGCCAACTGAGAGAAAACAGTACCTGAGCACTCTCCTGCCTTTTCTATTCACATGAACATTCGATTGCAAGCTGTTTTGGACAACTTTCTTTCTCTTCTTGCAAAACACTCGGCAGACCTCCGTGCAGCCTCTAGAACACGATGGGAGATTTTTTTTGTGCTGGCACAGTTTCTCCTTGCCAGACAGAGTGGAAAAGCTTTTTGCTAAAATGTAGACGAGAAGAGAGGCTAAAGACGAAGGTACGGTGCTCTGCAGAGCTAAGCACCGCTCCCGGACCTCTTTCGGCAGAAGGCGCACACCGCAGAGCATTGTGAGCGGCAGAATCGTCTTTGCGCGAAGAAGCAGCTTCTTCGTCTCCGGGAGCCGGAGAGAGTGGCACCTTCGCAAAGGTGATGAAACAAGCTGTACAACACTGCGATTGTGTGCGCAGCTTGAAAACTGAGAGAAAACAGTACCTGAGCACTCTCCTGCCTTTTCTATTCACATGAACATTGGATTGCAAGCTGTTTTGGACAACTTTCTTTCTCTTCTTGCAAAACACTCGGCAGACTTCCGTGCAGCCTCTAGAACACGATGGGAGATGTTTTCTGTGCTGGCACAGTTTCTCCTTGCCAGACAGAGTGGAAAAGCTTTTTGCTAAGATGTAGACAAGAAGAGAGGCTAAAGACGAAGGTACGGTGCTCTGCAGAGCTAAGCACCGCTCCCGGACCTCTTTCGGCAGAAGGCGCACACCGCAGAGCACTGTGAGCGGCAGAATCGTCTTTGCGCGAAGAAGCAGCTTCTTCGTCTCCGGGAGCCCGAGAGAGCGGCAACTTCGCAAAGGTGATGAAACAGGCTGTACAACTCTGCGATTGTGTGCGCAGCTTGCCAACTGAGAGAAAACAGTACCTGACGTCTCTCCTGCCTTTTCTATTCACATGAATATTCGATTGCAAGCTGTTTTGGACAACTTTCTTTCTCTTCTTGCAAGACACACGGCAGACCTCCGTGCAGCCTCTAGAACACGATTGGAGATGTTTTCTGTGCTGGTACAGTTTGTCCTTGCCAGACAGAGTGGAAAAGCTTTTTGCTAAGATGTAGACGAGAAGAGAGGCTAAAGACGAAGGTACGGTGCTCTGCAGAGCTAAGCACCGCTCCCGGACCTCTTTCGGCAGAAGGCGCACACCGCAGAGCACTGTGAGCGGCCGAATCGTCTTTGCGCGAAGAAGCATCTTCTTCGTCTCCGGGAGCCGGAGAGAGCGGCACCTTTGCAAAGGTGATGAAACAAGCTGTACAACACTGCGATTGTGTGCGCAGCTTGAAAACTGAGAGAAAACAGTACCTGACAACTCTCCTGCCTTTTGTATTCGCATGTACTTTGGATTAAAGCTGTTTTGGACAACTTTCTTTCTCTTCTTGCAAAACACTCGGCAGACCTGCGTGCAGCCTCTAGAACACGATGGGAGATGTTTTCTGTGCTGGCACAGATTCTCCTTGCCAGACATAGTGGAAAAGCTTTTTGCTAAGATGTAGACAAGAAGAGAGGCTAAAGACGAAGGTACGGTGCTCTGCAGAGCTAAGCACCGCTCCCGGGCCTCTTTCGGCTGAAGGCGCACACCGCAGAGCACTGTGAGCGGCAGAATCGTCTTTGCGCGAAGAAGCAGCTGCTTCGTGTCCGGGAGCCGGAGAGAGCGGCAACTTCGCAAAGGTGATGAAACAGGCTGTACAACTCTGCGATTGTGTGCGCAGCTTGCCAACTGAGAGAAAACAGTACCTGAGCACTCTCCTTCCTTTTCTATTCATATGAACATTGGATTGCAAGCTGTTTTGGACAACTTTCTTTCTCTTCTTGCAAAACACTCGGCAGACCTCCGTGCAGCCTCTAGAACACGATAGGATATGTTTTCTGTGCTGGCACAGTTTCTCCTTGCCAGACAGAGTGGAAAAGCTTTTTGCTAAGATGTAGACGAGAAGAGAGGCTAAAGACGAAGGTACGGTGCTCTGCAGAGCTAAGCACCGCTCCCGGGCCTCTTTCGGCAGAAGCCGCACACCGCAGAGCACTGGAAGCGGCAGAATCGTCTTTGCGCGAAGAAGCAGCTTCTTCGTCTCCGGGAGCCGGAGAGAGCGTCAGCTTCGCAAAGGTGATGAAACAAGCTGTACAACACTGCGATTGTGTGCGCAGCTTGCCAACTGAGAGAAAACAGTACCTGACCACTCTCCTGCCTTTTCTATTCACATGAACATTCGATTGCAAGCTGTTTTGGACAACTTTCTTTCTCTTCTTGAAAACACTCGGCAGACCTCCGTGCAGCCTCTAGAACACGATGGGAGATGTTTTCTGTGCTGGTACAGTTTCTCCTTGCCAGACAGAGTGGAAAAGCCTTTTGCTAAGATGTAGACGAGAAGAGAGGCTAAAGAGGAAGGTACGGTGCTCTGCAGAGCTAAGCACCGCTCCCAGACCTCTTTCGGCAGAAGGCGCACACCGCAGAGCACTGTGAGCGGCAGAATCGTCTTTGCGCGAAGAAGCAGCTCCTTCGTCTCCGGGAGCCGGAGAGCGGCAACTTCACAAAGGTGATGAAACAAGCTGTACAACACTGCGATTGTGTGCGCAGTTTGCCAACTGAGAGAAAACAGTACCTGAGCACTCTCCTGCCTTTTCCATTCACATGAACTTTCGATTGCAAGCTGTTTTGGACAACTTTCTTTCTCTTCTTGCAAAACACTCGGCAGACCTCCGTGCAGGCTCTAGAACACGATGGGAGATGTTTTCTGTGCTGGTACAGTTTCTCCTTGCCAGACAGAGTGGAAAAGCTTTTTGCTAAGATGTAGACGAGAAGAGAGGCTAAAGACGAAGGTACGGTGCTCTGCAGAGCTAAGCACCGCTCCCGGACCTCTTTCGGCAGAAGGCGCACACCGCAGAGCACTGTGAGCGGCAGAATCGTCTTTGCGCGAGGAAGCAGCTTCTTCGTCTCCGGGAGCCGGAGAGAGCGGCAACTTCGCAAAGGTGATGAAACAGGCTGTACAACTCTGCGATTGTGTGCGCAGCTTGCCAACTGAGAGAAAACAGTACCTGACCACTCTCCTGCCTTTTCTATTCACATGAACATTCGATTGCAAGCTGTTTTGGACAACTTTCTTTCTCTTCTTGCATAACACTCGGCAGACATCCGTGCAGCCTCTAGAACACGATGGGAGATGTTTTCTGTGCTAGCAGAGTTTCTCCTTGCCAGACAGAGTGGAAAAGCTTTTTGCTAAGATGTAGACAAGAAGAGAGGCTAAAGACGAAGGTACGGTGCTCTGCAGAGCTAAGCACCGCTCCCGGGCCTCTTTCGGCAGAAGGCGCATACCGCAGAGCACTGTGAGCGGCAGAATCGTCTTTGCGCGAAGAAGCAGCTGCTTCGTGTCCGGGAGCCGGAGGGAGCGGCAACTTCGCAAAGGTGATGAAACAGGCTGTACAACTCTGCGATTGTGTGCGCAGCTTGAAAACTGAGAGAAAACAGTACCTGAGCACTCTCCTGATTTTCTATTCACATGAACATTCGATTGCAAGCTGTTTTGGACAACTTTCTTTCTCTTCTTGCATAACACTCGGCAGACGTCCGTGCAGCCTCTAGAACACGATGGGAGATGTTTTCTGTGCTGGCACAGTTTCTCCTTGCCAGACAGAGTGGAAAAGCTTTTTGCTAAGATGTAGACGAGAAGAGAGGCTAAAGACGAAGGTACGGTGCTCTGCAGAGCTAAGCACCGCTCCCGGGCCTCTTTCGGCAGAAGGCGCACACCGCAGAGCACTGTGAGCGGCAGAATCGTCTTTGCGCGAAGAAGCAGCTGCTTCGTCTCCGGGAGCCGGAGAGAGCGGCATCTTCTCAAAGGTGATGAAACAAGCTGTACAACACTGCGATTGTGTGCGCAGCTTGCCATCTGAGAGAAAACAGTACCTGACCACTCTCCTGCCTTTTCTATTCACATGAACTTTGGATTGCAAGCTGTTTTGGACAACTTTCTTTCTCTTCTTGCAAAACACTCGGCAGACCTCCGTGCAGCTTCTAGAACACGATGGGAGATGTTTTTTGTGCTGGCACAGTTTCTCCTTGCCAGACAGAGTGGAAAAGCTTTTTGCTAAGATGTAGACGAGAAGAGAGGCTAAAGACGAAGGTACGGTGCTCTGCAGAGCTAAGCACCGCTCCCGGACCTCTTTCGGCAGAAGGCGCACACCGCAGAGCACTGTGAGCGGCAGAATCGTCTTTGCGCGAAGAAGCAGCTTCTTCGTCTCCGGGAGCCGGAGAGAGTGGCACCTTCGCAAAGGTGATGAAACAAGCTGTACAACACTGCGATTGTGTGCGCAGCTTGAAAACTGAGAGAAAACAGTACCTGAGCACTCTCCTGCCTTTTCTATTCGCATGAACATTGGATTGCAAGCTGTTTTGGACAACTTTCTTTCTCTTCTTGCAAAACACTCGGCAGACTTCCGTGCAGCCTCTAGAAAACGATGGGAGATGTTTTCTGTGCTGGCACAGTTTCTCCTTGCCAGACAGAGTGGAAAAGCTTTTTGCTAAGATGTAGACAAGAAGAGAGGCTAAAGACGAAGGTACGGTGCTCTGCAGAGCTAAGCACCGCTCCCGGACCTCTTTCGGCAGAAGGCGCACACCGCAGAGCTCTGTGATCGGCAGAATCGTCTTTGCGCGAGGAAGCAGCTTCTTCGTCTCCGGGAGCCGGAGAGAGCGGCACCTTCGCAAAGGCGATGAAACAAGCTGTACAACACTGCGATTGTGTGCGCAGCTTGAAAACTGAGAGAAAACAGTACCTGACCACTCTCCTGCCTTTTGTATTCGCATGAACTTTCGATTGCAAGCTGTTTTGGACAACTTTGTTTCTCTTCTTGCAAAACACTCGGCAGACCTCCGTGCAGCCTCTAGAGCACGATGGGAGATGTTTTTTGTGCTGGCAAAGTTTGTCCTTGCCAGACAGAGTAGAAAAGCTTTTTTCTAAGATGTAGACGAGAAGAGAGGCTAAAGACGAAGGTACGGTGCTCTGCAGAGCTAAGCACCGCTCCCGGACCTCTTTCGGCAGAAGCCGCACACCGCAGAGCACTGTGAGCGGCAGAATCGTCTTTGCGCGAAGAAGCAGCTTCTTCGTCTCCGGGAGCCGGAGAGAGTGCCACCTTCGCAAAGGTGATGAAACAAGCTGTACAACACTGCGATTGTGTGCGCAGCTTGAAAACTGAGAGAAAACAGTACCTGAGCACTCTCCTGCCTTTTCTATTCACATGAACATTCGATTGGAAGCTGTTTTGGACAACTTTCTTTCTCTTCTTGCAAAACACTCGGCAGACTTCCGTGCAGCCTCTAGAACACGATGGGAGATGTTTTCTGTGCTGGCACAGTTTCTCCTTGCCAGACAGAGTGGAAAAGCTTTTTGCTAAGATGTAGACAAGAAGAGAGGCTAAAGACGAAGGTACGGTGCTCTGCAGAGCTAAGCACCGCTCCCGGACCTCTTTCGGCAGAAGGCGCACACCGCAGAGCACTGTGAGCGGCAGAATCGTCTTTGCGCGAAGAAGCAGCTGCTTCGTGTCCGGGAGCCGGAGAGAGCGGCAACTTCGCAAAGGTGATGAAACAGGCTGTACAACTCTGCGATTGTGTGCGCAGCTTGCCAACTGAGAGAAAACAGTACCTGACCACTCTCCTGCCTTTTCTAGTCACATGAACATTCGATTGCAAGCTGTTTTGGACAACTTTCTTTCTCTTCTTGCAAAACACTCGGCAGACCTCCGTGCAGCCTCTAGAACACGATAGGATATGTTTTCTGTGCTGGCACAGTTTCTCCTTGCCAGACAGAGTGTAAAAGCTTATTGCTAAGATGTAGACGAGAAGAGAGGCTAAAGACGAAGGTACGGTGCTCTGCAGAGCTAAGCACCGCTTCCGGGCCTCTTTCGGCAGAAGCCGCACACCGCAGAGCACTGTAAGCGGCAGAATCTTCTTTGCGCGAAGAAGCAGCTTCTTCGTCTCCGGGAGCCGGAGAGAGCGTCAGCTTCACAAAGGTGATGAAACAAGCTGTACAACACTGCGATTGTTTGCGCAGCTTGCCAACTGAGAGAAAACAGTACCTGAGCACTCTCCTGACTTTTCTATTCACATGAACATTCGATTGCAAGCAGTTTTGGACAACATTCTTTCTCTTCTTGCAAAACACTCGGCAGACCTCCGTGCAGCCTCTAGAACACGATGGGAGATGTTTTCTGTGCTGGCAGAGTTTCTCCTTGCCAGACAGAGTGGAAAAGCTTTTTGCTAAGATGTAGACGAGAAGAGAGGCTAAAGACGAAGGTACGGTGCTCTGCAGAGCTAAGCACCGCTCCCAGACCTCTTTCGGAAGAAGGCGCACACCGCAGAGCACTGTGAGGGGCTGAATCGTCTTTGCGCTAAGAAGCAGCTACTTCGTGTCCGGGAGCCGGAGAGCGGCAACTTCGCAAAGGTGATGAAACAAGCTGTACAACACTGCGATTGTGTGCGCAGCTTGCCAACTGAGAGAAAACAGTACCTGACGTCTCTCCTGCCTTTTCTATTCACATGAATATTCGATTGCAAGCTGTTTTGGACAACTTTCTTTCTCTTCTTGCAAAACACTCGGCAGACCTCCGTGCAGCCTCTAGAACACGATGGGAGATGTTTTCTGTGCTGGCACAGTTTCTCCTTGCCAGACAGAGTGGAAAAGCTTTTTGCTAAGATGTAGACGAGAAGAGAGGCTAAAGACGAAGGTACGGTGCTCTGCAGAGCTAAGCACCGCTCCCGGACCTCTTTCGGCAGAAGCCGCACACCGCAGAGCACTGTGAGCGGCAGAATCGTCTTTGCGCGAAGAAGCAGCTTCTTCGTCTCCGGGAGCCTGAGAGAGCGGCAGCTTCGCAAAGGTGATAAAACAAGCTGTACAACATTGCGATTGTGTGCGCAGCTTGCCAACTGAGAGAAAACAGTACCTGACCACTCTCCTGCCTTTTCTATTCACATGAACATTGGATTGCAAGCTGTTTTGGACAACTTTCTTTCTCTTCTTGCAAAACACTCGGCAGACTTCCGTGCAGCCTCTAGAACACGATGGGAGATGTTTTCTGTGCTGGCACAGTTTCTCCTTGCCAGACAGAGTGGAAAAGCTTTTTGCTAAGATGTAGACAAGAAGAGAGGCTAAAGACGAAGGTACGGTGCTCTGCAGAGCTAAGCACCGCTCCCGGACCTCTTTCGGCAGAAGCCGCACACCGCAGAGCACTGTGAGCGGCAGAATCGTCTTTGCGCGAAGAAGCAGCTTCTTCGTCTCCGGGAGCCGGAGAGAGCGGCAACTTCGCAAAGGTGATGAAACAGGCTGTACAACTCTGCGATTGTGTGCGCAGCTTGCCAACTGAGAGAAAACAGTACCTGAGCACTCTCCTGCCTTTTCTATTCACATGAACATTCGATTGCAAGCTGTTTCGGACAACTTTCTTTCTCTTCTTGCAAGACACTCGGCAGACCTCCGTGCAGCCTCTAGAACACGATGGGAGATGTTTTCTGTGCTGGTACAGTTTGTCCTTGCCAGACAGAGTGGAAAAGCTTTTTGCTAAGATGTAGACGAGAAGAGAGGCTAAAGACGAAGGTACGGTGCTCTGCAGAGCTAAGCACCGCTCCCGGACCTCTTTCGGCAGAAGGCGCACACCGCAGAGCACTGTGAGCGGCAGAATCGTCTTTGCGCGAAGAAGCAGCTGCTTCGTCTCCGGGAGCCGGAGAGAGCGGCACCTTCGCAAAGGTGATGAAACAAGCTGTACAACACTGCGATTGTGTGCGCAGCTTGAAAACTGAGAGAAAACAGTACCTGACCCCTCTCCTGCCTTTTGTATTCGCATGAATTTTGGATTAAAGCTGTTTTGGACAACTTTCTTTCTCTTCTTGCAAAACACTCGGCAGACCTCCGTGCAGCCTCTAGAACACGATGGGAGATGTTTTCTGTGCTGGCAGAGTTTCTCCTTGCCAGACAGAGTGGAAAAGCTTTTTGCTAAGATGTAGACAAGAAGAGAGGCTAAAGACGAAGGTACGGTGCTCTGCAGAGCTAAGCACCGCTCCCGGACCTCTTTCGGCAGAAGGCGCACACCGCAGAGCACTGTGAGCGGCAGAATCGTCTTTGCGCGAGGAAGCAGCTTCTTCGTCTCCGGGAGCCGGAGAGAGCGGCAGCTTCGCAAAGGTGATGAAACAGGCTGTACAACTCTGCGATTGTGTGCGCAGCTTGCCAACTGAGAGAAAACAGTACCTGACCACTCTCCTGCCTTTTCTATTCACATGAACATTCGATTGGAAGCTGTTTTGGACAACTTTCTTTCTCTTCTTGCAAAACACTCGGCAGACCTCCGTGCAGCCTCTAGAACACGATGGGAGATGTTTTCTGTGCTGGCACAGTTTCTCCTTGCCAGACATAGTGGAAAAGCTTTTTGCTAAGATGTAGACAAGAAGAGAGGCTAAAGACGAAGGTACGGTGCTCTGCAGAGCTAAGCACCGCTCCCGGGCCTCTTTCGGCAGAAGGCGCACACCGCAGAGCACTGTGAGCGGCAGAATCGTCTTTGCGCGAAGAAGCAGCTGCTTCGTGTCCGGGAGCCGGAGAGAGCGGCAACTTCGCAAAGGTGATGAAACAGGCTGTACAACTCTGCGATTGTGTGCGCAGCTTGCCAACTGAGAGAAAACAGTATCTGACCACTCTCCTGCCTTTTCTATTCACATGAACATTGGATTGCAAGCTGTTTTGGACAACTTTCTTTCTCTTCTTGCAAAACACTCGGCAGACTTGCGTGCAGCCTCTAGAACACGATAGGATATGTTTTCTGTGCTGGCACAGTTTCTCCTTGCCAGACAGAGTGGAAAAGCTTTTTGCTAAGATGTAGACGAGAAGAGAGGCTAAAGACGAAGGTACGGTGCTCTGCAGAGGTAAGCACCGCTCCCGGGCCTCTTTCGGCAGAAGCCGCACACCGCAGAGCACTGTAAGCGGCAGAATCGTCTTTGCGCGAAGAAGCAGCTTCTTCGTCTCCGGGAGCCGGAGAGAGCGTCAGCTTCGCAAAGGTGATGAAACAAGCTGTACAACACTGCGATTGTGTGCGCAGCTTGCCAACTGAGAGAAAACAGTACCTGACCACTCTCCTGCCTTTTCTATTCACATGAACATTCGATTGCAAGCTGTTTTGGACAACTTTCTTTCTCTTCTTGAAAACACTCGGCAGACCTCCGTGCAGCCTCTAGAACACGATGGGAGATGTTTTCTGTGCTGGTACAGTTTCTCCTTGCCAGACAGAGTGGAAAAGCCTTTTGCTAAGATGTAGACGAGAAGAGAGGCTAAAGACGAAGGTACGGTGCTCTGCAGAGCTAAGCACCGCTCCCGGACCTCTTTCGGCAGAAGGCGCACACCGCAGAGCACTGTGAGCGGCAGAATCGTCTTTGCGCGAAGAAGCAGCTTCTTCGTCTCCGGGAGCCGGAGAGCGGCAACTTCTCAAAGGTGATGAAACAAGCTGTACAAAACTGCGATTGTGTGCGCAGCTTGAAAACTGAGAGAAAACAGTACCTGACCACTCTCCAGCCTTTTGTATTCGCATGAACATTCGATTGCAAGCTGTTTTGGACAACTTTCTTTCTCTTCTTGCAAGACACTCGGCAGACCTCCGTGCAGCCTCTAGAACACGATGGGAGATGTTTTTGGTGCTGGCACAGTTTCTCCTTGCCAGACAGAGTGGAAAAGCTTTTTGCTAAGATGTAGACGAGAAGAGAGGCTAAAGACGAAGGTACGGTGCTCTGCAGAGCTAAGCACCGCTCCCGGGCCTCTTTCGGCAGAAGCCGCACACCGCAGAGCACTGTGAGCGGCAGAATCGTCTTTGCGCGAAGAAGCAGCTTCTTCGTCTCCGGGAGCCGGAGAGAGTGGCACCTTTGCAAAGGTGATGAAACAAGCTGTACAACACTGGGATTGTGTGCGCAGCTTGAAAACTGAGAGAAAACAGTACCTGACCACTCTCCTGCCTTTTCTATTCACATGAACATTCGATTGGAAGCTGTTTTGGACAACTTTCTTTCTCTTCTTGCAAAACACTCGGCTGACTTCCGTGCAGCCTCTAGAACACGATGGGAGATGTTTTCTGTGCTGGCACAGTTTCTCCTTGCCAGACAGAGTGGAAAAGGTTTTTGCTAAGATGTAGACAAGAAGAGAGGCTAAAGACGAAGGTACGGTGCTCTGCAGAGCTAAGCACCGCTCCCGGACCTCTTTCGGCAGAAGGCGCACACCGCAGAGCACTGTGAGCGGCAGAATCGTCTTTGCGCGAAGAAGCAGCTGCTTCGTGTCCGGGAGCCGGAGAGAGCGGCAACTTCGCAAAGGTGATGAAACAGGCTGCACAACACTGCGATTGTGTGCGCAGCTTGCCAACTGAGAGAAAACAGTACCTGACCACTCTCCTGCCTTTTCTATTCACATGAACATTCGATTGCAAGCTGTTTTGGACAACTTTCTTTCTCTTCTTGCAAAACACTCGGCAGACCTCCGTGCAGCCTCTAGAACACGATAGGATATGTTTTTTGTGCTGGCACAGTTTCTCCTTGCCAGACAGAGTGGAAAAGCTTATTGCTAAGATGTAGACGAGAAGAGAGGCTAAAGACGAAGGTACGGTGCTCTGCAGAGCTAAGCACCGCTTCCGGGCCTCTTTCGGCAGAAGCCGCACACCGCAGAGCACTGTAAGCGGCAGAATCGTCTTTGCGCGAAGAAGCAGCTTCTTCGTCTCCGGGAGCCGGAGAGAGCGGCACCTTCGCAAAGGTGATGAAACAAGCTGTACAACACTGCGATTGTTTGCGCAGCTTGCCAACTGAGAGAAAACAGTACCTGACGTCTCTCCTGCCTTTTCTATTCACATGAATATTCGATTGCAAGCTGTTTTGGACAACTTTCTTTCTCTTCTTGCAAAACACTCGGCAGACCTCCGTGCAGCCTCTAGAACACGATGGGAGATGTTTTCTGTGCTGGCACAGTTTCTCCTTGCCAGACAGAGTGGAAAAGCTTTTTGCTAAGATGTAGACGAGAAGAGAGGCTAAAGACGAAGGTACGGTGCTCTGCAGAGCTAAGCACCGCTCCCGGACCTCTTTCGGCAGAAGCCGCACACCGCAGAGCACTGTGAGCGGCAGAATCATCTTTGCGCGAAGAAGCAGCTTCTTCGTCTCCGGGAGCCTGAGAGAGCGGCAGCTTCGCAAAGGTGATAAAACAAGCTGTACAACATTGCGATTGTGTGCGCAGCTTGCCAACTGAGAGAAAACAGTACCTGACCACTCTCCTGCCTTTTCTATTCACATGAACATTGGATTGCAAGCTGTTTTGGACAACTTTCTTTCTCTTCTTGCAAAACACTCGGCAGACTTCCGTGCAGCCTCTAGAACACGATGGGAGATGTTTTCTGTGCTGGCACAGTTTCTCCTTGCCAGACAGAGTGGAAAAGCTTTTTGCTAAGATGTAGACAAGAAGAGAGGCTAAAGACGAAGGTACGGTGCTCTGCAGAGCTAAGCACCGCTCCCGGACCTCTTTCGGCAGAAGCCGCACACCGCAGAGCACTGTGAGCGGCAGAATCGTCTTTGCGCGAAGAAGCAGCTTCTTCGTCTCCGGGAGCCGGAGAGAGCGGCAACTTCGCAAAGGTGATGAAACAGGCTGTACAACTCTGCGATTGTGTGCGCAGCTTGCCAACTGAGAGAAAACAGTACCTGAGCACTCTCCTGCCTTTTCTATTCACATGAACATTCGATTGCAAGCTGTTTCGGACAACTTTCTTTCTCTTCTTGCAAGACACTCGGCAGACCTCCGTGCAGCCTCTAGAACACGATGGGAGATGTTTTCTGTGCTGGTACAGTTTGTCCTTGCCAGACAGAGTGGAAAAGCTTTTTGCTAAGATGTAGACGAGAAGAGAGGCTAAAGACGAAGGTACGGTGCTCTGCAGAGCTAAGCACCGTTCCCGGGCCTCTTTCGGCAGAAGGCGCACACCGCAGAGCACTGTGAGCGGCAGAATCGTCTTTGCGCGAAGAAGCAGCTGCTTCGTGTCCGGGAGCCGGAGAGAGCGGCAACTTCGCAAAGGTGATGAAACAGGCTGTACAACTCTGCGATTGTGTGCGCAGCTTGCCAACTGAGAGAAAACAGTACCTGACCACTCTCCTGCCTTTTCTATTCACATGAACATTCGATTGCAAGCTGTTTTGGACAACTTTCTTTCTCTTCTTGCAAAACACTCGGCAGACCTCCGTGCAGCGTCTAGAACACGATAGGATATGTTTTCTGTGCTGGCACAGTTTCTCCTTGCCAGACAGAGTGTAAAAGCTTATTGCTAAGATGTAGACGAGAAGAGAGGCTAAAGACGAAGGTACGGTGCTCTGCAGAGCTAAGCACCGCTTCCGGGCCTCTTTCGGCAGAAGCCGCACACCGCAGAGCACTGTAAGCGGCAGAATCGTCTTTGCGCGAAGAAGCAGCTTCTTCGTCTCCGGGAGCCGGAGAGAGCGGCACCTTCGCAAAGGTGATGAAACAAGCTGTACAACACTGCGATTGTTTGCGCAGCTTGCCAACTGAGAGAAAACAGTACCTGAGCACTCTCCTGCCTTTTCTATTCACATGAACATTCGATTGCAAGCTGTTTTGGACAACTTTCTTTCTCTTCTTGCAAAACACTCGGCAGACCTCCGTGCAGCCTCTAGAACACGATGGGAGATGTTTTTTGTGCTGGCACAGTTTCTCCTTGCCAGACAGAGTGGAAAAGCTTTTTGCTAAGATGTAGACGAGAAGAGAGGCTAAAGACGAAGGTACGGTGCTCTGCAGAGCTAAGCACCGCTCCCGGACCTCTTTCGGTAGAAGGCGCACACCGCAGAGCACTGTGAGCGGCAGAATCGTCTTTGCGCGAAGAAGCAGCTGCTTCGTCTCCGGGAGCCGGAGAGAGCGGCACCTTCGCAAAGGTGATGAAACAAGCTGTACAACACTGCGATTGTGTGCGCAGCTTGAAAACTGAGAGAAAACAGTACCTGACCACTCTCCTGCCTTTTGTATTCGCATGAATTTTGGATTAAAGCTGTTTTGGACAACTTTCTTTCTCTTCTTGCAAAACACTCGGCAGACCTCCGTGCAGCCTCTAGAACACGATGGGAGATGTTTTCTGTGCTGGCACTGTTTCTCCTTGCCAGACAGAGTGGAAAAGCTTTTTGCTAAGATGTAGACAAGAAGAGAGGCTAAAGACGAAGGTACGGTGCTCTGCAGAGCTAAGCACCGCTCCCTACCTCTTTCGGCAGAAGGCGCACACCGCAGAGCACTGTGAGCGGCAGAATCGTCTTTGCGCGAGGAAGCAGCTTCTTCGTCTCCGGGAGCCGGAGAGAGCGTCAGCTTCGCAAAGGTGATGAAACAAGCTGTACAACACTGCGATTGTGTGCGCAGCTTGCCAACTGAGAGAAAACAGTACCTGACCACTCTCCTGCCTTTTCTATTCACATGAACATTCGATTGCAAGCTGTTTTGGACAACTTTCTTTCTCTTCTTGAAAACACTCGGCAGACCTCCGTGCAGCCTCTAGAACACGATGGGAGATGTTTTCTGTGCTGGTACAGTTTCTCCTTGCCAGACAGAGTGGAAAAGCCTTTTGCTAAGATGTAGACGAGAAGAGAGGCTAAAGACGAAGGTACGGTGCTCTGCAGAGCTAAGCACCGCTCCCAGACCTCTTTCGGCTGAAGGCGCACACCGCAGAGCACTGTGAGCGGCAGAATCGTCTTTGCGCGAAGAAGCAGCTTCTTCGTCTCCGGGAGCCGGAGAGCGGCAGCTTCGCAAAGGTGATAAATCAAGCTGTACAACATTGCGATTGTGTGCGCAGCTTGAAAACTGAGAGAAAACAGTACCTGACCACTCTCCTGCCTTTTCTATTCACATGAACATTCGATTGCAAGCTGTTTTGGACAACTTTCTTTCTCTTCTTGCATAACACTCGGCAGACCTTCGTGCAGCCTCTAGAACACGATGGGAGATGTTTTCTGTGCTGGCACAGTTTCTCCTTGCCAGACAGAGTGGAAAAGCTTTTTGCTAAGATGTAGACGAGAAGAGAGGCTAAAGACGAAGGTACGGTGCTCTGCAGAGCTAAGCACCGCTCCCGGACCTCTTTCGGCAGAAGCCGCACACCGCAGAGCACTGTGAGCGGCAGAATCGTCTTTGCGCGAAGAAGCAGCTTCTTCGTCTCCGGGAGCCGGAGAGCGGCAACTTCACAAAGGTGATGAAACAAGCTGTACAACACTGCGATTGTGTGCGCAGCTTGCCAACTGAGAGAAAACAGTACCTGAGCACTCTCCTGCCTTTTCTATTCACATGAACATTCGATTGCAAGCTGTTTTGGACAACTTTCTTTCTCTTCTTGCAAGACACTCGGCAGACCTCCGTGCAGCCTCTAGAACACGATGGGTGATGTTTTCTGTGCTGGTAGAGTTTGTCCTTGCCAGACAGAGTGGAAAAGCTTTTTGCTAAGATGTAGACTAGAAGAGAGGCTAAAGACGAAGGTACGGTGCTCTGCAGAGCTAAGCACCGCTCCCGGACCTCTTTCGGCAGAAGGCGCACACCGCAGAGCACTGTGAGCGGCAGAATCGTCTTTGCGCGAGGAAGCAGCTTCTTCGTCTCCGGGAGCCGGAGAGAGCGGCAACTTGGCAAAGGTGATGAAACAGGCTGTACAACACTGCGATTGTGTGCGCAGCTTGCCAACTGAGAGAAAACAGTACCTGACCACTCTCCTGCCTTTTCTATTCACATGAACATTCGATTGGAAGCTGTTTTGGACAACTTTCTTTCTCTTCTTGCAAAACACTCGGCAGACCTCCGTGCAGCCTCTAGAACACGATGGGAGATGTTTTCTGTGCTGGCACAGTTTCTCCTTGCCAGACAGAGTGGAAAAGCTTTTTGCTAAGATGTAGACAAGAAGAGAGGCTAAAGACGAAGGTACGGTGCTCTGCAGAGCTAAGCACCGCTCCCGGGCCTCTTTCGGCAGAAGGCGCACACCGCAGAGCACTGTGAGCGGCAGAATCGTCTTTGCGCGAAGAAGCAGCTTCTTCGTCTCCGGGAGCCGGAGAGAGCGGCATCTTCTCAAAGGTGATGAAACAAGCTGCACAACACTGCGATTGTGTGCGCAGCTTGCCAACTGAGAGAAAACAGTACCTGACCACTCTCCTGCCTTTTCTATTCACATGAACATTGGATTGCAAGCTGTTTTGGACAACTTTCTTTCTCTTCTTGCAAAACACTCGGCAGACCTCCGTGCAGCCTCTAGAACACGATGGGAGATGTTTTTTGTGCTGGCACAGTTTGTCCTTGCCAGACAGAGTGGAAAAGCTTTTTGCTAAGATGTAGACGAGAAGAGAGGCTAAAGACGAAGGTACGGTGCTCTGCAGAGCTAAGCACCGCTCCCGGACCTCTTTCGGCAGAAGGCGCACACCGCAGAGCACTGTGAGCGGCAGAATCGTCTTTGCGCGAAGAAGCAGCTTCTTCGTCTCCGGGAGCCGGAGAGAGTGGCACCTTTGCAAAGGTGATGAAACAAGCTGTACAACACTGCGATTGTGTGCGCAGCTTGAAAACTGAGAGAAAACAGTACCTGACCACTCTCCTGCCTTTTCTATTCGCATGAACATTGGATTGCAAGCTGTTTTGGACAACTTTCTTTCTCTTCTTGCAAAACACTCGGCAGACTTCCGTGCAGCCTCTAGAACACGATGGGAGATGTTTTCTGTGCTGGCACAGTTTCTCCTTGCCAGAGAGAGTGGAAAATCTTTTTGCTAAGATGTAGACAAGAAGAGAGGCTAAAGACGAAGGTACGGTGCTCTGCAGAGCTAAGCACCGCTCCCGGGCCTCTTTCGGCAGAAGGCGCACACCGCAGAGCACTGTGAGCGGCAGAATCGTCTTTGCGCGAAGAAGCAGCTTCTTCGTCTCCGGGAGCCGGAGAGAGCGGCAACTTCGCAAAGGTGATGAAACAGGCTGTACAACTCTGCAATTGTGTGCGCAGCTTGCCAACTGAGAGAAAACAGTACCTGACCACTCTCCTGCCTTTTCTATTCACATGAACATTCGATTGCAAGCTGTTTTGGACAACTTTCTTTCTCTTCTTGCAAGACACTCGGCAGACCTCCCTGCAGCCTCTAGAACACGATGGGAGATGTTTTCTGTGCTGGTACAGTTTGTCCTTGCCAGACAGAGTGGAAAAGCTTTTTGCTAAGATGTAGACGAGAAGAGAGGCTAAAGACGAAGGTACGGTGCTCTGCAGAGCTAAGCACCACTCCCGGGCCTCTTTCGGCAGAAGGCGCACACCGCAGAGCACTGTGAGCGGCAGAATCGTCTTTGCGCGAAGAAGCAGCTTCTTCGTCTCCGGGAGCCGGAGAGAGCGGCAACTTGGCAAAGGGGATGAAACAGGCTGTACAACACTGCGATTGTGTGCGCAGCTTGCCAACTGAGAGAAAACAGTACCTGACCACTCTCCTGCCTTTTCTATTCACATGAACATTCGATTGCAAGCTGTTTTGGACAACTTTCTTTCTCTTCTTGCAAAACACTCGGCAGACCTCCGTGCAGCCTCTAGAACACGATGGGAGATGTTTTCTGTGCTGGCACAGTTTCTCCTTGCCAGACAGAGTGGAAAAGCTTTTTGCTAAGATGTAGACAAGAAGAGAGGCTAAAGACGAAGGTACGGTGCTCTGCAGAGCTAAGCACCGCTCCCGGACCTCTTTCGGCAGAAGCCGCACACCGCAGAGCACTGTGAGCGGCAGAATCGTCTTTGCGCGAAGAAGCAGCTTCTTCGTCTCCGGGAGCCGGAGAGAGCGGCAACTTCGCAAAGGTGATGAAACAGGCTGTACAACTCTGCGATTGTGTGCGCAGCTTGCCAACTGAGAGAAAACAGTACCTGAGCACTCTCCTGCCTTTTCTATTCACATGAAAATTCGATTGCAAGGTGTTTTGGACAACTTTCTTTCTCTTCTTGCAAAACACTCGGCAGACCTCCGTGCAGCCTCTAGAACACGATGGGAGATGTTTTCTGTGCTGGTAGAGTTTCTCCTTGCCAGACAGAGTGGAAAAGCCTTTTGCTAAGATGTAGACAAGAAGAGAGGCTAAAGACGAAGGTACGGTGCTCTGCAGAGCTAAGCACCGCTCCCAGACCTCTTTCGGCAGAAGGCGCACACCGCAGAGCACTGTGAGCGGCAGAATCGTCTTTGCGCGAAGAAGCAGCTTCTTCGTCTCCGGGAGCCGGAGAGCGGCAGCTTCGCAAAGGTGATAAATCAAGCTGTACAACATTGCGATTGTGTGCGCAGCTTGCCAACTGAGAGAAAACAGTACCTGACCACTCTCCTGCCTTTTCTATTCACATGAACATTCGATTGCAAGCTGTTTTGGACAACTTTCTTTCTCTTCTTGCATAACACTCGGCAGACCTTCGTGCAGCCTCTAGAACACGATGGGAGATGTTTTCTGTGTTGGCACAGTTTCTCCTTGCCAGACAGAGTGGAAAAGCTTTTTGCTAAGATGTAGACGAGAAGAGAGGCTAAAGACGAAGGTACGGTGCTCTGCAGAGATAAGCACCGCTCCCGGACCTCTTTCGGCAGAAGCCGCACACCGCAGAGCACTGTGAGCGGCAGAATCGTCTTTGCGCGAAGAAGCAGCTTCTTCGTCTCCGGGAGCCGGAGAGCGGCAACTTCAAAAAGGTGATGAAACAAGCTGTACAACACTGCGATTGTGTGCGCAGCTTGCCAACTGAGAGAAAACAGTACCTGAGCACTCTCCTGCCTTTTCTATTCACATGAACATTCGATTGCAAGCTGTTTTGGACAACTTTCTTTCTCTTCTTGCAAGACACTCGGCAGACCTCCGTGCAGCCTCTAGAACACGATGGGTGATGTTTTCTGTGCTGGTAGAGTTTGTCCTTGCCAGACAGAGTGGAAAAGCTTTTTGCTAAGATGTAGACTAGAAGAGAGGCTAAAGACGAAGGTACGGTGCTCTGCAGAGCTAAGCACCGCTCCCGGACCTCTTTCGGCAGAAGGCGCACACCGCAGAGCACTGTGAGCGGCAGAATCGTCTTTGCGCGAGGAAGCAGCTTCTTCGTCTCCGGGAGCCGGAGAGAGCGGCAACTTGGCAAAGGGGATGAAACAGGCTGTACAACACTGCGATTGTGTGCGCAGCTTGCCAACTGAGAGAAAACAGTACCTGACCACTCTCCTGCCTTTTCTATTCACATGAACATTCGATTGGAAGCTGTTTTGGACAACTTTCTTTCTCTTCTTGCAAAACACTCGGCAGACCTCCGTGCAGCCTCTAGAACACGATGGGAGATGTTTTCTGTGCTGGCACAGTTTCTCCTTGCCAGACAGAGTGGAAAAGCTTTTTGCTAAGATGTAGACAAGAAGAGAGGCTAAAGACGAAGGTACGGTGCTCTGCAGAGCTAAGCACCGCTCCCGGACCTCTTTCGGCAGAAGCCGCACACCGCAGAGCACTGTGAGCGGCAGAATCGTCTTTGCGCGAAGAAGCAGCTTCTTCGTCTCCGGGAGCCGGAGAGAGCGGCAACTTCGCAAAGGTGATGAAACAGGCTGTACAACTCTGCGATTGTGTGCGCAGCTTGCCAACTGAGAGAAAACAGTACCTGAGCACTCTCCTGCCTTTTCTATTCACATGAACATTCGATTGCAAGCTGTTTTGGACAACTTTCTTTCTCTTCTTGCATAACACTCGGCAGACGTCCGTGCAGCCTCTAGAACACGATGGGAGATGTTTTCTGTGCTGGCACAGTTTCTCCTTGCCAGACAGAGTGGAAAAGCTTTTTGCTAAGATGTAGACGAGAAGAGAGGCTAAAGACGAAGGTACGGTGCTCTGCAGAGCTAAGCACCGCTCCCGGGCCTCTTTCGGCAGAAGGCGCACACCGCAGAGCACTGTGAGCGGCAGAATCGTCTTTGCGCGAAGAAGCAGCTTCTTCGTCTCCGGGAGCCGGAGAGAGCGGCATCTTCTCAAAGGTGATGAAACAAGCTGCACAACACTGCGATTGTGTGCGCAGCTTGCCAACTGAGAGAAAACAGTACCTGAGCACTCTCCTGCCTTTTCTATTCACATGAACATTGGATTGCAAGCTGTTTTGGACAACTTTCTTTCTCTTCTTGCAAAACACTCGGCAGACCTCCGTGCAGCCTCTAGAACACGATGGGAGATGTTTTTTGTGCTGGCACAGTTTGTCCTTGCCAGACAGAGTGGAAAAGCTTTTTGATAAGATGTAGACGAGAAGAGAGGCTAAAGACGAAGGTACGGTGCTCTGCAGAGCTAAGCACCGCTCCCGGACCTCTTTCGGCAGAAGGTGCACACCGCAGAGCACTGTGAGCGGCAGAATCGTCTTTGCGCGAAGAAGCAGCTTCTTCGTCTCCGGGAGCCGGAGAGAGTGGCACCTTTGCAAAGGTGATGAAACAAGCTGTACAACACAGCGATTGTGTGCGCAGCTTGAAAACTGAGAGAAAACAGTACCTGACCACTCTCCTGCCTTTTCTATTCGCATGAACATTGGATTGCAAGCTGTTTTGGACAACTTTGTTTCTCTTCTTGCAAAACACTCGGCAGACTTCCGTGCAGCCTCTAGAACACGATGGGAGATGTTTTCTGTGCTGGCACAGTTTCTCCTTGCCAGAGAGAGTGGAAAATCTTTTTGCTAAGATGTAGACAAGAAGAGAGGCTAAAGACGAAGGTACGGTGCTCTGCAGAGCTAAGCACCGCTCCCGGACCTCTTTCGGCAGAAGGCGCACACCGCAGAGCACTGTGAGCGGCAGAATCGTCTTTGCGCGAAGAAGCAGCTTCTTCGTCTCCGGGAGCCGGAGAGAGCGGCAACTTCGCAAAGGTGATGAAACAGGCTGTACAACTCTGCAATTGTGTGCGCAGCTTGCCAACTGAGAGAAAACAGTACCTGACCACTCTCCTGCCTTTTCTATTCACATGAACATTGGATTGCAAGCTGTTTTGGACAACTTTCTTTCTCTTCTTGCAAGACACTCGGCAGACCTCCCTGCAGCCTCTAGAACACGATGGGAGATGTTTTCTGTGCTGGTACAGTTTGTCCTTGCCAGACAGAGTGGAAAAGCTTTTTGCTAAGATGTAGACGAGAAGAGAGGCTAAAGACGAAGGTACGGTGCTCTGCAGAGCTAAGCACCACTCCCGGGCCTCTTTCGGCAGAAGGCGCACACCGCAGAGCACTGTGAGCGGCAGAATCGTCTTTGCGCGAAGAAGCAGCTTCTTCGTCTCCGGGAGCCGGAGAGAGCGGCAACTTGGCAAAGGGGATGAAACAGGCTGTACAACACTGCGATTGTGTGCGCAGCTTGCCAACTGAGAGAAAACAGTACCTGACCACTCTCCTGCCTTTTCTATTCACATGAACATTCGATTGCAAGCTGTTTTGGACAACTTTCTTTCTCTTCTTGCAAAACACTCGGCAGACCTCCGTGCAGCCTCTAGAACACGATGGGAGATGTTTTCTGTGCTGGCACAGTTTCTCCTTGCCAGACAGAGTGGAAAAGCTTTTTGCTAAGATGTAGACAAGAAGAGAGGCTAAAGACGAAGGTACGGTGCTCTGCAGAGCTAAGCACCGCTCCCGGACCTCTTTCGGCAGAAGCCGCACACCGCAGAGCACTGTGAGCGGCAGAATCGTCTTTGCGCGAAGAAGCAGCTTCTTCGTCTCCGGGAGCCGGAGAGAGCGGCAACTTCGCAAAGGTGATGAAACAGGCTGTACAACTCTGCGATTGTGTGCGCAGCTTGCCAACTGAGAGAAAACAGTACCTGAGCACTCTCCTGCCTTTTCTATTCACATGAAAATTCGATTGCAAGGTGTTTTGGACAACTTTCTTTCTCTTCTTGCAAAACACTCGGCAGACCTCCGTGCAGCCTCTAGAACACGATGGGAGATGTTTTCTGTGCTGGTAGAGTTTCTCCTTGCCAGACAGAGTGGAAAAGCCTTTTGCTAAGATGTAGACAAGAAGAGAGGCTAAAGACGAAGGTACGGTGCTCTGCAGAGCTAAGCACCGCTCCCAGACCTCTTTCGGCAGAAGGCGCACACCGCAGAGCACTGTGAGCGGCAGAATCGTCTTTGCGCGAAGAAGCAGCTTCTTCGTCTCCGGGAGCCGGAGAGCGGCAGCTTCGCAAAGGTGATAAATCAAGCTGTACAACATTGCGATTGTGTGCGCAGCTTGCCAACTGAGAGAAAACAGTACCTGACCACTCTCCTGCCTTTTCTATTCACATGAACATTCGATTGCAAGCTGTTTTGGACAACTTTCTTTCTCTTCTTGCATAACACTCGGCAGACCTTCGTGCAGACTCTAGAACACGATGGGAGATGTTTTCTGTGTTGGCACAGTTTCTCCTTGCCAGACAGAGTGGAAAAGCTTTTTGCTAAGATGTAGACGAGAAGAGAGGCTAAAGACGAAGGTACGGTGCTCTGCAGAGATAAGCACCGCTCCCGGACCTCTTTCGGCAGAAGCCGCACACCGCAGAGCACTGTGAGCGGCAGAATCGTCTTTGCGCGAAGAAGCAGCTTCTTCGTCTCCGGGAGCCGGAGAGCGGCAACTTCAAAAAGGTGATGAAACAAGCTGTACAACACTGCGATTGTGTGCGCAGCTTGCCAACTGAGAGAAAACAGTACCTGAGCACTCTCCTGCCTTTTCTATTCACATGAACATTCGATTGCAAGCTGTTTTGGACAACTTTCTTTCTCTTCTTGCAAGACACTCGGCAGACCTCCGTGCAGCCTCTAGAACACGATGGGTGATGTTTTCTGTGCTGGTAGAGTTTGTCCTTGCCAGACAGAGTGGAAAAGCTTTTTGCTAAGATGTAGACTAGAAGAGAGGCTAAAGACGAAGGTACGGTGCTCTGCAGAGCTAAGCACCGCTCCCGGACCTCTTTCGGCAGAAGGCGCACACCGCAGAGCACTGTGAGCGGCAGAATCGTCTTTGCGAGAGGAAGCAGCTTCTTCGTCTCCGGGAGCCGGAGAGAGCGGCAACTTGGCAAAGGGGATGAAACAGGCTGTACAACACTGCGATTGTGTGCGCAGCTTGCCAACTGAGAGAAAACAGTACCTGACCACTCTCCTGCCTTTTCTATTCACATGAACATTCGATTGGAAGCTGTTTTGGACAACTTTCTTTCTCTTCTTGCAAAACACTCGGCAGACCTCCGTGCAGCCTCTAGAACACGATGGGAGATGTTTTCTGTGCTGGCACAGTTTCTCCTTGCCAGACAGAGTGGAAAAGCTTTTTGCTAAGATGTAGACAAGAAGAGAGGCTAAAGACGAAGGTACGGTGCTCTGCAGAGCTAAGCACCGCTCCCGGACCTCTTTCGGCAGAAGCCGCACACCGCAGAGCACTGTGAGCGGCAGAATCGTCTTTGCGCGAAGAAGCAGCTTCTTCGTCTCCGGGAGCCGGAGAGAGCGGCAACTTCGCAAAGGTGATGAAACAGGCTGTACAACTCTGCGATTGTGTGCGCAGCTTGCCAACTGAGAGAAAACAGTACCTGACCACTCTCCTGCCTTTTCTATTCACATGAACATTCGATTGCAAGCTGTTTTGGACAACTTTCTTTCTCTTCTTGCAAAACACTCGGCAGACGTCCGTGCAGCCTCTAGAACACGATGGGAGATGTTTTCTGTGCTGGCACAGTTTCTCCTTGCCAGACAGAGTGGAAAAGCTTTTTGCTAAGATGTAGACGAGAAGAGAGGCTAAAGACGAAGGTACGGTGCTCTGCAGAGCTAAGCACCGCTCCCGGGCCTCTTTCGGCAGAAGGCGCACACCGCAGAGCACTGTGAGCGGCAGAATCGTCTTTGCGCGAAGAAGCAGCTTCTTCGTCTCCGGGAGCCGGAGAGAGCGGCATCTTCTCAAAGGTGATGAAACAAGCTGCACAACACTGCGATTGTGTGCGCAGCTTGCCAACTGAGAGAAAACAGTACCTGAGCACTCTCCTGCCTTTTCTATTCACATGAACATTGGATTGCAAGCTGTTATGGACAACTTTCTTTCTCTTCTTGCAAAACACTCGGCAGACCTCCGTGCAGCCTCTAGAACACGATGGGAGATGTTTTTTGTGCTGGCACAGTTTGTCCTTGCCAGACAGAGTGGAAAAGCTTTTTGATAAGATGTAGACGAGAAGAGAGGCTAAAGACGAAGGTACGGTGCTCTGCAGAGCTAAGCACCGCTCCCGGACCTCTTTCGGCAGAAGGCGCACACCGCAGAGCACTGTGAGCGGCAGAATCGTCTTTGCGCGAAGAAGCAGCTTCTTCGTCTCCGGGAGCCGGAGAGAGCGGCAACTTCGGAAAGGTGATGAAACAAGCTGTACAACACTGCGATTGTGTGCGCAGCTTGAAAACTGAGAGAAAACAGTACCTGACCACTCTCCTGCCTTTTGTATTCGCATGAACATTCGATTGCAAGGTGTTTTGGACAACTTTCTTTCTCTTCTTGCAAAACACTCGGCAGACCTCCGTGCAGCCTCTAGAACACGATGGGAGATGTTTTCTGTGCTGGTAGAGTTTCTCCTTGCCAGACAGAGTGGAAAAGCTTTTTGCTAAGATGTAGACAAGAAGAGAGGCTAAAGACGAAGGTACGGTGCTCTGCAGAGCTAAGCACCGCTCCCAGACCTCTTTCGGCAGAAGGCGCACACCGCAGAGCACTGTGAGGGGCTGAATCGTCTTTGCGCTAAAAAGCAGCTTCTTCGTGTCCGGGAGCCGGAGAGCGGCAACTTCGCAAACGTGATGAAACAAGCTGTACAACACTGCGATTGTGTGCGCAGCTTGCCAACTGAGAGAAAACAGTACCTGAGCACTCTCCTGCCTTTTCTATTCACATGAACATTGGATTGCAAGCTGTTTTGGACAACTTTCTTTCTCTTCTTGCAAGACACTCGGCAGACCTCCGTGCAGCCTCTAGAACACGATGGGAGATGTTTTCTGTGCTGGCACTGTTTCTCCTTGCCAGACAGAGTGGAAAAGCTTTTTGCTAAGATGTAGACGAGAAGAGAGGCTAAAGACGAAGGTACGGTGCTCTGCAGAGCTAAGCACCGCTCCCGGACCTCTTTCGGCAGAAGGCGCACACCGCAGAGCACTGTGAGCGGCAGAATCGTCTTTGCGCGAGGAAGCAGCTTCTTCGTCTCCGGGAGCCGGAGAGAGCGGCAACTTCGCAAAGGTGATGAAACAGGCTGTACAACTCTGCGATTGTGTGCGCAGCTTGCCAACTGAGAGAAAACAGTACCTGAGCACTCTCCTGCCTTTTCTATTCACATGAACATTCGATTGCAAGCTGTTTTGGACAACTTTCTTTCTCTTCTTGCAAAACACTCGGCAGACCTCCGTGCAGCCTCTAGAACACGATGGAAGATGTTTTTTGTGCTGGCACAGTTTCTCCTTGTCAGACAGATTGGAAAAGCTTTTTGCTTAGATGTAGACAAGAAGAGAGGCTAAAGACGAAGGTACGGTGCTCTGCAGAGCTAAGAACCAATTCAGGGCCTCTTTCGGCAGAAGCCGCACACCGCAGAGCACTGTGAGCGGCAGAATCGTCTTTGCGCGAAGAAGCAGCTTCTTCGTCTCCGGGAGCCGGAGAGAGCGGCAACTTCGCAAAGGTGATGAAACAGGCTGTACAACTCTGCGATTGTGTGCGCAGCTTGCCAACTGAGAGAAAACAGTACCTGAGCACTCTCCTGCCTTTTCTATTCACATGAACATTCGATTGCAAGCGGTTTTGGACAACTTTCTTTCTCTTCTTGCAAAACACTCGGCAGACTTCCGTGCAGCCTCTAGAACACGATGGGAGATGTTTTCTGTGCTGGCACAGTTTCTCCTTGCCAGACAGAGTGGAAAAGCTTTTTGCTAAGATGTAGACAAGAAGAGAGGCTAAAGACGAAGGTACGGTGCTCTGCAGAGCTAAGCACCGCTCCCGGGCCTCTTTCGGCAGAAGGCGCACACCGCAGAGCACTGTGAGCGGCAGAATCGTCTTTGCGCGAAGAAGCAGCTGCTTCGTGTCCGGGAGCCGGACAGAGCGGCAACTTCGCAAAGGTGATGAAACAGGCTGTACAACTCTGCGATTGTGTGCGCAGCTTGCCAACTGAGAGAAAACAGTACCTGACCACTCTCCTGCCTTTTCTATTCACATGAACATTCGATTGCAAGCTGTTTTGGACAACTTTCTTTCTCTTCTTGCATAACACTCGGCAGACCTTCGTGCAGCCTCTAGAACACGATGGGAGATGTTTTCTGTGTTGGCACAGTTTCTCCTTGCCAGACAGAGTGGAAAAGCTTTTTGCTAAGATGTAGACGAGAAGAGAGGCTAAAGACGAAGGTACGGTGCTCTGCAGAGATAAGCACCGCTCCCGGACCTCTTTCGGCAGAAGCCGCACACCGCAGAGCACTGTGAGCGGCAGAATCGTCTTTGCGCGAAGAAGCAGCTTCTTCGTCTCCGGGAGCCGGAGAGCGGCAACTTCAAAAAGGTGATGAAACAAGCTGTACAACACTGCGATTGTGTGCGCAGCTTGCCAACTGAGAGAAAACAGTACCTGAGCACTCTCCTGCCTTTTCTATTCACATGAACATTCGATTGCAAGCTGTTTTGGACAACTTTCTTTCTCTTCTTGCAAGACACTCGGCAGACCTCCGTGCAGCCTCTAGAACACGATGGGTGATGTTTTCTGTGCTGGTAGAGTTTGTCCTTGCCAGACAGAGTGGAAAAGCTTTTTGCTAAGATGTAGACTAGAAGAGAGGCTAAAGACGAAGGTACGGTGCTCTGCAGAGCTAAGCACCGCTCCCGGACCTCTTTCGGCAGAAGGCGCACACCGCAGAGCACTGTGAGCGGCAGAATCGTCTTTGCGAGAGGAAGCAGCTTCTTCGTCTCCGGGAGCCGGAGAGAGCGGCAACTTGGCAAAGGGGATGAAACAGGCTGTACAACACTGCGATTGTGTGCGCAGCTTGCCAACTGAGAGAAAACAGTACCTGACCACTCTCCTGCCTTTTCTATTCACATGAACATTCGATTGGAAGCTGTTTTGGACAACTTTCTTTCTCTTCTTGCAAAACACTCGGCAGACCTCCGTGCAGCCTCTAGAACACGATGGGAGATGTTTTCTGTGCTGGCACAGTTTCTCCTTGCCAGACAGAGTGGAAAAGCTTTTTGCTAAGATGTAGACAAGAAGAGAGGCTAAAGACGAAGGTACGGTGCTCTGCAGAGCTAAGCACCGCTCCCGGACCTCTTTCGGCAGAAGCCGCACACCGCAGAGCACTGTGAGCGGCAGAATCGTCTTTGCGCGAAGAAGCAGCTTCTTCGTCTCCGGGAGCCGGAGAGAGCGGCAACTTCGCAAAGGTGATGAAACAGGCTGTACAACTCTGCGATTGTGTGCGCAGCTTGCCAACTGAGAGAAAACAGTACCTGACCACTCTCCTGCCTTTTCTATTCACATGAACATTCGATTGCAAGCTGTTTTGGACAACTTTCTTTCTCTTCTTGCAAAACACTCGGCAGACGTCCGTGCAGCCTCTAGAACACGATGGGAGATGTTTTCTGTGCTGGCACAGTTTCTCCTTGCCAGACAGAGTGGAAAAGCTTTTTGCTAAGATGTAGACGAGAAGAGAGGCTAAAGACGAAGGTACGGTGCTCTGCAGAGCTAAGCACCGCTCCCGGGCCTCTTTCGGCAGAAGGCGCACACCGCAGAGCACTGTGAGCGGCAGAATCGTCTTTGCGCGAAGAAGCAGCTTCTTCGTCTCCGGGAGCCGGAGAGAGCGGCATCTTCTCAAAGGTGATGAAACAAGCTGCACAACACTGCGATTGTGTGCGCAGCTTGCCAACTGAGAGAAAACAGTACCTGAGCACTCTCCTGCCTTTTCTATTCACATGAACATTCGATTGCAAGCTGTTTTGGACAACTTTCTTTCTCTTCTTGCAAAACACTCGGCAGACCTCCGTGCAGCCTCTAGAACACGATGGGAGATGTTTTTTGTGCTGGCACAGTTTGTCCTTGCCAGACAGAGTGGAAAAGCTTTTTGATAAGATGTAGACGAGAAGAGAGGCTAAAGACGAAGGTACGGTGCTCTGCAGAGCTAAGCACCGCTCCCGGACCTCTTTCGGCAGAAGGCGCACACCGCAGAGCACTGTGAGCGGCAGAATCGTCTTTGCGCGAAGAAGCAGCTTCTTCGTCTCCGGGAGCCGGAGAGAGCGGCAACTTCGGAAAGGTGATGAAACAAGCTGTACAACACTGCGATTGTGTGCGCAGCTTGAAAACTGAGAGAAAACAGTACCTGACCACTCTCCTGCCTTTTGTATTCGCATGAACATTCGATTGCAAGGTGTTTTGGACAACTTTCTTTCTCTTCTTGCAAAACACTCGGCAGACCTCCGTGCAGCCTCTAGAACACGATGGGAGATGTTTTCTGTGCTGGTAGAGTTTCTCCTTGCCAGACAGAGTGGAAAAGCTTTTTGCTAAGATGTAGACAAGAAGAGAGGCTAAAGACGAAGGTACGGTGCTCTGCAGAGCTAAGCACCGCTCCCAGACCTCTTTCGGCAGAAGGCGCACACCGCAGAGCACTGTGAGGGGCTGAATCGTCTTTGCGCTAAAAAGCAGCTTCTTCGTGTCCGGGAGCCGGAGAGCGGCAACTTCGCAAACGTGATGAAACAAGCTGTACAACACTGCGATTGTGTGCGCAGCTTGCCAACTGAGAGAAAACAGTACCTGAGCACTCTCCTGCCTTTTCTATTCACATGAACATTGGATTGCAAGCTGTTTTGGACAACTTTCTTTCTCTTCTTGCAAGACACTCGGCAGACCTCCGTGCAGCCTCTAGAACACGATGGGAGATGTTTTCTGTGCTGGCACTGTTTCTCCTTGCCAGACAGAGTGGAAAAGCTTTTTGCTAAGATGTAGACGAGAAGAGAGGCTAAAGACGAAGGTACGGTGCTCTGCAGAGCTAAGCACCGCTCCCGGACCTCTTTCGGCAGAAGGCGCACACCGCAGAGCACTGTGAGCGGCAGAATCGTCTTTGCGCGAGGAAGCAGCTTCTTCGTCTCCGGGAGCCGGAGAGAGCGGCAACTTCGCAAAGGTGATGAAACAGGCTGTACAACTCTGCGATTGTGTGCGCAGCTTGCCAACTGAGAGAAAACAGTACCTGAGCACTCTCCTGCCTTTTCTATTCACATGAACATTCGATTGCAAGCTGTTTTGGACAACTTTCTTTCTCTTCTTGCAAAACACTCGGCAGACCTCCGTGCAGCCTCTAGAACACGATGGAAGATGTTTTTTGTGCTGGCACAGTTTCTCCTTGTCAGACAGATTGGAAAAGCTTTTTGCTTAGATGTAGACAAGAAGAGAGGCTAAAGACGAAGGTACGGTGCTCTGCAGAGCTAAGAACCAATTCAGGGCCTCTTTCGGCAGAAGCCGCACACCGCAGAGCACTGTGAGCGGCAGAATCGTCTTTGCGCGAAGAAGCAGCTTCTTCGTCTCCGGGAGCCGGAGAGAGCGGCAACTTCGCAAAGGTGATGAAACAGGCTGTACAACTCTGCGATTGTGTGCGCAGCTTGCCAACTGAGAGAAAACAGTACCTGAGCACTCTCCTGCCTTTTCTATTCACATGAACATTCGATTGCAAGCGGTTTTGGACAACTTTCTTTCTCTTCTTGCAAAACACTCGGCAGACTTCCGTGCAGCCTCTAGAACACGATGGGAGATGTTTTCTGTGCTGGCACAGTTTCTCCTTGCCAGACAGAGTGGAAAAGCTTTTTGCTAAGATGTAGACAAGAAGAGAGGCTAAAGACGAAGGTACGGTGCTCTGCAGAGCTAAGCACCGCTCCCGGGCCTCTTTCGGCAGAAGGCGCACACCGCAGAGCACTGTGAGCGGCAGAATCGTCTTTGCGCGAAGAAGCAGCTGCTTCGTGTCCGGGAGCCGGACAGAGCGGCAACTTCGCAAAGGTGATGAAACAGGCTGTACAACTCTGCGATTGTGTGCGCAGCTTGCCAACTGAGAGAAAACAGTACCTGACCACTCTCCTGCCTTTTCTATTCTCATGAACATTCGATTGGAAGCTGTTTTGGACAACTTTCTTTCTCTTCTTGCATAACACTCGGCAGACGTCCGTGCAGCCTCTAGAACACGATGGGAGATGTTTTCTGTGCTGGCACAGTTTCTCCTTGCCAGACAGAGTGGAAAAGCTTTTTGCTAAGATGTAGACGAGAAGAGAGGCTAAAGACGAAGGTACGGTGCTCTGCAGAGCTAAGCACCGCTCCCGGACCTCTTTCGGCAGAAGCCGCACACCGCAGAGCACTGTGAGCGGCAGAATCGTCTCTGCGCGAAGAAGCAGCTTCTTCGTCTCCGGGAGCCGGAGAGAGCGGCATCTTCTCAAAGGTGATGAAACAAGCTGTACAACACTGCGATTGTGTGCGCAGCTTGCCAACTGAGAGAAAACAGTACCTGAGCACTCTCCTGCCTTTTCTATTCACATGAACATTCGATTGCAAGCTGTTTTGGACAACTTTCTTTCTCTTCTTGCAAAACACTCGGCAGACCTCCGTGCAGCCTCTAGAACACGATGGGAGATGTTTTCTGTGCTGGCACAGTTTCTCCTTGCCAGACAGATTGGAAAAGCTTTTTGCTAAGATGTAGACGAGAAGAGAGGCTAAAGACGAAGGTACGGTGCTCTGCAGAGCTAAGCACCGCTCCCGGACCTCTTTCGGCAGAAGCCGCACACCGCAGAGCACTGTGAGCAGCAGAATTGTCTTTGCGCGAAGAAGCAGCTTTTTCGTCTCCGGGAGCCGGAGAGAGTGGCACCTTCGCAAAGGTGATGAAACAAGCTGTACAACACTGCGATTGTGTGCGCAGCATGAAAACTGAGAGAAAACAGTACCTGAGCACTCTCCTGCCTTTTCTATTCGCATGAACATTGGATTGCAAGCTGTTTTGGACAACTTTCTTTCTCTTCTTGCAAAACACTCGGCAGACTTCCGTGCAGCCTCTAGAACACGATGGGAGATGTTTTCTGTGCTGGCACAGTTTCTCCTTGCCAGAGAGAGTGGAAAAGCTTTTTGCTAAGATGTAGACAAGAAGAGAGGCTAAAGACGAAGGTACGGTGCTCTGCAGAGCTAAGCACCGCTCCCGGACCTCTTTCGGCAGAAGGCGCACACCGCAGAGCACTGTGAGCGGCAGAATCGTCTTTGCGCGAAGAAGCAGCTTCTTCCTCTCCGGGAGCCGGAGAGAGCGGCAACTTCGCAAAGGTGATGAAACAGGCTGTACAACTCTGCGATTGTGTGCGCAGCTTGCCAACTGAGAGAAAACAGTACCTGAGCACTCTCCTGCCTTTTCTATTCACATGAACATTGGATTGGAAGCTGTTTTGGACAACTTTCTTTCTCTTCTTGCAAAACACTCGGCAGACCTCCGTGCAGCCTCTAGAACACGATGGGAGATGTTTTCTGTGCTGGTACAGTTTGTCCTTGCCAGACAGAGTGGAAAAGCTTTTTGCTAAGATGTAGACGAGAAGAGAGGCTAAAGACGAAGGTACGGTGCTCTGCAGAGCTAAGCACCGCTCCCGGACCTCTTTCGGCAGAAGGCGCACACCGCAGAGCACTGTGAGCGGCCGAATCGTCTTTGCGCGAAGAAGCAGCTTCTTCGTCTCCGGGAGCCGGAGAGAGCGGCACCTTCGCAAAGGTGATGAAACAAGCTGTACAACACTGCGATTGTGTGCGCAGCTTGAAAACTGAGAGAAAACAGTACCTGACCACTCTCCTGCCTTTTGTATTCGCATGAACTTTGGATTAAAGCTGTTTTGGACAACTTTCTTTCTCTTCTTGCAAAACACTCGGCAGACCTCCGTGCAGCCTCTAGAACACGATGGGAGATGTTTTCTGTGCTGGCACTGTTTCTCCTAGCCAGACAGAGTGGAAAAGCTTTTTGCTAAGATGTAGACAAGAAGAGAGGCTAAAGACGAAGGTACGGTGCTCTGCAGAGCTAAGCACCGCTCCCGGACCTCTTTCGGCAGAAGGCGCACACCGCAGAGCACTGTGAGCGGCAGAATCGTCTTTGCGCGAGGAAGCAGCTTCTTCGTCTCCGGGAGCCGGAGAGAGCGGCAACTTCGCAAAGGTGATGAAACAGGCTGTACAACACTGCGATTGTGTGCGCACCTTGCCAACGGAGAGAAAACAGTACCTGACCACTCTCCTGCCTTTTCTATTCACATGAACATTCGATTGGAAGCTGTTTTGGACAACTTTCTTTCTCTTCTTGCAAAACACTCGGCAGACCTCCGTGCAGCCTCTAGAACACGATGGGAGATGTTTTCTGTGCTGGCACAGTTTCTCCTTGCCAGACAGAGTGGAAAAGCTTTTTGCTAAGATGTAGACGAGAAGAGAGGCTAAAGACGAAGGTACGGTGCTCTGCAGAGCTAAGCACCGCTCCCGGGCCTCTTTCGGCAGAAGGCGCACACCGCAGAGCACTGTGAGCGGCAGAATCGTCTTTGCGCGAAGAAGCAGCTTCTTCGTCTCCGGGAGCCGGAGAGAGCGGCATCTTCTCAAAGGTGATGAAACAAGCTGTACAACACTGCGATTGTGTGCGCAGCTTGAAAACTGAGAGAAAACAGTACCTGAGCACTCTCCTGCCTTTTCTATTCACATGAACATTCGATTGCAAGCTGTTTTGGACAACTTTCTTTCTCTTCTTGCAAAACACTCGGCAGACCTCCGTGCAGCCTCTAGAACACGATGGGAGATGTTTTTTGTGCTGGCACAGTTTCTCCTTGCCAGACAGAGTGGAAAAGCTTTTTGCTAAGATGTAGACGAGAAGAGAGGCTAAAGACGAAGGTACGGTGCTCTGCAGAGCTAAGCACCGCTCCCGGACCTCTTTCGGCAGAAGCCGCACACCGCAGAGCACTGTGAGCGGCAGAATCGTCTTTGCGCGAAGAAGCAGCTTCTTCGTCTCTGGGAGCCGGAGAGAGTGGCACCTTCGCAAAGGTGATGAAACAAGCTGTACAACACTGCGATTGTGTGCGCAGCTTGAAAACTGAGAGAAAACAGTACCTGACCACTCTCCTGCCTTTTCTATTCACATGTACATTCGATTGCAAGCTGTTTTGGACAACTTTCTTTCTCTTCTTGCAAAACACTCGGCAGATTTCCGTGCAGCCTCTGGAACACGATGGGAGATGTTTTCTGTGCTGGCACAGTTTCTCCTTGCCAGACAGAGTGGAAAAGTTTTTGCTAAGATGTAGACAAGAAGAGAGGCTAAAGACGAAGGTACGGTGCTCTGCAGAGCTAAGCACCGCTCCCGGACCTCTTTCGGCAGAAGCCGCACACCGCAGAGCACTGTGAGCGGCAGAATCGTCTTTGCGCGAAGAAGCAGCTGCTTCGTGTCCGGGAGCCGGAGAGAGCGGCAACTTCGCAAAGGTGATGAAACAGGCTGTACAACTCTGCGATTTTGTTCGCAGCTTGCCAACTGAGAGAAAACAGTACCTGAGCACTCTCCTGCCTTTTCTATTCACATGAACATTCGTTTGCAAGCTGTTTTGGACAACTTTCTTTCTCTTCTTGCAAAACACTCGGCAGACCTCCGTGCAGCCTCTAGAACACGATAGGATATGTTTTCTGTGCTGGCACAGTTTCTCCTTGCCAGACAGAGTGGAAAAGCTTTTTGCTAAGATGTAGACGAGAAGAGAGGCTAAAGACGAAGGTACGGTGCTCTGCAGAGCTAAGCACCGCTCCCGGGCCTCTTTCGGCAGAAGGCGCACACCGCAGAGCACTGTAAGCGGCAGAATCGTCTTTGCGCGAAGAAGCAGCTTCTTCGTCTCCGGGAGCCGGAGAGAGCGGCAGCTTCGCAAAGGTGATGAAACAAGCTGTACAACACTGCGATTGTGTGCGCAGCTTGCCAACTGAGAGAAAACAGTACCTGAGCACTCTCCTGCCTTTTCTATTCACATGAACATTGGATTGCAAGCTGTTTTGGACAACTTTCTTTCTCTTCTTGCAAAACACTCGGCAGACCTCCGTGCAGCCTCTAGAACACGATGGGAGATGTTTTTTGTGCTGGCACAGTTTCTCCTTGCCAGACAGAGTGGAAAAGCTTTTTGCTAATATGTAGACGAGAAGAGAGGCTAAAGACGAAGGTACGGTGCTCTGCAGAGCTAAGCACCGCTCCCAGACCTCTTTCGGCAGAAGGCGCACACCGCAGAGCACTGTGAAGGGCTGAATCGTCTTTGCGCGAAGAAGCAGCTGCTTCGTGTCCGGGAGCCGGAGAGCGGCAGCTTCGCAAAGGTGATGAAACAAGCTGTACAACACTGCGATTGTGTGCGCAGCTTGCCAACTGAGAGAAAACAGTACCTGAGCACTCTCCTGCCTTTTCTATTCACATGAATATTCGATTGCAAGCTGTTTTGGACAACTTTCTTTCTCTTCTTCCAAAACACTCGGCAGACCTCCGTGCAGCCTCTAGAACACGATGGGAGATGTTTTCTGTGCTGGCACAGTTTCTCCTTGCCAGACAGAGTGGAAAAGCTTTTTGCTAAGATGTAGACGAGAAGAGAGGCTAAAGACGAAGGTACGGTGCTCTGCAGAGCTAAGCACCGATCCCGGACCTCTTTCGGCAGAAGCCGCACACCGCAGAGCACTGTGAGCGGCAGAATCGTCTTTGCGCGAAGAAGCAGCTTCTTCGTCTCCGGGAGCCGGAGAGAGCGGCACCTTCGCAAAGGTGATGAAACAAGCTGTACAACACTGCGATTGTGTGCGCAGCTTGAAAACTGAGGGAAAACAGTACCTGACCACTCTCCTGCCTTTTGTATTCGCATGAACTTTGGATTGCAAGCTGTTTTGGACAACTTTCTTTCTCTTCTTACAAAACACTCGGCAGACCTCCGTGCAGCCTCTAGAACACGATGGGAGATGTTTTCTGTGCTGGCACTGTTTCTCCTTTCCAGACAGAGTGGAAAAGCTTTTTGCTAAGATGTAGACAAGAAGAGAGGCTAAAGACGAAGGTACGGTGCTCTGCAGAGCTAGAGCACCGCTCCCGGACCTCTTTCGGCAGAAGGCGCACACCGCAGAGCACTGTGAGCGGCAGAATCGTCTTTGCGCGAGGAAGCTGCTTCTTCGTCCCCGGGAGCCGGAGAGAGCGGCAACTTCGCAAAGGTGATGAAACAAGCTGTACAACACTGCGATTGTGTGCGCAGCTTGAAAACTGAGAGAAAACAGTACCTGAGCACTCTCCTGCCTTTTCTATTCACATGAACATTCGATTGCAAGCTGTTTTGGACAACTTTCTTTCTCTTCTTGCAAAACACTCGGCAGACCTCCGTGCAGCCTCTAGAACACGATGGGAGATATTTTTTGTGCTGGTACAGTTTATCCTTGGCAGACAGAGTGGAAAAGCTTTTTGCTAAGATGTAGATGAGAGGAGAGGCTAAAGACGAAGGTACGGTGCTCTGCAGAGATAAGCACCGCTCCCAGACCTCTTTCGGCAGAAGGCGCACACCGCAGAGCACTGTGAGGGGCTGAATCGTCTTTGCACGAAGAAGCAGCTCCTTCGTGTCCGGGATCCGGAGAGCGGCAGCTTCGCAAAGGTGATGAAACAAGCTGTACAACACTGCGATTGTGTGCGCAGCTTGCCAACTGAGAGAAAACAGTACCTGACGTCTCTCCTGCCTTTTCTATTCACATGAACATTCGATTGGAAGCTGTTTTGGACAACTTTCTTTCTCTTCTTGCAAAACACTCGGCAGACCTCCGTGCAGCCTCTAGAACACGATGGGAGATGTTTTCTGTGCTGGCACAGTTTCTCCTTGCCAGACAGAGTGGAAAAGATTTTTGCTAAGATGTAGACGAGAAGAGAGGCTAAAGACGAAGTTACGGTGCTCGGCAGAGCTAAGCACCGCTCCCGGACCTCTTTCGGCAGAAGCCGCACACCGCAGAGCACTGTGAGCGGCAGAATCGTCTTTGCGCGAAGAAGCAGCTGCTTCGTCTCCGGGAGCCGGAGAGAGCGGCAGCTTCGCAAAGGTGATAAAACAAGCTGTACAACATTGCGATTGTGTGCGCAGCTTGCCAACTGAGAGAAAACAGTACCTGAGCACTCTCCTGCCTTTTCTATTCACATGAACATTCGATTGCAAGCTGTTTTGGACAACTTTCTTTCTCTTCTTGCATAACACTCGGCAGACCTTAGTGCAGCCTCTAGAACACGATGGGAGATGTTTTCTGTGTTGGCACAGTTTCTCCTTGCCAGACAGTGTGGAAAAGCTTTTTGCTAAGATGTAGACGAGAAGAGAGGCTAAAGACGAAGGTACGGTGCTCTGCAGAGCTAAGCACCGCTCCCGGACCTCTTTCGGCAGAAGCCGCACACCGCAGAGCACTGTGAGCGGCAGAATCGTCTTTGCGCGAAGAAGCAGCTTCTTCGTCTCCGGGAGCCGGAGAGCGGCAACTTCACAAAGGTGATGAAACAAGCTGTACAACACTGCGATTGTGTGCGCAGCTTGAAAACTGAGAGAAAACAGTACCTGAGCACTCTCCTGCCTTTTCTATTCACATGAACATTCGATTGCAAGCTGTTTTGGACAACTTTCTTTCTCTTCTTGCAAGACACTCGGCAGACCTCCGTGCAGCCTCTAGAACACGATGGGAGATGTTTTCTGTGCTGGCACAGTTTCTCCTTGCCAGACAGAGTGGAAAAGCTTTTTGCTAAGATGTAGATGAGAAGAGAGGCTAAAGACGAAGGTACGGTGCTCTGCAGAGCTAAGCACCGCTCCCGGACCTCTTTCGGCAGAAGGCGCACACCGCAGAGCACTGTGAGCGGCAGAATCGTCTTTGCGCGAAGAAGCAGCTTCTTCGTCTCCGGGAGCCGGAGAGAGCGGCATCTTCTCAAAGGTGATGAAACAAGCTGTACAACACTGCGATTGTGTGAGCAGCTTGAAAACTGAGAGAAAACAGTACCTGACCACTCTCCTGCCTTTTCTATTCACATGAACATTCGATTGGAAGCTGTTTTGGACAACTTTCTTTCTCTTCTTGCAAAACACTCGGCAGACCTCCGTGCAGCCTCTAGAACACGATGGGAGATGTTTTCTGTGCTGGCACAGTTTCTCCTTGCCAGACAGAGTGGAAAAGCTTTTTGCTAAGATGTAGACAAGAAGAGAGGCTAAAGACGAAGGTACGGTGCTCTGCAGAGCTAAGCACCGCTCCCGGACCTCTTTCGGCAGAAGCCGCACACCGCAGAGCACTGTGAGCGGCAGAATCGTCTTTGCGCGAAGAAGCAGCTTCTTCGTCTCCGGGAGCCGGAGAGAGCGGCAACTTCGCAAAGGTGATGAAACAGGCTGTACAACTCTGCGATTGTGTGCGCAGCTTGCCAACTGAGAGAAAACAGTACCTGACCACTCTCCTGCCTTTTCTATTCACATGAACATTCGATTGCAAGCTGTTTTGGACAACTTTCTTTCTCTTCTTGCATAACACTCGGCAGACGTCCGTGCAGCCTCTAGAACACGATGGGAGATGTTTTCTGTGCTGGCACAGTTTCTCCTTGCCAGACAGAGTGGAAAAGCTTTTTGCTAAGATGTAGACGAGAAGAGAGGCTAAAGACGAAGGTACGGTGCTCTGCAGAGCTAAGCACCGCTCCCGGGCCTCTTTCGGCAGAAGGCGCACACCGCAGAGCACTGTGAGCGGCAGAATCGTCTTTGCGCGAAGAAGCAGCTTCTTCGTCTCCGGGAGCCGGAGAGAGCGGCATCTTCTCAAAGGTGATGAAACAAGCTGCACAACACTGCGATTGTGTGCGCAGCTTGCCAACTGAGAGAAAACAGTACCTGAGCACTCTCCTGCCTTTTCTATTCACATGAACATTGGATTGCAAGCTGTTTTGGACAACTTTCTTTCTCTTCTTGCAAAACACTCGGCAGACCTCCGTGCAGCCTCTAGAACACGATGGGAGATGTTTTTTGTGCTGGCACAGTTTGTCCTTGCCAGACAGAGTGGAAAAGCTTTTTGATAAGATGTAGACGAGAAGAGAGGCTAAAGACGAAGGTACGGTGCTCTGCAGAGCTAAGCACCGCTCCCGGACCTCTTTCGGCAGAAGGCGCACACCGCAGAGCACTGTGAGCGGCAGAATCGTCTTTGCGCGAAGAAGCAGCTTCTTCGTCTCCGGGAGCCGGAGAGAGCGGCAACTTCGGAAAGGTGATGAAACAAGCTGTACAACACTGCGATTGTGTGCGCAGCTTGAAAACTGAGAGAAAACAGTACCTGACCACTCTCCTGCCTTTTGTATTCGCATGAACATTCGATTGCAAGGTGTTTTGGACAACTTTCTTTCTCTTCTTGCAAAACACTCGGCAGACCTCCGTGCAGCCTCTAGAACACGATGGGAGATGTTTTCTGTGCTGGTAGAGTTTCTCCTTGCCAGACAGAGTGGAAAAGCTTTTTGCTAAGATGTAGACAAGAAGAGAGGCTAAAGACGAAGGTACGGTGCTCTGCAGAGCTAAGCACCGCTCCCAGACCTCTTTCGGCAGAAGGCGCACACCGCAGAGCACTGTGAGGGGCTGAATCGTCTTTGCGCTAAAAAGCAGCTTCTTCGTGTCCGGGAGCCGGAGAGAGCGGCAACTTCGCAAACGTGATGAAACAAGCTGTACAACACTGCGATTGTGTGCGCAGCTTGCCAACTGAGAGAAAACAGTACCTGAGCACTCTCCTGCCTTTTCTATTCACATGAACATTGGATTGCAAGCTGTTTTGGACAACTTTCTTTCTCTTCTTGCAAGACACTCGGCAGACCTCCGTGCAGCCTCTAGAACACGATGGGAGATGTTTTCTGTGCTGGCACTGTTTCTCCTTGCCAGACAGAGTGGAAAAGCTTTTTGCTAAGATGTAGACGAGAAGAGAGGCTAAAGACGAAGGTACGGTGCTCTGCAGAGCTAAGCACCGCTCCCGGACCTCTTTCGGCAGAAGGCGCACACCGCAGAGCACTGTGAGCGGCAGAATCGTCTTTGCGCGAGGAAGCAGCTTCTTCGTCTCCGGGAGCCGGAGAGAGCGGCAACTTCGCAAAGGTGATGAAACAGGCTGTACAACTCTGCGATTGTGTGCGCAGCTTGCCAACTGAGAGAAAACAGTACCTGAGCACTCTCCTGCCTTTTCTATTCACATGAACATTCGATTGCAAGCTGTTTTGGACAACTTTCTTTCTCTTCTTGCAAAACACTCGGCAGACCTCCGTGCAGCCTCTAGAACACGATGGAAGATGTTTTTTGTGCTGGCACAGTTTCTCCTTGTCAGACAGATTGGAAAAGCTTTTTGCTTAGATGTAGACAAGAAGAGAGGCTAAAGACGAAGGTACGGTGCTCTGCAGAGCTAAGAACCAATTCAGGGCCTCTTTCGGCAGAAGCCGCACACCGCAGAGCACTGTGAGCGGCAGAATCGTCTTTGCGCGAAGAAGCAGCTTCTTCGTCTCCGGGAGCCGGAGAGAGCGGCAACTTCGAAAAGGTGATGAAACAGGCTGTACAACTCTGCGATTGTGTGCGCAGCTTGCCAACTGAGAGAAAACAGTACCTGAGCACTCTCCTGCCTTTTCTATTCACATGAACATTCGATTGCAAGCGGTTTTGGACAACTTTCTTTCTCTTCTTGCAAAACACTCGGCAGACTTCCGTGCAGCCTCTAGAACACGATGGGAGATGTTTTCTGTGCTGGCACAGTTTCTCCTTGCCAGACAGAGTGGAAAAGCTTTTTGCTAAGATGTAGACAAGAAGAGAGGCTAAAGACGAAGGTACGGTGCTCTGCAGAGCTAAGCACCGCTCCCGGGCCTCTTTCGGCAGAAGGCGCACACCGCAGAGCACTGTGAGCGGCAGAATCGTCTTTGCGCGAAGAAGCAGCTGCTTCGTGTCCGGGAGCCGGACAGAGCGGCAACTTCGCAAAGGTGATGAAACAGGCTGTACAACTCTGCGATTGTGTGCGCAGCTTGCCAACTGAGAGAAAACAGTACCTGACCACTCTCCTGCCTTTTCTATTCTCATGAACATTCGATTGGAAGCTGTTTTGGACAACTTTCTTTCTCTTCTTGCATAACACTCGGCAGACGTCCGTGCAGCCTCTAGAACACGATGGGAGATGTTTTCTGTGCTGGCACAGTTTCTCCTTGCCAGACAGAGTGGAAAAGCTTTTTGCTAAGATGTAGACGAGAAGAGAGGCTAAAGACGAAGGTACGGTGCTCTGCAGAGCTAAGCACCGCTCCCGGACCTCTTTCGGCAGAAGCCGCACACCGCAGAGCACTGTGAGCGGCAGAATCGTCTCTGCGCGAAGAAGCAGCTTCTTCGTCTCCGGGAGCCGGAGAGAGCGGCATCTTCTCAAAGGTGATGAAACAAGCTGTACAACACTGCGATTGTGTGCGCAGCTTGCCAACTGAGAGAAAACAGTACCTGAGCACTCTCCTGCCTTTTCTATTCACATGAACATTCGATTGCAAGCTGTTTTGGACAACTTTCTTTCTCTTCTTGCAAAACACTCGGCAGACCTCCGTGCAGCCTCTAGAACACGATGGGAGATGTTTTCTGTGCTGGCACAGTTTCTCCTTGCCAGACAGATTGGAAAAGCTTTTTGCTAAGATGTAGACGAGAAGAGAGGCTAAAGACGAAGGTACGGTGCTCTGCAGAGCTAAGCACCGCTCCCGGACCTCTTTCGGCAGAAGCCGCACACCGCAGAGCACTGTGAGCAGCAGAATTGTCTTTGCGCGAAGAAGCAGCTTTTTCGTCTCCGGGAGCCGGAGAGAGTGGCACCTTCGCAAAGGTGATGAAACAAGCTGTACAACACTGCGATTGTGTGCGCAGCATGAAAACTGAGAGAAAACAGTACCTGAGCACTCTCCTGCCTTTTCTATTCGCATGAACATTGGATTGCAAGCTGTTTTGGACAACTTTCTTTCTCTTCTTGCAAAACACTCGGCAGACTTCCGTGCAGCCTCTAGAACACGATGGGAGATGTTTTCTGTGCTGGCACAGTTTCTCCTTGCCAGAGAGAGTGGAAAAGCTTTTTGCTAAGATGTAGACAAGAAGAGAGGCTAAAGACGAAGGTACGGTGCTCTGCAGAGCTAAGCACCGCTCCCGGACCTCTTTCGGCAGAAGGCGCACACCGCAGAGCACTGTGAGCGGCAGAATCGTCTTTGCGCGAAGAAGCAGCTTCTTCCTCTCCGGGAGCCGGAGAGAGCGGCAACTTCGCAAAGGTGATGAAACAGGCTGTACAACTCTGCGATTGTGTGCGCAGCTTGCCAACTGAGAGAAAACAGTACCTGAGCACTCTCCTGCCTTTTCTATTCACATGAACATTGGATTGGAAGCTGTTTTGGACAACTTTCTTTCTCTTCTTGCAAAACACTCGGCAGACCTCCGTGCAGCCTCTAGAACACGATGGGAGATGTTTTCTGTGCTGGTACAGTTTGTCCTTGCCAGACAGAGTGGAAAAGCTTTTTGCTAAGATGTAGACGAGAAGAGAGGCTAAAGACGAAGGTACGGTGCTCTGCAGAGCTAAGCACCGCTCCCGGACCTCTTTCGGCAGAAGGCGCACACCGCAGAGCACTGTGAGCGGCCGAATCGTCTTTGCGCGAAGAAGCAGCTTCTTCGTCTCCGGGAGCCGGAGAGAGCGGCACCTTCGCAAAGGTGATGAAACAAGCTGTACAACACTGCGATTGTGTGCGCAGCTTGAAAACTGAGAGAAAACAGTACCTGACCACTCTCCTGCCTTTTGTATTCGCATGAACTTTGGATTAAAGCTGTTTTGGACAACTTTCTTTCTCTTCTTGCAAAACACTCGGCAGACCTCCGTGCAGCCTCTAGAACACGATGGGAGATGTTTTCTGTGCTGGCACTGTTTCTCCTAGCCAGACAGAGTGGAAAAGCTTTTTGCTAAGATGTAGACAAGAAGAGAGGCTAAAGACGAAGGTACGGTGCTCTGCAGAGCTAAGCACCGCTCCCGGACCTCTTTCGGCAGAAGGCGCACACCGCAGAGCACTGTGAGCGGCAGAATCGTCTTTGCGCGAGGAAGCAGCTTCTTCGTCTCCGGGAGCCGGAGAGAGCGGCAACTTCGCAAAGGTGATGAAACAGGCTGTACAACACTGCGATTGTGTGCGCACCTTGCCAACTGAGAGAAAACAGTACCTGACCACTCTCCTGCCTTTTCTATTCACATGAACATTCGATTGGAAGCTGTTTTGGACAACTTTCTTTCTCTTCTTGCAAAACACTCGGCAGACCTCCGTGCAGCCTCTAGAACACGATGGGAGATGTTTTCTGTGCTGGCACAGTTTCTCCTTGCCAGACAGAGTGGAAAAGCTTTTTGCTAAGATGTAGACGAGAAGAGAGGCTAAAGACGAAGGTACGGTGCTCTGCAGAGCTAAGCACCGCTCCCGGGCCTCTTTCGGCAGAAGGCGCACACCGCAGAGCACTGTGAGCGGCAGAATCGTCTTTGCGCGAAGAAGCAGCTTCTTCGTCTCCGGGAGCCGGAGAGAGCGGCATCTTCTCAAAGGTGATGAAACAAGCTGTACAACACTGCGATTGTGTGCGCAGCTTGAAAACTGAGAGAAAACAGTACCTGAGCACTCTCCTGCCTTTTCTATTCACATGAACATTCGATTGCAAGCTGTTTTGGACAACTTTCTTTCTCTTCTTGCAAAACACTCGGCAGACCTCCGTGCAGCCTCTAGAACACGATGGGAGATGTTTTTTGTGCTGGCACAGTTTCTCCTTGCCAGACAGAGTGGAAAAGCTTTTTGCTAAGATGTAGACGAGAAGAGAGGCTAAAGACGAAGGTACGGTGCTCTGCAGAGCTAAGCACCGCTCCCGGACCTCTTTCGGCAGAAGCCGCAAACCGCAGAGCACTGTGAGCGGCAGAATCGTCTTTGCGCGAAGAAGCAGCTTCTTCGTCTCTGGGAGCCGGAGAGAGTGGCACCTTCGCAAAGGTGATGAAACAAGCTGTACAACACTGCGATTGTGTGCGCAGCTTGAAAACTGAGAGAAAACAGTACCTGACCACTCTCCTGCCTTTTCTATTCACATGTACATTCGATTGCAAGCTGTTTTGGACAACTTTCTTTCTCTTCTTGCAAAACACTCGGCAGACTTCCGTGCAGCCTCTGGAACACGATGGGAGATGTTTTCTGTGCTGGCACAGTTTCTCCTTGCCAGACAGAGTGGAAAAGTTTTTGCTAAGATGTAGACAAGAAGAGAGGCTAAAGACGAAGGTACGGTGCTCTGCAGAGCTAAGCACCGCTCCCGGACCTCTTTCGGCAGAAGCCGCACACCGCAGAGCACTGTGAGCGGCAGAATCGTCTTTGCGCGAAGAAGCAGCTGCTTCGTGTCCGGGAGCCGGAGAGAGCGGCAACTTCGCAAAGGTGATGAAACAGGCTGTACAACTCTGCGATTTTGTTCGCAGCTTGCCAACTGAGAGAAAACAGTACCTGAGCACTCTCCTGCCTTTTCTATTCACATGAACATTCGTTTGCAAGCTGTTTTGGACAACTTTCTTTCTCTTCTTGCAAAACACTCGGCAGACCTCCGTGCAGCCTCTAGAACACGATAGGATATGTTTTCTGTGCTGGCACAGTTTCTCCTTGCCAGACAGAGTGGAAAAGCTTTTTGCTAAGATGTAGACGAGAAGAGAGGCTAAAGACGAAGGTACGGTGCTCTGCAGAGCTAAGCACCGCTCCCGGGCCTCTTTCGGCAGAAGGCGCACACCGCAGAGCACTGTAAGCGGCAGAATCGTCTTTGCGCGAAGAAGCAGCTTCTTCGTCTCCGGGAGCCGGAGAGAGCGGCAGCTTCGCAAAGGTGATGAAACAAGCTGTACAACACTGCGATTGTGTGCGCAGCTTGAAAACTGAGAGAAAACAGTACCTGAGCACTCTCCTGCCTTTTCTATTCACATGAACATTGGATTGCAAGCTGTTTTGGACAACTTTCTTTCTCTTCTTGCAAAACACTCGGCAGACCTCCGTGCAGCCTCTAGAACACGATGGGAGATGTTTTTTGTGCTGGCACAGTTTCTCCTTGCCAGACAGAGTGGAAAAGCTTTTTGCTAATATGTAGACGAGAAGAGAGGCTAAAGACGAAGGTACGGTGCTCTGCAGAGCTAAGCACCGCTCCCAGACCTCTTTCGGCAGAAGGCGCACACCGCAGAGCACTGTGAAGGGCTGAATCGTCTTTGCGCGAAGAAGCAGCTGCTTCGTGTCCGGGAGCCGGAGAGCGGCAGCTTCGCAAAGGTGATGAAACAAGCTGTACAACACTGCGATTGTGTGCGCAGATTGCCAACTGAGAGAAAACAGTACCTGAGCACTCTCCTGCCTTTTCTATTCACATGAATATTCGATTGCAAGCTGTTTTGGACAACTTTCTTTCTCTTCTTCCAAAACACTCGGCAGACCTCCGTGCAGCCTCTAGAACACGATGGGAGATGTTTTCTGTGCTGGCACAGTTTCTCCTTGCCAGACAGAGTGGAAAAGCTTTTTGCTAAGATGTAGACGAGAAGAGAGGCTAAAGACGAAGGTACGGTGCTCTGCAGAGCTAAGCACCGATCCCGGACCTCTTTCGGCAGAAGCCGCACACCGCAGAGCACTGTGAGCGGCAGAATCGTCTTTGCGCGAAGAAGCAGCTTCTTCGTCTCCGGGAGCCGGAGAGAGCGGCACCTTCGCAAAGGTGATGAAACAAGCTGTACAACACTGCGATTGTGTGCGCAGCTTGAAAACTGAGGGAAAACAGTACCTGACCACTCTCCTGCCTTTTGTATTCGCATGAACTTTGGATTGCAAGCTGTTTTGGACAACTTTCTTTCTCTTCTTACAAAACACTCGGCAGACCTCCGTGCAGCCTCTAGAACACGATGGGAGATGTTTTCTGTGCTGGCACTGTTTCTCCTTTCCAGACAGAGTGGAAAAGCTTTTTGCTAAGATGTAGACAAGAAGAGAGGCTAAAGACGAAGGTACGGTGCTCTGCAGAGCTAGAGCACCGCTCCCGGACCTCTTTCGGCAGAAGGCGCACACCGCAGAGCACTGTGAGCGGCAGAATCGTCTTTGCGCGAGGAAGCTGCTTCTTCGTCCCCGGGAGCCGGAGAGAGCGGCAACTTCGCAAAGGTGATGAAACAAGCTGTACAACACTGCGATTGTGTGCGCAGCTTGAAAACTGAGAGAAAACAGTACCTGAGCACTCTCCTGCCTTTTCTATTCACATGAACATTCGATTGCAAGCTGTTTTGGACAACTTTCTTTCTCTTCTTGCAAAACACTCGGCAGACCTCCGTGCAGCCTCTAGAACACGATGGGAGATATTTTTTGTGCTGGTACAGTTTATCCTTGGCAGACAGAGTGGAAAAGCTTTTTGCTAAGATGTAGATGAGAGGAGAGGCTAAAGACGAAGGTACGGTGCTCTGCAGAGATAAGCACCGCTCCCAGACCTCTTTCGGCAGAAGGCGCACACCGCAGAGCACTGTGAGGGGCTGAATCGTCTTTGCACGAAGAAGCAGCTCCTTCGTGTCCGGGATCCGGAGAGCGGCAGCTTCGCAAAGGTGATGAAACAAGCTGTACAACACTGCGATTGTGTGCGCAGCTTGCCAACTGAGAGAAAACAGTACCTGACGTCTCTCCTGCCTTTTCTATTCACATGAACATTCGATTGGAAGCTGTTTTGGACAACTTTCTTTCTCTTCTTGCAAAACACTCGGCAGACCTCCGTGCAGCCTCTAGAACACGATGGGAGATGTTTTCTGTGCTGGCACAGTTTCTCCTTGCCAGACAGAGTGGAAAAGATTTTTGCTAAGATGTAGACGAGAAGAGAGGCTAAAGACGAAGTTACGGTGCTCGGCAGAGCTAAGCACCGCTCCCGGACCTCTTTCGGCAGAAGCCGCACACCGCAGAGCACTGTGAGCGGCAGAATCGTCTTTGCGCGAAGAAGCAGCTGCTTCGTCTCCGGGAGCCGGAGAGAGCGGCAGCTTCGCAAAGGTGATAAAACAAGCTGTACAACATTGCGATTGTGTGCGCAGCTTGCCAACTGAGAGAAAACAGTACCTGAGCACTCTCCTGCCTTTTCTATTCACATGAACATTCGATTGCAAGCTGTTTTGGACAACTTTCTTTCTCTTCTTGCATAACACTCGGCAGACCTTAGTGCAGCCTCTAGAACACGATGGGAGATGTTTTCTGTGTTGGCACAGTTTCTCCTTGCCAGACAGTGTGGAAAAGCTTTTTGCTAAGATGTAGACGAGAAGAGAGGCTAAAGACGAAGGTACGGTGCTCTGCAGAGCTAAGCACCGCTCCCGGACCTCTTTCAGCAGAAGCCGCACACCGCAGAGCACTGTGAGCGGCAGAATCGTCTTTGCGCGAAGAAGCAGCTTCTTCGTCTCCGGGAGCCGGAGAGCGGCAACTTCACAAAGGTGATGAAACAAGCTGTACAACACTGCGATTGTGTGCGCAGCTTGAAAACTGAGAGAAAACAGTACCTGAGCACTCTCCTGCCTTTTCTATTCACATGAACATTCGATTGCAAGCTGTTTTGGACAACTTTCTTTCTCTTCTTGCAAGACACTCGGCAGACCTCCGTGCAGCCTCTAGAACACGATGGGAGATGTTTTCTGTGCTGGCACAGTTTCTCCTTGCCAGACAGAGTGGAAAAGCTTTTTGCTAAGATGTAGATGAGAAGAGAGGCTAAAGACGAAGGTACGGTGCTCTGCAGAGCTAAGCACCGCTCCCGGACCTCTTTCGGCAGAAGGCGCACACCGCAGAGCACTGTGAGCGGCAGAATCGTCTTTGCGCGAAGAAGCAGCTTCTTCGTCTCCGGGAGCCGGAGAGAGAGGCATCTTCTCGAAGGTGATGAAACAAGCTGAACAACACTGCGATTGTGTGCGCAGCTTGAAAACTGAGAGAAAACAGTACCTGAGCACTCTCCTGCCTTTTCTATTCACATGAACATTCGATTGCAAGCTGTTTTGGACAACTTTCTTTCTCTTCTTGCAAAACACTCGGCAGACTTCCGTGCAGCCTCTAGAACACGATGGGAGATGTTGTCTGTGCTGGCAGAGTTTCTCCTTGCCAGACAGAGTGGAAAAGCTTTTTGCTAAGATGTAGACAAGAAGAGAGGCTAAAGACGAAGGTACGGTGCTCTGCAGAGCTAAGAACCGCTCCCGGGCCTCTTTCGGCAGAAGCCGCACACCGCAGAGCACTGTGAGCGGCAGAATCGTCTTTGCGCGAAGAAGCAGCTGCTTCGTGTCCAGGAGCCGGAGAGAGCGGCAACTTCGCAAAGGTGATGAAACAGGCTGTACAACTCTGCGATTGTGTGCGCAGCTTGCCAACTGAGAGAAAACAGTACCTGACCACTCTCCTGCCTTTTCTATTCACATGAACATTCGATTGCAAGCTGTTTTGGACAACTTTCTTTCTCTTCTTGCAAAACACTCGGCAGACCTCCGTGCAGCCTCTAGAACACGATGGGAGATGTTGTCTGTGCTGGCAGAGTTTCTCCTTGCCAGACAGAGTGGAAAAGCTTTTTGCTAAGATGTAGACGAGAAGAGAGGCTAAAGACGAAGGTACGGTGCTCTGCAGAGCTAAGCACCGCTCCCGGGCCTCTTTCGGCAGAAGGCGCACACCGCAGAGCACTGTGAGCGGCAGAATCGTCTTTGCGCGAAGAAGCAGCTTCTTCGTCTCCGGGAGCCGGAGAGAGCGGCAACTTCGCAAAGGTGATGAAACAAGCTGTACAACACTGCGATTGTGTGCGCAGCTTGCCAACTGAGAGAAAACAGTACCTGAGCACTCTCCTGCCTTTTCTATTCACATGAACATTCGATTGCAAGCTGTTTTGGACAACTTTCTTTCTCTTCTTGCAAAACACTCGGCAGACCTCCGTGCAGCCTCTAGAACACGATGGGAGATGTTTTTTGTGCTGGCACAGTTTCTCCTTGCCAGACAGAGTGGAAAAGCTTTTTGCTAAGATGTAGACGAGAAGAGAGGCTAAAGGCGAAGGTACGGTGCTCTGCAGAGCTAAGCACCGCTCCCGGACCTCTTTCGGCAGAAGCCGCACACCGCAGAGCACTGTGAGCAGCAGAATCGTCTTTGCGCGAAGAAGCAGCTTCTTCGTCTCCGGGAGCCGGAGAGAGCGGCAACTTCGCAAAGGTGATGAAACAGGCTGTACAACACTGCGATTGTGTGCGCACCTTGCCAACTGAGAGAAAACAGTACCTGAGCACTCTCCTGCCTTTTCTATTCACATGAACATTCGATTGGAAGCTGTTTTGGACAACTTTCTTTCTCTTCTTGCAAAACACTCGGCAGACCTCCGTGCAGCCTCTAGAACACGATGGGAGATGTTTTCTGTGCTGGCACAGTTTCTCCTTGCCAGACAGAGTGGAAAAGCCTTTTGCTAAGATGTAGACGAGAAGAGAGGCTAAAGACGAAGGTACGGTGCTCTGCAGAGCTAAGCACCGCTCCCGGGCCTCTTTCGGCAGAAGGCGCACACCGCAGAGCACTGTGAGCGGCAGAATCGTCTTTGCGCGAAGAAGCAGCTTCTTCGTCTCCGGGAGCCGGAGAGAGCGGCATCTTCTCAAAGGTGATGAAACAAGCTGTACAACACTGCGATTGTGTGCGCAGCTTGAAAACTGAGAGAAAACAGTACCTGAGCACTCTCCTGCCTTTTCTATTCACATGAACATTCGATTGCAAGCTGTTTTGGACAACTTTCTTTCTCTTCTTGCAAAACACTCGGCAGACCTCCGTGCAGCCTCTAGAACACGATGGGAGATGTTTTTTTGTGCTGGCACAGTTTCTCCTTGATAGACAGAGTGGAAAAGCTTTTTGCTAAGATGTAGACGAGAAGAGAGGCTAAAGACGAAGGTACGGTGCTCTGCAGAGCTAAGCACCGCTCCCGGACCTCTTTCGGCAGAAGCCGCACACCGCAGAGCACTGTGAGCGGCAGAATCGTCTTTGCGCGAAGAAGCAGCTTCTTCGTCTCTGGGAGCCGGAGAGAGTGGCACCTTCGCAAAGGTGATGAAACAAGCTGTACAACACTGCGATTGTGTGCGCAGCTTGAAAACTGAGAGAAAACAGTACCTGACCACTCTCCTGCCTTTTCTATTCACATGAACATTCGATTGCAAGCTGTTTTGGACAACTTTCTTTCTCTTCTTGCAAAACACTCGGCAGACTTCCGTGCAGCCTCTGGAACACGATGGGAGATGTTTTCTGTGCGGGCACAGTTTCTCCTTGCCAGACAGAGTGGAAAAGTTTTTGCTAAGATGTAGACAAGAAGAGAGGCTAAAGACGAAGGTACGGTGCTCTGCAGAGCTAAGCACCGCTCCCGGACCTCTTTCGGCAGAAGCCGCACACCGCAGAGCACTGTGAGCGGCAGAATCGTCTTTGCGCGAAGAAGCAGCTGCTTCGTGTCCGGGAGCCGGAGAGAGCGGCAACTTCGCAAAGGTGATGAAACAGGCTGTACAACTCTGCGATTGTGTTCGCAGCTTGCCAACTGAGAGAAAACAGTACCTGAGCACTCTCCTGCCTTTTCTATTCACATGAACATTCGATTGCAAGCTGTTTTGGACAACTTTCTTTCTCTTCTTGCAAAACACTCGGCAGACCTCCGTGCAGCCTCTAGAACACGATAGGATATGTTTTCTGTGCTGGCACAGTTTCTCCTTGCCAGACAGAGTGGAAAAGCTTTTTGCTAAGATGTAGACGAGAAGAGAGGCTAAAGACGAAGGTACGGTGCTCTGCAGAGCTAAGCACCGCTCCCGGGCCTCTTTCGGCAGAAGGCGCACACCGCAGAGCACTGTAAGCGGCAGAATCGTCTTTGCGCGAAGAAGCAGCTTCTTCGTCTCCGGGAGCCGGAGAGAGCGGCAGCTTCGCAAAGGTGATGAAACAAGCTGTACAACACTGCGATTGTGTGTGCAGCTTGCCAACTGAGAGAAAACACTACCTGACCACTCTCCTGCCTTTTCTATTCACATGAACATTCGATTGCAAGCTGTTTTGGACAACTTTCTTTCTCTTCTTGCAAAACACTCGGCAGACCTCCGTGCAGCCTCTAGAACACGATGGGAGATGTTTTCTGTGCTGGCACAGTTTCTCCTTGCCAGACAGAGTGGAAAAGCTTTTTGCTAATATGTAGACGAGAAGAGAGGCTAAAGACGAAGGTACGGTGCTCTGCAGAGCTAAGCACCGCTCCCAGACCTCTTTCGGCAGAAGGCGCACACCGCAGAGCACTGTGAAGGGCGGAATCGTCTTTGCGCGAAGAAGCAGCTGCTTCGTGTCCGGGAGCCGGAGAGCGGCAGCTTCGCAAAGGTGATGAAACAAGCTGTACAACACTGCGATTGTGTGCGCAGCTTGCCAACTGAGAGAAAACAGTACCTGAGCACTCTCCTGCCTTTTCTATTCACATGAACATTCGATTGCAAGCTGTTTTGGACAACTTTCTTTCTCTTCTTGCAAAACACTCGGCAGACCTTCGTGCAGCCTCTAGAACACGATGGGAGATGTTTTCTGTGCTGGCACAGTTTCTCCTTGCCAGACAGAGTGGAAAAGCTTTTTGCTAAGATGTAGACGAGAAGAGAGGCTAAAGACGAAGGTACGGTGCTCTGCAGAGCTAAGCACCGATCCCGGACCTCTTTCGGCAGAAGCCGCACACCGCAGAGCACTGTGAGCGGCAGAATCGTCTTTGCGCGAAGAAGCAGCTTCTTCGTCTCCGGGAGCCGGAGAGAGCGGCACCTTCGCAAAGGTGATGAAACAAGCTGTACAACACTGCGATTGTGTGCGCAGCTTTAAAACTGAGGGAAAAGAGTACCTGACCACTCTCCTGCCTTTTGTATTCGCATGAACTTTGGATTGCAAGCTGTTTTGGACAACTTTCTTTCTCTTCTTACAAAACACTCGGCAGACCTCCGTGCAGCCTCTAGAACACGATGGGAGATGTTTTCTGTGCTGGCACTGTTTCTCCTTTCCAGACAGACTGGAAAAGCTTTTTGCTAAGATGTAGACAAGAAGAGAGGCTAAAGACGAAGATACGGTGCTCTGCAGAGCTAGAGCACCGCTCCCGGACCTCTTTCGGCAGAAGGCGCACACCGCAGAGCACTGTGAGCGGCAGAATCGTCTTTGCGCGAGGAAGCTGCTTCTTCGTCTCCGGGAGCCGGAGAGAGCGGCAACTTCGCAAAGGTGATGAAACAAGCTGTACAACACTGCGATTGTGTGCGCAGCTTGAAAACTGAGAGAAAACAGTACCTGACCACTCTCCTGCCTTTTCTATTCACATGAACATTCGATTGCAAGCTGTTTTGGACAACTTTCTTTCTCTTCTTGCAAAACACTCGGCAGACCTCCGTGCAGCCTCTAGAACACGATGGGAGATATTTTTTGTGCTGGTACAGTTTATCCTTGGCAGACAGAGTGGAAAAGCTTTTTGCTAAGATGTAGATGAGAGGAGAGGCTAAAGACGAAGGTACGGTGCTCTGCAGAGATAAGCACCGCTCCCAGACCTCTTTCGGCAGAAGGCGCACACCGCAGAGCACTGTGAGGGGCTGAATCGTCTTTGCACGAAGAAGCAGCTCCTTCGTGTCCGGGATCCGGAGAGCGGCAGCTTCGCAAAGGTGATGAAACAAGCTGTACAACACTGCGATTGTGTGCGCAGCTTGCCAACTGAGAGAAAACAGTACCTGAGCACTCTCCTGCCTTTTCTATTCACATGAACATTCGATTGCAAGCTGTTTTGGACAACTTTCTTTCTCTTCTTGCAAAACACTCGGCAGACCTCCGTGCAGCCTCTAGAACACGATGGGAGATGTTTTTTGTGCTGGCACAGTTTCTCCTTGCCAGACAGAGTGGAAAAGCTTTTTGCTAAGATGTAGACAAGAAGAGAGGCTAAAGGCGAAGGTACGGTGCTCTGCAGAGCTAAGCACCGCTCCCGGACCTCTTTCGGCAGAAGCCGCACACCGCAGAGCACTGTGAGCAGCAGAATCGTCTTTGCGCGAAGAAGCAGCTTCTTCGTCTCCGGGAGCCGGAGAGAGCGGCAACTTCGCAAAGGTGATGAAACAGGCTGTACAACACTGCGATTGTGTGCGCACCTTGCCAACTGAGAGAAAACAGTACCTGAGCACTCTCCTGCCTTTTCTATTCACATGAACATTCGATTGGAAGCTGTTTTGGACAACTTTCTTTCTCTTCTTGCAAAACACTCGGCAGACCTCCGTGCAGCCTCTAGAACACGATGGGAGATGTTTTCTGTGCTGGCACAGTTTCTCCTTGCCAGACAGAGTGGAAAAGCCTTTTGCTAAGATGTAGACGAGAAGAGAGGCTAAAGACGAAGGTACGGTGCTCTGCAGAGCTAAGCACCGCTCCCGGGCCTCTTTCGGCAGAAGGCGCACACCGCAGAGCACTGTGAGCGGCAGAATCGTCTTTGCGCGAAGAAGCAGCTTCTTCGTCTCCGGGAGCCGGAGAGAGCGGCATCTTCTCAAAGGTGATGAAACAAGCTGTACAACACTGCGATTGTGTGCGCAGCTTGAAAACTGAGAGAAAACAGTACCTGAGCACTCTCCTGCCTTTTCTATTCACATGAACATTCGATTGCAAGCTGTTTTGGACAACTTTCTTTCTCTTCTTGCAAAACACTCGGCAGACCTCCGTGCAGCCTCTAGAACACGATGGGAGATGTTTTTTTGTGCTGGCACAGTTTCTCCTTGATAGACAGAGTGGAAAAGCTTTTTGCTAAGATGTAGACGAGAAGAGAGGCTAAAGACGAAGGTACGGTGCTCTGCAGAGCTAAGCACCGCTCCCGGACCTCTTTCGGCAGAAGCCGCACACCGCAGAGCACTGTGAGCGGCAGAATCGTCTTTGCGCGAAGAAGCAGCTTCTTCGTCTCTGGGAGCCGGAGAGAGTGGCACCTTCGCAAAGGTGATGAAACAAGCTGTACAACACTGCGATTGTGTGCGCAGCTTGAAAACTGAGAGAAAACAGTACCTGACCACTCTCCTGCCTTTTCTATTCACATGAACATTCGATTGCAAGCTGTTTTGGACAACTTTCTTTCTCTTCTTGCAAAACACTCGGCAGACTTCCGTGCAGCCTCTGGAACACGATGGGAGATGTTTTCTGTGCGGGCACAGTTTCTCCTTGCCAGACAGAGTGGAAAAGTTTTTGCTAAGATGTAGACAAGAAGAGAGGCTAAAGACGAAGGTACGGTGCTCTGCAGAGCTAAGCACCGCTCCCGGACCTCTTTCGGCAGAAGCCGCACACCGCAGAGCACTGTGAGCGGCAGAATCGTCTTTGCGCGAAGAAGCAGCTGCTTCGTGTCCGGGAGCCGGAGAGAGCGGCAACTTCGCAAAGGTGATGAAACAGGCTGTACAACTCTGCGATTGTGTTCGCAGCTTGCCAACTGAGAGAAAACAGTACCTGAGCACTCTCCTGCCTTTTCTATTCACATGAACATTCGATTGCAAGCTGTTTTGGACAACTTTCTTTCTCTTCTTGCAAAACACTCGGCAGACCTCCGTGCAGCCTCTAGAACACGATAGGATATGTTTTCTGTGCTGGCACAGTTTCTCCTTGCCAGACAGAGTGGAAAAGCTTTTTGCTAAGATGTAGACGAGAAGAGAGGCTAAAGACGAAGGTACGGTGCTCTGCAGAGCTAAGCACCGCTCCCGGGCCTCTTTCGGCAGAAGGCGCACACCGCAGAGCACTGTAAGCGGCAGAATCGTCTTTGCGCGAAGAAGCAGCTTCTTCGTCTCCGGGAGCCGGAGAGAGCGGCAGCTTCGCAAAGGTGATGAAACAAGCTGTACAACACTGCGATTGTGTGTGCAGCTTGCCAACTGAGAGAAAACACTACCTGACCACTCTCCTGCCTTTTCTATTCACATGAACATTGGATTGCAAGCTGTTTTGGACAACTTTCTTTCTCTTCTTGCAAAACACTCGGCAGACCTCCGTGCAGCCTCTAGAACACGATGGGAGATGTTTTCTGTGCTGGCACAGTTTCTCCTTGCCAGACAGAGTGGAAAAGCTTTTTGCTAATATGTAGACGAGAAGAGAGGCTAAAGACGAAGGTACGGTGCTCTGCAGAGCTAAGCACCGCTCCCAGACCTCTTTCGGCAGAAGGCGCACACCGCAGAGCACTGTGAAGGGCGGAATCGTCTTTGCGCGAAGAAGCAGCTGCTTCGTGTCCGGGAGCCGGAGAGCGGCAGCTTCGCAAAGGTGATGAAACAAGCTGTACAACACTGCGATTGTGTGCGCAGCTTGCCAACTGAGAGAAAACAGTACCTGAGCACTCTCCTGCCTTTTCTATTCACATGAACATTCGATTGCAAGCTGTTTTGGACAACTTTCTTTCTCTTCTTGCAAAACACTCGGCAGACCTTCGTGCAGCCTCTAGAACACGATGGGAGATGTTTTCTGTGCTGGCACAGTTTCTCCTTGCCAGACAGAGTGGAAAAGCTTTTTGCTAAGATGTAGACGAGAAGAGAGGCTAAAGACGAAGGTACGGTGCTCTGCAGAGCTAAGCACCGATCCCGGACCTCTTTCGGCAGAAGCCGCACACCGCAGAGCACTGTGAGCGGCAGAATCGTCTTTGCGCGAAGAAGCAGCTTCTTCGTCTCCGGGAGCCGGAGAGAGCGGCACCTTCGCAAAGGTGATGAAACAAGCTGTACAACACTGCGATTGTGTGCGCAGCTTTAAAACTGAGGGAAAAGAGTACCTGACCACTCTCCTGCCTTTTGTATTCGCATGAACTTTGGATTGCAAGCTGTTTTGGACAACTTTCTTTCTCTTCTTACAAAACACTCGGCAGACCTCCGTGCAGCCTCTAGAACACGATGGGAGATGTTTTCTGTGCTGGCACTGTTTCTCCTTTCCAGACAGAGTGGAAAAGCTTTTTGCTAAGATGTAGACAAGAAGAGAGGCTAAAGACGAAGATACGGTGCTCTGCAGAGCTAGAGCACCGCTCCCGGACCTCTTTCGGCAGAAGGCGCACACCGCAGAGCACTGTGAGCGGCAGAATCGTCTTTGCGCGAGGAAGCTGCTTCTTCGTCTCCGGGAGCCGGAGAGAGCGGCAACTTCGCAAAGGTGATGAAACAAGCTGTACAACACTGCGATTGTGTGCGCAGCTTGAAAACTGAGAGAAAACAGTACCTGACCACTCTCCTGCCTTTTCTATTCACATGAACATTCGATTGCAAGCTGTTTTGGACAACTTTCTTTCTCTTCTTGCAAAACACTCGGCAGACCTCCGTGCAGCCTCTAGAACACGATGGGAGATATTTTTTGTGCTGGTACAGTTTATCCTTGGCAGACAGAGTGGAAAAGCTTTTTGCTAAGATGTAGATGAGAGGAGAGGCTAAAGACGAAGGTACGGTGCTCTGCAGAGATAAGCACCGCTCCCAGACCTCTTTCGGCAGAAGGCGCACACCGCAGAGCACTGTGAGGGGCTGAATCGTCTTTGCACGAAGAAGCAGCTCCTTCGTGTCCGGGATCCGGAGAGCGGCAGCTTCGCAAAGGTGATGAAACAAGCTGTACAACACTGCGATTGTGTGCGCAGCTTGCCAACTGAGAGAAAACAGTACCTGACGTCTCTCCTGCCTTTTCTATTCACATGAACATTCGATTGGAAGCTGTTTTGGACAACTTTCTTTCTCTTCTTGCAAAACACTCGGCAGACCTCCGTGCAGCCTCTAGAACACGATGGGAGATGTTTTCTGTGCTGGCACAGTTTCTCCTTGCCAGACAGAGTGGAAAAGATTTTTGCTAAGATGTAGACGAGAAGAGAGGCTAAAGACGAAGTTACGGTGCTCTGCAGAGCTAAGCACCGCTCCCGGACCTCTTTCGGCAGAAGCCGCACACCGCAGAGCACTGTGAGCGGCAGAATCGTCTTTGCGCGAAGAAGCAGCTGCTTCGTCTCCGGGAGCCGGAGAGAGCGGCAGCTTCGCAAAGGTGATAAAACAAGCTGTACAACATTGCGATTGTGTGCGCAGCTTGCCAACTGAGAGAAAACAGTACCTGACCACTCTCCTGCCTTTTCTATTCACATGAACATTCGATTGCAAGCTGTTTTGGACAACTTTCTTTCTCTTCTTGCATAACACTCGGCAGACCTTAGTGCAGCCTCTAGAACACGATGGGAGATGTTTTCTGTGTTGGCACAGTTTCTCCTTGCCAGACAGAGTGGAAAAGATTTTTGCTAAGATGTAGACGAGAAGAGAGGCTAAAGACGAAGGTACGGTGCTCTGCAGAGCTAAGCACCGCTCCCGGACCTCTTTCGGCAGAAGCCGCACACCGCAGAGCACTGTGAGCGGCAGAATCGTCTTTGCGCGAAGAAGCAGCTTCTTCGTCTCCGGGAGCCGGAGAGCGGCAACTTCACAAAGGTGATGAAACAAGCTGTACAACACTGCGATTGTGTGCGCAGCTTGAAAACTGAGAGAAAACAGTACCTGAGCACTCTCCTGCCTTTTCTATTCACATGAACATTCGATTGCAAGCTGTTTTGGACAACTTTCTTTCTCTTCTTGCAAGACACTCGGCAGACCTCCGTGCAGCCTCTAGAACACGATGGGAGATGTTTTCTGTGCTGGTAGAGTTTGTCCTTGCCAGACAGAGTGGAAAAGCTTTTTGCTAAGATGTAGATGAGAAGAGAGGCTAAAGACGAAGGTACGGTGCTCTGCAGAGCTAAGCACCGCTCCCGGACCTCTTTCGGCAGAAGGCGCACACCGCAGAGCACTGTGAGCGGCAGAATCGTCTTTGCGCGAAGAAGCAGCTTCTTCGTCTCCGGGAGCCGGAGAGAGCGGCATCTTCTCAAAGGTGATGAAACAAGCTGTACAACACTGCGATTGTGTGCGCAGCTTGAAAACTGAGAGAAAACAGTACCTGAGCACTCTCCTGCCTTTTCTATTCACATGAACATTCGATTGCAAGCTGTTTTGGACAACTTTCTTTCTCTTCTTGCAAAACACTCGGCAGACCTCCGTGCAGCTTCTAGAACACGATGGGAGATGTTTTCTGTGCTGGCACAGTTTCTCCTTGCCAGACAGAGTGGAAAAGCTTTTTGCTAAGATGTAGACGAGAAGAGAGGCTAAAGACGAAGGTACGGGGCTCTGCAGAGCTAAGCACCGCTCCCGGACCTCTTTCGGCAGAAGGCGCACACCGCAGAGCACTGTGAGCGGCAGAATCGTCTTTGCGCGAAGAAGCAGCTTCTTCGTCTCCGGGAGCCGGAGAGAGAGGCATCTTCTCGAAGGTGATGAAACAAGCTGAACAACACTGCGATTGTGTGCGCAGCTTGAAAACTGAGAGAAAACAGTACCTGAGCACTCTCCTGCCTTTTCTATTCACATGAACATTCGATTGCAAGCTGTTTTGGACAACTTTCTTTCTCTTCTTGCAAAACACTCGGCAGACTTCCGTGCAGCCTCTAGAACACGATGGGAGATGTTTTCTGTGCTGGCACAGTTTCTCCTTGCCAGACAGAGTGGAAAAGCTTTTTGCTAAGATGTAGACAAGAAGAGAGGCTAAAGACGAAGGTACGGTGCTCTGCAGAGCTAAGAACCGCTCCCGGGCCTCTTTCGGCAGAAGGCGCACACCGCAGAGCACTGTGAGCGGCAGAATCGTCTTTGCGCGAAGAAGCAGCTGCTTCGTGTCCAGGAGCCGGAGAGAGCGGCAACTTCGCAAAGGTGATTAAACAGGCTGTACAACTCTGCGATTGTGTGCGCAGCTTGCCAACTGAGAGAAAACAGTACCTGACCACTCTCCTGCCTTTTCTATTCACATGAACATTCGATTGGAAGCTGTTTTGGACAACTTTCTTTCTCTTCTTGCAAAACACTCGGCAGACCTCCGTGCAGCCTCTAGAACACGATGGGAGATGTTTTCTGTGCTGGCACAATTTCTCCTTGCCAGACAGAGTGGAAAAGCTTTTTGCTAAGATGTAGACGAGAAGAGAGGCTAAAGACGAAGGTACGGTGCTCTGCAGAGCTAAGCACCGCTCCCGGGCCTCTTTCGGCAGAAGGCGCACACCGCAGAGCACTGTGAGCGGCAGAATCGTCTTTGCGCGAAGAAGCAGCTTCTTCGTCTCCGGGAGCCGGAGAGAGCGGCAACTTCGCAAAGGTGATGAAACAAGCTGTACAACACTGCGATTGTGTGCGCAGCTTGCCAACTGAGAGAAAACAGTACCTGAGCACTCTCCTGCCTTTTCTATTCACATGAACATTCGATTGCAAGCTGTTTTGGACAACTTTCTTTCTCTTCTTGCAAAACACTCGGCAGACCTCCGTGCAGCCTCTAGAACACGATGGGAGATGTTTTTTGTGCTGGCACAGTTTCTCCTTGCCAGACAGAGTGGAAAAGCTTTTTGCTAAGATGTAGACGAGAAGAGAGGCTAAAGGCGAAGGTACGGTGCTCTGCAGAGCTAAGCACCGCTCCCGGACCTCTTTCGGCAGAAGCCGCACACCGCAGAGCACTGTGAGCAGCAGAATCGTCTTTGCGCGAAGAAGCAGCTTCTTCGTCTCCGGGAGCCGGAGAGAGTGGCACCTTCGCAAAGGTGATGAAACAAGCTGTACAACACTGCGATTGTGTGCGCAGCTTGAAAACTGAGAGAAAACAGTACCTGAGCACTCTCCTGCCTTTTCTATACGCATGAACATTCGATTGCAAGCTGTTTTGGACAACTTTCTTTCTCTTCTTGCAAGACACTCGGCAGACATCCGTGCAGCCTCTAGAACACGATGGGAGATGTTTTCTGTGCTGGTACAGTTTCTCCTTGCCAGACAGAGTGGAAAAGCTTTTTGCTAAGATGTAGACAAGAAGAGAGGCTAAAGACGAAGGTACGGTGCTCTGCAGAGCTAAGCACCGCTCCCGGACCTCTTTCGGCAGAAGGCGCACACCGCAGAGCACTGTGAGCGGCAGAATCGTCTTTGTGCGAGGAAGCAGCTTCTTCGTCTCCGGGAGCCGGAGAGAGCGGCAACTTCGCAAAGGTGATGAAACAGGCTGTACAACACTGCGATTGTGTGCGCAGCTTGCCAACTGAGAGAAAACAGTACCTGACCACTCTCCTGCCTTTTCTATTCACATGAACATTAGATTGGAAGCTGTTTTGGACAACATTCTTTCTATTTTAGCAAAACACTCGGCAGACTTCCGTGCAGCCTCTAGAACACGATGGGAGATGTTTTCTGTGCTGGCACAGTTTCTCCTTGCCAGACAGAGTGGAAAAGCTTTTTGCTAAGATGTAGACGAGAAGAGAGGCTAAAGACGAAGGTACGGTGCTCTGCAGAGCTAAGCACCGCTCCCGGGCCTCTTTCGGCAGAAGCCGCACACCGCAGAGCACTGTGAGCGGCAGAATCGTCTTTGCGCGAAGAAGCAGCTTCTTCGTGTCCGGGAGCCGGAGAGAGCGGCATCTTCTCAAAGGTGATGAAACAAGCTGTACAACACTGCGATTGTGTGCGCAGCTTGCCAACTGAGAGAAAACAGTACCTGAGCACTCTCCTGCCTTTTCTATTCACATGAACATTCGATTGCAAGCTGTTTTGGACAACTTTCTTTCTCTTCTTGCAAAACACTCGGCAGACCTCCGTGCAGCCTCTAGAACACGATGGGAGATGTTTTTTGTGCTGGCACAGTTTCTCCTTGCCAGACAGAGTGGAAAAGCTTTTAGCTAAGATGTAGACGAGAAGAGAGGCTAAAGACGAAGGTACGGTGCTCTGCAGAGCTAAGCACCGCTCCCGGACCTCTTTCGGCAGAAGCCGCACACCGCAGAGCACTGTGAGCGGCAGAATCGTCTTTGCGCGAAGAAGCAGCTGCTTCGTGTCCGGGAGCCGGAGAGAGCGGCAGCTTCGCAAAGGTGATGAAACAGGCTGTACAACTCTGCGATTGTGTGCGCAGCTTGCCAACTGAGAGAAAACAGTACCTGACCACTCTCCTGCCTTTTCTATTCACATGAACATTCGATTGCAAGCTGTTTTGGACAACTTTCTTTCTCTTCTTGCAAAACACTCGGCAGACCTCCGTGCAGCCTCTAGAACACGATGGGAGATTTTTTCTGTGCTGGCCCAGTTTCTCCTTGCCAGACAGAGTGGAAAAGCTTTTTGCTAAGATGTAGACGAGAAGAGAGGCTAAAGACGAAGGTACGGTGCTCTGCAGAGCTAAGCACCGCTCCCGGGCCTCTTTCGGCAGAAGGCGCACACCGCAGATCACTGTGAGCGGCAGAATCGTCTTTGCGAGAAGAAGCAGCTTCTTCGTCTCCGGGAGCCGGAGAGAGCGGCATCTTCTCAAAGGTGATGAAAAAAGCTGCACAACACTGCGATTGTGTGCGCAGCTTGCCAACTGAGAGAAAACAGTACCTGACCACTCTCCTGCCTTTTCTATTCACATGAACATTGGATTGCAAGCTGTTTTGGACAACTTTCTTTCTCTTCTTGCAAAACACTCGGCAGACCTCCGTGCAGCCTCTAGAACACGATGGGAGATGTTTTTTGTGCTGGCACAGTTTCTCCTTGCCAGACAGAGTGGAAAAGCTTTTTGCTAAGATGTAGACGAGAAGAGAGGCTAAAGACGAAGGTACGGTGCTCTGCAGAGCTAAGCACCGCTCCCGGACCTCTTTCGGCAGAAGCCGCACACCGCAGAGCACTGTGAGCGGCAGAATCGTCTTTGCGCGAAGAAGCAGCTTCTTCGTCTCCGGGAGCCGGAGAGAGTGGCACCTTCGCAAAGGTGATGAAACAAGCTGTACAACACTGCGATTGTGTGCGCAGCTTGAAAACTGAGAGAAAACAGTACCTGAGCACTCTCCTGCCTTTTCTATTCGCATGAACATTGGATTGCAAGCTGTTTTGGACAACTTTCTTTCTCTTCTTGCAAAACACTCGGCAGACTTACGTGCAGCCTCTAGAACACGATGGGAGATGTTTTCTGTGCTGGCACAGTTTCTCCTTGCCAGACAGAGTGGAAAAGCTTTTTGCTAAGATGTAGACAAGAAGAGAGGCTAAAGACGAAGGTACGGTGCTCTGCAGTGCTAAGCACCGCTCCCGGGCCTCTTTCGGCAGAAGGCGCACACCGCAGAGCACTGTGAGCGGCAGAATCGTCTTTGCGCGAAGAAGCAGCTTCTTCGTCTCCGGGAGCCGGAGAGAGCGGCAACTTCGCAAAGGTGATGAAACAGGCTGTACAACTCTGCGATTGTGTGCGCAGCTTGCCAACTGAGAGAAAACAGTACCTGACCACTCTCCTGCCTTTTCTATTCACATGAATATTCGATTGCAAGCTCTTTTGGACAACTTTCTTTCTCTTCTTGCAAGACACTCGGCAGACCTCCGTGCAGCCTCTAGAACACGATGGGAGATATTTTCTGTGCTGGTACAGTTTGTCCTTGCCAGCCAGAGTGGAAAAGCTTTTTGCTAAGATGTAGACAAGAAGAGAGGCTAAAGACGAAGGTACGGTGCTCTGCAGAGCTAAGCACCGCTCCCGGACCTCTTTCGGCAGAAGGCGCACACCGCAGAGCACTGTGAGCGGCAGAATCGTCTTTGCGCGAAGAAGCAGCTTCTTCGTCTCCGGGAGCCGGAGAGAGCGGCACCTTCGCAAAGGTGATGAAACAAGCTGTACAACACTGCGATTGTGTGCGCAGCTTGAAAACTGAGAGAAAACAGTACCTGACCACTCTCCTACCTTTTGTATTCGCATGAAATTTGGATTGCAAGCTGTTTTGGACAACTTTCTTTCTCTTCTTGCAAAACACTCGGCAGACCTCCGTGCAGCCTCTAGAACACGATGGGAGATGTTTTCTGTGCTGGCACAGTTTCTCCTTGCCAGACAGAGTGGAAAAGCTTTTTGCTAAGATGTAGACAAGAAGAGAGGCTAAAGACGAAGGTACGGTGCTCTGCAGAGCTAAGCACCGCTCCCGGACCTCTTTCGGCAGAAGGCGCACACCGCAGAGCACTGTGAGCGGCAGAATCGTCTTTGTGCGAGGAAGCAGCTTCTTCGTCTCCGGGAGCCGGAGAGAGCGGCAACTTCGCAAAGGTGATGAAACAGGCTGTACAACTCTGCGATTGTGTGCGCAGCTTGCCAACTGAGAGAAAACAGTACCTGACCACTCTCCTGCCTTTTCTATTCACATGAACATTCGATTGGAAGCTGTTTTGGACAACTTTCTTTCTCTTCTTGCAAAACACTCGGCAGACTTCCGTGCAGCCTCTAGAACACGATGGGAGATGTTTTCTGTGCTGGCACAGTTTCTCCTTGCCAGAGAGAGTGGAAAAGCTTTTTGCTAAGATGTAGACGAGAAGAGAGGCTAAAGACGAAGGTACGGTGCTCTGCAGAGCTAAGCACCGCTCCCAGACCTCTTTCGGCAGAAGGCGCACACCGCAGAGCACTGTGAGCGGCTGAATCGTCTTTGCGCGAAGAAGCAGCTGCTTCGTGTCCGGGAGCCGGAGAGCGGCAGCTTCGCAAAGGTGATGAAACAAGCTGTACAACACTGCGATTGTGTGCGCAGCTTGAAAACTGAGAGAAAACAGTACCTGACGTCTCTCATGCCTTTTCTATTCACATGAACATTCGATTGCAAGCTGTTTTGGACAACTTTCTTTCTCTTCTTGCAAAACACTCGGCAGACCTCCGTGCAGCCTCTAGAACACGATGGGAGATGTTTTCTGTGCTGGCACAGTTTCTCCTTGCCAGACAGAGTGGAAAAGCTTTTTGCTAAGATGTAGACGAGAAGAGAGGCTAAAGACGAAGGTACGGTGCTCTGCAGAGCTAAGCACCGCTCCTGGACCTCTTTCGGCAGAAGGCGCACACCGCAGAGCACTGTGAGCGGCAGAATCGTCTTTGCGCGAAGAAGCAGCTTCTTCGTCTCCGGGAGCCGGAGAGAGCGGCACCTTCGCAAAGGTGATGAAACAAGCTGTACAACACTGCGATTGTGTGCGCAGCTTGCCAACTGAGAGAAAACAGTACCTGAGCACTCTCCTGCCTTTTCTATTCACATGAACATTCGATTGCAAGCTGTTTTGGACAACTTTCTTTCCCTTCTTGCAAAACACTCGGCAGACTTCCGTGCAGCTTCTAGAACACGATGGGAGATGTTTTCTGTGCTGGCACAGTTTCTCCTTGCCAGACAGAGTGGAAAAGCTTTTTGCTAAGATGTAGACAAGAAGAGAGGCTAAAGACGAAGGTACGGTGCTCTGCAGAGCTAAGCACCGCTCCCGGACCTCTTTCGGCAGAAGGCGCACACCGCAGAGCACTGTGAGCGGCAGAATCGTCTTTGCGCGAAGAAGCAGCTTCTTCGTCTCCGGGAGCCGGAGAGAGTGGCACCTTCGCAAAGGTGATGAAACAAGCTGTACAACACTGCGATTGTGTGCGCAGCTTGAAAACTGAGAGAAAACAGTACCTGAGCACTCTCCTGCCTTTTCTATTCGCATGAACATTGGATTGCAAGCTGTTTTGGACAACTTTCTTTCTCTTCTTGCAAAACACTCGGCAGACTTCCGTGCAGCCTCTAGAACACGATGGGAGATGTTTTCTGTGCTGGCACAGTTTCTCCTTGCCAGACAGAGTGGAAAAGCTTTTTGCTAAGATGTAGACGAGAAGAGAGGCTAAAGACGAAGGTACGGTGCTCTGCAGAGCTAAGCACCGCTCCCGGGCCTCTTTCGGCAGAAGGCGCACACCGCAGAGCACTGTGAGCGGCAGAATCGTCTTTGCGCGAAGAAGCAGCTTCTTCGTCTCCGGGAGCCGGAGAGAGCGGCAACTTCGCAAAGGTGATGAAACAGGCTGTACAACTCTGCGATTGTGTGCGCAGCTTGCCAACTGAGAGAAAACAGTACCTGAGCACTCTCCTGCCTTTTCTATTCACATGAATATTCGATTGCAAGGTCTTTTGGACAACTTTCTTTCTCTTCTTGCAAGACACTCGGCAGACCTCCGTGCAGGCTCTAGAACACGATGGGAGATATTTTCTGTGCTGGTACAGTTTGTCCTTGCCAGCCAGAGTGGAAAAGCTTTTTGCTAAGATGTAGACGAGAAGAGAGGCTAAAGACGAAGGTACGGTGCTCTGCAGAGGTAAGCACCGCTCCCGGACCTCTTTCGGCAGAAGCCGCACACCGCAGAGCACTGTGAGCGGCAGAATCGTCTTTGCGCGAAGAAGCAGCTTCTTCGTCTCCGGGAGCCGGAGAGAGCGTCAACTTCGCAAAGGTGATGAAACAAGCTGTACAACACTGCGATTGTGTGCGCAGCTTGAAAACTGAGAGAAAACAGTACCTGACCACTCTCCTACCTTTTGTATTCGCATGAACTTTGGATTGCAAGCTGTTTTGGACAACTTTCTTTCCCTTCTTGCAAAACACTCGGCAGACTTCCGTGCAGCCTCTAGAACACGATGGGAGATGTTTTCTGTGCTGGCACTGTTTCTCCTTGCCAGACAGAGTGGAAAAGCTTTTTGCTTAGATGTAGACAAGAAGAGAGGCTAAAGACGAAGGTACGGTGCTCTGCAGAGCTAAGCACCGCTCCCGGACCTCTTTCGGCAGAAGGCGCACACCGCAGAGCACTGTGAGCGGCAGAATCGTCTTTGCGCGAGGAAGCAGCTTCTTCGTCTCCGGGAGCCGGAGAGAGCGGCAGCTTCGCAAAGGTGATGAAACAGGCTGTACAACTCTGCGATTGTGTGCGCAGCTTGCCAACTGAGAGAAAACAGTACCTGACCACTCTCCTGCCTTTTCTATTCACATGAACATTCGATTGGAAGCTGTTTTGGACAACTTTCTTTCTCTTCTTGCAAAACACTCGGCAGACCTCCGTGCAGCCTCTAGAACACGATGGGAGATGTTTTCTGTGCTGGCACAGTTTCTCCTTGCCAGAGAGAGTCGAAAAGCTTTTTGCTAAGATGTAGACGAGAAGAGAGGCTAAAGACGAAGGTACGGTGCTCTGCAGAGCTAAGCACCGCTCCCAGACCTCTTTCGGCAGAAGGCGCACACCGCAGAGCACTGTGAGCGGCTGAATCGTCTTTGCGCGAAGAAGCAGCTGCTTCGTGTCCGGGAGCCGGAGAGCGGCAGCTTCGCAAAGGTGATGAAACAAGCTGTACAACACTGCGATTGTGTGCGCAGCTTGAAAACTGAGAGAAAACAGTACCTGACGTCTCTCATGCCTTTTCTATTCACATGAACATTCGATTGGAAGCTGTTTTGGACAACTTTCTTTCTCTTCTTGCAAAACACTCGGCAGACCTCCGTGCAGCCTCTAGAACACGATGGGAGATGTTTTCTGTGCTGGCACAGTTTCTCCTTGCCAGACAGAGTGGAAAAGCTTTTTGCTAAGATGTAGACGAGAAGAGAGGCTAAAGACGAAGGTACGGTGCTCTGCAGAGCTAAGCACCGCTCCCGGACCTCTTTCGGCAGAAGGCGCACACCGCAGAGCACTGTGAGCGGCAGAATCGTCTTTGCGCGAGGAAGCAGCTTCTTCGTCTCCGGGAGCCGGAGAGAGCGGCACCTTCGCAAAGGTGATGAAACAAGCTGTACAACACTGCGATTGTGTGCGCAGCTTGCCAACTGAGAGAAAACAGTACCTGAGCACTCTCCTGCCTTTTCTATTCACATGAACATTCGATTGCAAGCTGTTTTGGACAACTTTCTTTCCCTTCTTGCAAAACACTCGGCAGACTTCCGTGCAGCCTCTAGAACACGATGGGAGATGTTTTCTGTGCTGGCACAGTTTCTCCTTGCCAGACAGAGTGGAAAAGCTTTTTGCTAAGATGTAGACGAGAAGAGAGGCTAAAGACGAAGGTACGGTGCTCTGCAGAGCTAAGCACCGCTCCCAGACCTCTTTCGGCAGAAGGCGCACACCGCAGAGCACTGTGAGCGGCAGAATCGTCTTTGCGCGAAGAAGCAGCTTCTTCGTCTCCGGGAGCCGGAGAGAGCGGCAACTTCGCAAAGGTGATGAAACAAGCTGTACAACACTGCGATTGTGTGCGCAGCTTGCCAACCGAGAGAAAACAGTACCTGACCACTCTCCTGCCTTTTCTATTCACATTAATATTCGATTGCAAGCTGTTTTGGACAACTTTCTTTCTCTTCTTGCAAAACACTCGGCAGACCTCCATGTAGACTCTAGAACACGATGGGAGATGTTTTTTGTGCTGGCACAGTTTCTCCTTGCCAGACAGAGTGGAAAAGCTTTTTGCTAAGATGTAGACGAGAAGAGAGGCTAAAGACGAAGGTACGGTGCTCTGCAGAGCTAAGCACCGCTCCCGGACCTCCTTCGGCAGAAGGCACACACCGCAGAGCACTGTGAGCGGCAGAATCGTCTTTGCGCGAAGAAGCAGCTTCTTCGTCTCCAGGAGCCGGAGAGAGTGGCACCTTCGCAAAGGTGATGAAACAAGCTGTACAACACTGCGATTGTGTGCGCAGCTTGCCAACTGAGAGAAAACAGTACCTGAGCACTCTCCTGCCTTTTCTATTCACATGAACATTCGATTGCAAGCTGTTTTGGACAACTTTCTTTCTCTTCTTGCAAAACACTCGGCAGACCTCCGTGCAGCCTCTAGAACACGATGGGAGATGTTTTCTGTGCTGGCACAGTTTCTCCTTGCCAGACAGAGTGGAAAAGCTTTTTGCTAAGATGTAGACAAGAAGAGAGGCTAAAGACGAAGGTACGGTGCTCTGCAGAGCTAAGCACCGCTCCCGGGCCTCTTTCGGCAGAAGCCGCACACCGCAGAGCACTGTGAGCGGCAGAATCGTCTTTGCGCGAAGAAGCAGCTGCTTCGTGTCCGGGAGCCGGAGAGAGCGGCAACTTCGCAAAGGTGATGAAACAAGCTGTACAACTCTGCGATTGTGTGCGCAGCTTGCCAACTGAGAGAAAACAGTACCTGAGCACTCTCCTGCCTTTTCTATTCACATGAACATTGGATTGCAAGCTGTTTTGGACAACTTTCTTTCTCTTCTTGCAAAACACTCGGCAGACCTCCGTGCAGCCTCTAGAACACGATGGGAGATGTTTTCTGTGCTGGCACAGTTTCTCCTTGCCAGACAGAGTGGAAAAGCTTTTTGCTAAAATGTAGACGAGAAGAGAGGCTAAAGACGAAGGTACGGTGCTCTGCAGAGCTAAGCACCGCTCCCGGGCCTCTTTCGGCAGAAGGCGCACACCGCAGAGCACTGTAAGTGGCAGAATCGTCTTTGCGCGAAGAAGCAGCTTCTTCGTCTCCGGGAGCCGGAGAGAGCGGCATCTTCTCAAAGGTGATGAAACAAGCTGTACAACACTGCGATTGTGTGCGCAGCTTGCCAACTGAGAGAAAACAGTACCTGACCACTCTCCTGCCTTTTCTATTCACATGAACATTCGATTGCAAGCTGTTTTGGACAACTTTCTTTCTCTTCTTGCAAAACACTCGGCAGAACTCCGTGCAGCCTCTAGAACACGATGGGAGATGTTTTCTGTGCTGGCACAGTTTCTCCTTGCCAGACAGAGTGGAAAAGCTTTTTGCTAAGATGTAGACGAGAAGAGAGGCTAAAGACGAAGGTACGGTGCTCTGCAGAGCTAAGCACCGCTCCCGGACCTCTTTCGGCAGAAGCCGCACACCGCAGAGCACTGTGAGCGGCAGAATCGTCTTTGCGCGAAGAAGCAGCTTCTTCGTCTCCGGGGGCCGGAGAGAGTGGCACCTTTGCAAAGGTGATGAAACAAGCTGTACAACACTGGGATTGTGTGCGCAGCTTGAAAACTGAGAGAAAACAGTACCTGACCACTCTCCTGCCTTTTCTATTCGCATGAACATTGGATTGCAAGCTGTTTTGGACAACTTTCTTTCTCTTCTTGCAAAACACTCGGCAGACTTCCGTGCAGCCTCTAGAACACGATGGGAGATGTTTTCTGTGCTGGCACAGTTTCTCCTTGCCAGACAGAGTGGAAAAGCTTTTTGCTAAGATGTAGACGAGAAGAGAGGCTAAAGACGAAGGTACGGTGCTCTGCAGAGCAAAGCACCGCTCCCGGACCTCTTTCGGCAGAAGGCGCACACCGCAGAGCACTGTGAGCGGGCAGAATCGTCTTTGCGCGAGGAAGCAGCTTCTTCGTCTCCGGGAGCCGGAGAGAGCGGCAACTTCGCAAAGGTGATGAAACAGGCTGTACATCTCTGCGATTGTGTGCGCAGCTTGCCAACTGAGAGAAAACAGTACCTGAGCACTCTCCTGCCTTTTCTATTCACGATGAACATTCGATTGGAAGCTGTTTTGGACAACTTTCTTTCTCTTTTAGCAAAACACTCGGCAGACTTCCGTGCAGCCTCTAGAACACGATGGGAGATGTTTTCTGTGCTGGCACAGTTTCTCCTTGCCAGACAGAGTGGGAAAAGATTTTTGCAAAGATGTAGACGAGAAGAGAGGCTAAAGACGAAGGTACGGTGCTCTGCAGAGCTAAGCACCGCTCCCGGGCCTCTTTCGGCAGAAGCCGCACACCGCAGAGCACTGTGAGCGGCAGAATCGTCTTTGCGCGAAGAAGCAGCTTCTTCGTCTCCGGGAGCCGGAGAGAGCGGCATCTTCTCAAAGGTGATGAAACAAGCTGTACAACACTGCGATTGTGTGCGCAGCTTGCCAACTGAGAGAAAACAGTACCTGACCACTCTCCTGCCTTTTCTATTCACATGAACATTCGATTGCAAGCTGTTTTGGACAACTTTCTTTGTCATCTTGCAAAACACTCGGCAGACCTCCGTGCAGCCTCTAGAACACGATGGGAGATGTTTTCTGTGCTGGCACAGTTTCTCCTTGCAGACAGAGTGGAAAAGCTTTTTGCTAAGATGTAGACGAGAAGAGAGGCTAAAGACGAAGGTACGGTGCTCTGCAGAGCTAAGCACCGCTCCCGGACCTCTTTCGGCAGAAGCCGCACACCGCAGAGCACTGTGAGCGGCAGAATCGTCTTTGCGCGAAGAAGCAGCTTCTTCGTCTCCGGGAGCCGGAGATAGTGGCACCTTCGAAAAGGTGATGAAACAAGCTGTACAACACTGCGATTGTGTGCGCAGCTTGCCAACTGAGAGAAAACAGTACCTGAGCACTCTCCTGCCTTTTGTATTCGCATGAACATTGGATTGCAAGCTGTTTTGGACAACTTTCTTTCTCTTCTTGCAAAACACTCGGCAGACTTCCGTGCAGCCTCTAGAACACGATGGGAGATGTTTTCTGTGCTGGCACAGTTTCTCCTTGCCAGACAGAGTGGAAAAGATTTTGCTAAGATGTAGACAAGAAGAGAGGCTAAAGACGAAGGTACGGGGCTCTGCAGAGCTAAGCACCGCTCCCGGACCTCTTTCGGCAGAAGGCGCACACCGCAGAGCACTGTGAGCGGCAGAATCGTCTTTGCGCGAAGAAGCAGCTTCTTCGTCTCCGGGAGCCGGAGAGAGCGGCAACTTCGCAAATGTGATGAAACAGGCTGTACAACTCTGCGATTGTGTGCACAGCTTGCCAACTGAGAGAAAACAGTACCTGAGCACTCTCCTGCCTTTTCTATTCACATGAACATTCGATTGCAAGCTGTTTTGGACAACTTTCTTTCTCTTCTTGCAAAACACTCGGCAGACCTCCGTGCAGCCTCTAGAACACGATGGGAGATGTTTTCTGTGCTGGCACAGTTTCTCCTTGCCAGCCAGAGTGGAAAAGCTTTTTGCTAAGATGTAGACGAGAAGAGAGGCTAAAGACGAAGGTACGGTGCTCTGCAGAGCTAAGCACCGCTCCCGGACCTCTTTCGGCAGAAGACGCACACCGCAGAGCACTGTGAGCGGCAGAATCGTCTTTGCGCGAAGAAGCAGCTTCTTCGTCTCCGGGAGCCGGAGAGAGAGGCAGCTTCGCAAAGGTGATGAAACAAGCTCTACAACACTGCGATTGTGTGCGCAGCTTGCCAACTGAGAGAAAACAGTACCTGAGCACTCTCCTGCCTTTTCTATTCACATGAACATTGGATTGCAAGCTGTTTTGGACAACTTTCTTTCTCTTCTTACAAAACACTCGGCAGACCTCCGTGCAGCCTCTAGAACACGATGGGAGATGTTTTTTGTGCTGGCACAATTTCTCCTTGCCAGACAGAGTGGAAAAGCTTTTAGCTAAGATGTAGACGAGAAGAGAGGCTAAAGACGAAGGTACGGTGCTCTGCAGAGCTAAGCACCGCTCCCGGACCTCTTTCGGCAGAAGGCGCACACCGCAGAGCACTGTGAGCGGCAGAATCATCTTTGCGAGAGGAAGCAGCTTCTTCGTCTCCGGGAGCCGGAGAGAGCGGCAGCCTCGCAAAGGTGATGAAACAAGCTGTACAACACTGCGATTGTGTGCGCAGCTTGCCAACTGAGAGAAAACAGTACCTGAGCACTCTCCTGCCTTTTCTATTCACATGAACATTCGATTGCAAGCTGTTTTGGACAACTTTCTTTCTCTTCTTGCAAAACACTCGGCAGTCCTCCGTGCAGCCTCTAGAACACGATGGAAGATGTTTTCTGTGCTGGCACAGTTTCTCCTTGCCAGACAGAGTGGAAAAGCTTTTTGCTAAGATGTAGACAAGAAGAGAGGCTAAAGACGAAGGTACGGTGCTCTGCAGAGCTAAGCACCGCTCCCGGGCCTCTTTCAGCAGAAGCCGCACACCGCAGAGCACTGTGAGCGGCAGAATCGTCTTTGCGCGAAGAAGCATCTTCTTCGTCTCCGGGAGCCGGAGAGGGCGGCAGCTTCGCAAAGGTGATGAAACAAGCTGTACAACACTGCGATTGTGTGCGCAGCTTGCCAACTGAGAGAAAACAGTACCTGACCACTCTCCTGCATTTTCTCTTCACATGAACATTCGATTGCAAGCTGTTTTGGACAACTTTCTTTCTCTTCTTGCAAAACACTCGGCAGATTTCTGTGCAGCCTCTAGAACACGATGGGAGATGTTTTCTGTGCTGGTACAGTTTCTCCTTGCCAGACAGAGTGGAAAAGCTTTTTGCTAAGATGTAGACAAGAAGAGAGGCTAAAGACGAAGGTACGGTGCTCTGCAGAGATAAGCACCGCTCCCGGACCTCTTTCGGCAGAAGCCGCACACCGCAGAGCACTGTGAGCGGCAGAATCGTCTTTGGCGAAGAAGCAGCTTCTTCGTCTCCGGGAGCCGGAGAGAGCGGCAACTTCGCAAAGGTGATGAAACAAGCTGTACAACACTGCGATTGTGTGCGCAGCTTGCCAACTGAGAGAAAACAGTACCTGAGCACTCTCCTGCCTTTTCTATTCACATGAACATTCGATTGCAAGCTGTTTTTGACAACTTTCTTTAGCTTCTTACAAAACTCTCGGCAGACCTCCGTGCAGCTCTAGAACAGAATGGAAGATGTTTTTTGTGCTGGCACAGTTTCTCCTTGCCAAACAGAGTGGAAAAGATTTTGCTAAGATGTAGACGAGAAGAGAGGCAAAAGACGAAGGTACGGTGCTCTGCAGAGCTAAGCACCGCTCCCGGACCTCTTTCGGCAGAAGGCGCACACCGCAGAGCACTGTGAGCGGCAGAAATCGTCTTTGCGCGAAGAAGCAGCTTCTTCGTCTCCGGGAGCCGGAGAGAGCGGCAACTTCGCAAAGGTGATGAAACAAGCTGTACAACACTGTGATTGTGTGCGCAGCATGCCAACTGAGAGAAAAGAGTACCTGAGCACTCTCCTGCCTTTTCTATTCACATGAACATTCGATTGCCACCTGTTTTGGACAACTTTCTTTCTCTTCTTACAAAACACTCGGCAGACCTCCGTGCAGCCTCTAGAACACGATGGGAGATGTTTTCTGTGCTGGCACAGTTTCTCCTTGCCAGACAGAGTGGAAAAGCTTTTTGCTAAGATGTAGACGAGAAGCGAGGCTAAAGACGAAGGTACGGTGCTCTGCAGAGCTAAGCACCGCTCCCGGACCTCTTTCGGCAGAAGGCGCACACCGCAGAGCACTGTGAGCGGCAGAATCGTCTTTGCGCGAAGAAGCAGCTTCTTCGTCTCCGGGAGCCGGAGAGAGCGGCAACTTCGCAAAGGTGATGAAACAAGCTGTACAACACTGCGATTGTGTGCACAGCTTGCCAACTGAGAGAAAACAGTACCTGAGCACTCTCCTGCCTTTTCGATTCACATGAACATTCGATTGCAAGCTGTTTTGGACAACTTTCTTTCTCTTCTTACAAAACACTCGGCAGACCTCCGTGCAGCCTCTAGAATACGATGGGAGATGTTTTCTGTGCTGGCAGAGTTTCTCCTTTCCAGACAGAGTGGAAAAGCTTTTTGCTAAGATGTAGACGAGAAGAGAGGCTAAAGACGAAGGTACGGTGCTCTGCAGAGCTAAGCACCGCTCCCGGACCTCTTTCGGCAGAAGGCGCACACCGCAGAGCACTGTGAGCGGCAGAATCGTCTTTGCGCGAAGAAGCAGCTTCTTCGTCTCCGGGAGCCGGAGAGAGCGGCAACTTCGCAAAGGTGATGAAACAAGCTGTACAACACTGCGATTGTGTGCGCAGCTTGCCAACCGAGAGAAAACAGTACCTGACCACTCTCCTGCCTTTTCTATTCACATTAACTTTGGATTGCAAGCTGTTTTGGACAACTTTCTTTCTCTTCTTGCAAAACACTCGGCAGACCTCCGTGCAGTTTGTAGAACACGATGGAGATGTTTTTTGTGCTGGCACAGTTTCTCCTTGCCAGACAGAGTGGAAAAGCTTTTTGCTAAGATGTAGACGAGAAGAGAGGCTAAAGACGAAGGTACGGTGCTCTGCAGAGCTAAGCACCGCTCTCGGGCCTCTTTCGGCAGAAGGCACACACCGCAGAGCACTGTGAGCGGCAGAATCGTCTTTGCGCGAAGAAGCATCTTCTTGGTCTCCGGGAGCCGGAGAGAGTGGCACCTACGCAAAGGTGATGAAACAAGCTGTACAACACTGCGATTGTGTGCGCAGCTTGAAAACTGAGAGAAAACAGTACCTGACCACTCTCCTGCCTTTTCAATACACATGAACATTCGATTGCAAGCTGTTTTGGACAACTTTCTTTCTCTTCTTACAAAACACTCGGCAAACATCCGTGCAGCCTCTAGAACACGATGGGAGATGTTTTCTGTGCTGGCACAGTTTCTCCTTGCCAGACAGAGTGGAAAAGCTTTTTGCTAAGATGTAGACGAGAAGCGAGGCTAAAGACGAAGGTACGGTGCTCTGCAGAGCTAAGCACCGCTCCCGGACCTCTTTCGGCAGAAGGCGCACACCGCAGAGCACTGTGAGCGGCAGAATCGTCTTTGCGCGAAGAAGCAGCTTCTTCGTCTCCGGGAGCCGGAGAGAGCGGCAACTTCGCAAAGGTGATGAAACAAGCTGTACAACACTGCGATTGTGTGCGCAGCTTGCCAACTGAGAGAAAACAGTACCTGAGCACTCTCCTGCCTTTTCTATTCACAGGAACATTCGATTGGAAGCTGTTTTGGACAACTTTCTTTCTCTTCTTGCAAAACACTCGGCAGACCTCCATGTAGCCTCTAGAACACGATGGGAGATGTTTTTTGTGCTGGCACAGTTTCTCCTTGCCAGACAGAGTGGAAAAGCTTTTTGCTAAGATGTAGACGAGAAGAGAGGCTAAAGACGAAGGTACGGTGCTCTGCAGAGCTAAGCACCGCTCCCGGGCCTCTTTCGGCAGAAGCCGCACACCGCAGAGCACTGTTAGCGGAAGAATCGTCTTTGCGCGAAGAAGCATCTTCTTGGTCTCCGGGAGCCGGAGAGAGCGGCAACTTCGCAAAGGTGATGAAACAAGCTGTACAACACTGCGATTGTGTGCGCAGCTTGCCAACTGAGAGAAAACAGTACCTGACCCCTCTCCTGCCTTTTCTATTTACATGAACATTCGATTGCAAGCTGTTTTGGACAACTTTCTTTCTCTTCTTGCAAAACACTCGGCAGACCTCCATGCAGCCTCTAGAACACGATGGGAGATGTTTTTTGTGCTGGCACAGTTTCTCCTTGCCAGACAGAGTGGAAAAGCTTTTTGCTAAGATGTAGACGAGAAGAGAGGCTAAAGACGAAGGTACGGTGCTCTGCAGAGCTAAGCACCGCTCCCGGACATCTTACGGCAGAAGGCACACACCGCAGAGCATTGTGAGCGGCAGAATCGTCTTTGCGCGAAGAAGCAGCTTCTTCGTCTCCGGGAGCCGGAGAGCGGCAACTTCGCAAAGGTGATGAAACAAGCTGTACAACACTGCGATTGTGTGCGCAGCTTGCCAACTGAGAGAAAACAGTACCTGAGCACTCTCCTGCCTTTTCTATTCACATGAACATTCGATTGCAAGCTGTTTTGGACAACTTTCTTTCTCTTCTTGCAAAACACTCGGAAGACCTCCGTGCAGCCTCTAGAACACGATAGGATAGGTTTTCTGTGCTGGCACAGTTGCTCCTTGCCAGACAGACTGGAAAAGATTTTGCTAAGATGTAGACGAGAAGAGAGGCTAAAGACGAAGGTACGGTGCTCTGCAGAGCTAAGTACCGCTCCCGGGCCTCTTTCGGCAGAAGCCGCACACCGCAGAGCACTGTGAGCGGCAGAATCGTCTTTGCGCGAAGAAGCAGCTTCTTCGTCTCCGGGAGCCGGAGAGAGCGGCAGCTTCGCAAAGGTGATGAAACAAGATGTACAACACTCCCATTGTGTGCGCAGCTTGCCAACTGAGAGAAAACAGTACCTGAGCACTCTCCTGCCTTTTCTATTCACATGAACATTCGATTGCAAGCTGTTTTGGACAACTTTCTTTCTCTTCTTGCAAAACACTCGGCAGACCTCCGTGCAGCCTGTAGAACACGATGGGAGATGTTTTCTGTGCTGGCACAGTTTCTCCTTGCCAGACAGAGTGGAAAAGCTTTTTGCTAAGATGTAGACGAGAAGAGAGGCTAAAGACGAAGGTACGGTGCTCTGCAGAGCTAAGCACCGCTCCCGGACCTCTTTCGGCAGAAGGCGCACACCGCAGAGCACTGTGAGCGGCAGAATCGTCTTTGTGCGAAGAAGCAGCTTCTTCGTCTCCGGGAGCCGGAGAGAGCTGCAGCTTCGCAAAGGTGATGAAACAAGCTGTACAACACTGCGATTGTGTGCGCAACTTGCCAGCTGAGAGAAAACAGTACCTGAGCACTCTCCTGCCTTTTCTATTCACATGAACATTCGATTGCAAGCTGTTTTGGACAACTTTCTTTCTCTTCTTACAAAACACTCGGCAGACCTCCGTGCAGCCTCTAGAACACGATGGGAGATGTTTTCTGTGCTGGCACAGCTTCTCCTTGCCAGACAGAGTGGAAAAGCTTTTTGCTAAGATGTAGACGAGAAGCGAGGCTAAAGACGAAGGTACGGTGCTCTGCAGAGCTAAGCACCGCTCCCGGACCTCTTTCGGCAGAAGGCGCACACCGCAGAGCACTGTGAGCGGCAGAATCGTCTTTGCGCGAAGAAGCAGCTTCTTCGTCTCCGGGAGCCGGAGAGAGCGGCAACTTCGCAAAGGTGATGAAACAAGCTGTACAACACTGCGATTGTGTGCGCAGCTTGCCAACCGAGAGAAAACAGTACCTGACCACTCTCCTGCCTTTTCTATTCACATTAACATTCGATTGCAAGCTGTTTTGGACAACTTTGTTTCTCTTCTTGCAAAACACTCGGCAGACTTCCGTGCAGTTTCTAGAATACGATGGGAGATGTTTTTTGTGCTGGCACAGTTTCTCCTTGCCAGACAGAGTGGAAAAGCTTTTTGCTAAGATGTAGACGAGAAGAGAGGCTAAAGACGAAGGTACGGTGCTCTGCAGAGCTAAGCACCGCTCCCGGGCCTCTTTCGGCAGAAGCCGCACCCCGCAGAGCACTATAAGCGGCAGAATCGTCTTTGCGCGAAGAAGCATCTTCTTCGTCTCCGGGAGCCGGAGAGAGCGGCAACTTCGCAAAGGTGATGAAACAATCTGTACAACACTGCCATTGTGTGCGCAGCTTGCCAACTGAGAGAAAACAGTACCTGAACACTCTCCTGCCTTTTCTATTCACATGAACATTCGATTGCAAGCTGTTTTGGACAACTTTCTTTCACTTCTTGCAAAACACTCGGCAGACCTCCCTGCAGCCTCTAGAACACGATGGGAGATGTTTTCTGTGCTTGCACAGTTTCTCCTTGCCAGACAGAGTGGAAAAGCTTTTTGCTAAGATCTAGACGAGAAGAGAGGCTAAAGACGAAGGTACGGTGCTCTGCAGAGCTACGCACCGCTCCCGGACATCTTTCGGCAGAAGGCACACACCGCAGAGCACTGTGAGCGGCAGAATCGTCTTTGCGCGAAGAAGCAGCTTCTTCGTCTCCGGGAGCCGGAGAGCGGCAACGTCGCAAAGGTGATGAAACAAGCTGTACAACACTGCGATTGTGTGCGCAGCTTGCCAACTGTGAGAAAACTGTACCTGAGCACTCTCCTGCCTTTTCTATTCACATGAACATTGGATTGCAAGCTGTTTTGGACAACTTTCTTTCTCTTCTTGCAAAACACTCGGAAGACCTCCGTGCAGCCTCTAGAACACGATAGGATAGGTTTTCTGTGCTGGCACAGTTTCTCCTTGCCAGATAGAGTGGAAAAGCTTTTTGCTAAGATGTAGACGAGAAGAGAGGCTAAAGACGAAGGTACGGTGCTCTGCAGAGCTAAGCACCGCTCCCGGACCTCTTTCGGCAGAAGGCGCACACCGCAGAGCACTGTGAGCGGCAGAATCGTCTTTGCGCGAAGAAGCAGCTTCTTCGTCTCCGGGAGCCGGAGAGAGCGGCAACTTCGCAAAGGTGATGAAACAAGCTGTACAACACTGCGATTGTGTGCGCAGCTTGCCAACTGAGAGAAAACAGTACCTGAGCACTCTCCTGCCTTTTCTATTCACATGAACATTCGATTGCAAGCTGTTTTGGACAACTTTCTTTCTCTTCTTGCAAAACACTCGGAAGACCTCCGTGCAGCCTCTAGAACACGATGGGAGATGTTTTTTGTGCTGGCACAGTTTCTCCTTGCCAGACAGAGTGGAAAAGCTTTTTGTGAAGATGAAGACGAAAAGAGAGGCTAAAGACGAAGGTACGGTGCTCTGCAGAGCTAAGCACCGCTCCCGGACCTCTTTCGGCAGAAGACGCACACCGCAGAGCACTGTGAGCGGCAGAATCGTCTTTGCGCGAAGAAGCAGCTTCTTCGTCTCCGGGAGCCGGAGAGAGCGGCACCTTCGCAAAGGTGATGAAACAAGCTGTACAACACTACGATTGTGTGCGCAGCTTGAAAACTGAGAGAAAACAGTACCTGACCACTCTCCTGCCTTTTGTATTCGCATGAACATTGGATTGCAAGCTGTTTTGGACAACTTTCTTTCTCTTCTTGCAAAACACTCGGCAGACTTCCGTGCAGGCTCTAGAACACGATGGGAGATGTTTTCTGTGCTGGCACTGTTTCTCCTTGCCAGACAGAGTGGAAAAGCTTTTTGCTAAGATGTAGACAAGAAGAGAGGCTAAAGACGAAGGTACGGTGCTCTGCAGAGCTAAGCACCGCTCCCGGACCTCTTTCGGCAGAAGCCGCACACCGCAGAGCACTGTGAGCGGCAGAATCGTCTTTGCGCGAGGAAGCAGCTTCTTCGTCTCCGGGAGCCGGAGAGAGCGGCAACTTCGCAAAGGTGATGAAACAGGCTGTACAACTCTGCGATTGTGTGCGCAGCTTGCCAACTGAGAGAAAAAAGTACCTGAGCACTCTCCTGCCTTTTCTATTCACATGAACATTCGATTGCAAGCTGTTTTGGACAACTTTCTTTCTCTTCTTACAAAACACTCGGCAGACCTCCGTGCAGCCTCTAGAATACGATGGGAGATGTTTTCTGTGCTGGCAGAGTTTCTCCTTGCCAGAAAGAGTGGAAATGCTTTTCGCTAAGATGTAGACGAGAAGCGAGGCTAAAGACGAAGGTACGGTGCTCTGCAGAGCTAAGCACCGCTCCCGGACCTCTTTCGGCAGAAGGCGCACACCGCAGAGCACTGTGAGCGGCAGAATCGTCTTTGCGCGAAGAAGCAGCTTCTTCGTCTCCGGGAGCCGGAGAGAGCGGCAACTTCGCAAAGGTGATGAAACAAGCTGTACAACACTGCGATTGTGTGCGCAGCTTGCCAACCGAGAGAAAACAGTACCTGACCACTCTCCTGCCTTTTCTATTCACATTAACATTTGATTGCAAGCTGTTTTGGACAACTTTCTTTCTCTTCTTGCAAAACACTCGGCAGACCTCCGTGCAGTTTCTAGAACACGATGGGAGATGTTTTTTGTGCTGGCACAGTTTCTCCTTGCCAGACAGAGTGGAAAAGCTTTTTGCTAAGATGTAGACGAGAAGAGAGGCTAAAGACGAAGGTACGGTGCTCTGCAGAGCTAAGCACCGCTCTCGGGCCTCTTTCGGCAGAAGGCACACACCGCAGAGCACTGTGAGCGGCAGAATCGTCTTTGCGCGAAGAAGCATCTTCTTGGTCTCCGGGAGCCGGAGAGAGTGGCACCTACGGAAAGGTGATGAAACAAGCTGTACAACACTGCGATTGTGTGCGCAGCTTGAAAACTGAGAGAAAACAGTACCTGAGCACTCTCCTGCCTTTTCTATTCACATGAACATTCGATTGCAAGCTGTTTTGGACAACTTTCTTTCTCTTCTTACAAAACACTCGGCAAACATCCGTGCAGCCTCTAGAACACGATGGGAGATGTTTTCTGTGCTGGCACAGTTTCTCCTTGCCAGACAGAGTGGAAAAGCTTTTTGCTAAGATGTAGACGAGAAGCGAGGCTAAAGACGAAGGTACGGTGCTCTGCAGAGCTAAGCACCGCTCCCGGGCGTCTTTCGGCAGAAGGCGCACACCGCAGAGCACTGTGAGCGGCAGAATCGTCTTTGCGCGAAGAAGCAGCTTCTTCGTCTCCGGGAGCCGGAGAGAGCGGCAACTTCGCAAAGGTGATGAAACAAGCTGTACAACACTGCGATTGTGTGCGCAGCTTGCCAACTGAGAGAAAACAGTACCTGAGCACTCTCCTGCCTTTTCTATTCACAGGAACATTCGATTGGAAGCTGTTTTGGACAACTTTCTTTCTCTTCTTGCAAAACACTCGGCAGACCTCCATGTAGCCTCTAGAACACGATGGGAGATGTTTTTTGTGCTGGCACAGTTTCTCCTTGCCAGACAGAGTGGAAAAGCTTTTTGCTAAGATGTAGACGAGAAGAGAGGCTAAAGACGAAGGTACGGTGCTCTGCAGAGCTAAGCACCGCTCCCGGGCCTCTTTCGGCAGAAGCCGCACACCGCAGAGCACTGTTAGCGGAAGAATCGTCTTTGCGCGAAGAAGCATCTTCTTGGTCTCCGGGAGCCGGAGAGAGCGGCAACTTCGCAAAGGTGATGAAACAAGCTGTACAACACTGCGATTGTGTGCGCAGCTTGCCAACTGAGAGAAAACAGTACCTGACCCCTCTCCTGCCTTTTCTATTTACATGAACATTCGATTGCAAGCTGTTTTGGACAACTTTCTTTCTCTTCTTGCAAAACACTCGGCAGACCTCCATGCAGCCTCTAGAACACGATGGGAGATGTTTTTTGTGCTGGCACAGTTTCTCCTTGCCAGACAGAGTGGAAAAGCTTTTTGCTAAGATGTAGACGAGAAGAGAGGCTAAAGACGAAGGTACGGTGCTCTGCAGAGCTAAGCACCGCTCCCGGACATCTTGCGGCAGAAGGCACACACCGCAGAGCACTGTGAGTGGCAGAATCGTCTTTGCGCGAAGAAGCAGCTTCTTCGTCTCCGGGAGCCGGAGAGCGGCAACTTCGCACAGGTGATGAAACAAGCTGTACAACACTGCGATTGTGTGCGCAGCTTGCCAACTGTGAGAAAACAGTACCTGAGCACTCTCCTGCCTTTTCTATTCACATGAACATTCGATTGCAAGCTGTTTTGGACAACTTTCTTTCTCTTCTTGCAAAACACTCGGAAGACCTCCGTGCAGCCTCTAGAACACGATAGGATAGGTTTTCTGTGCTGGCACAGTTGCTCCTTGCCAGACAGACTGGAAAAGATTTTGCTAAGATGTAGACGAGAAGAGAGGCTAAAGACGAAGGTACGGTGCTCTGCAGAGCTAAGTACCGCTCCCGGGCCTCTTTCGGCAGAAGCCGCACACCGCAGAGCACTGTGAGCGGCAGAATCGTCTTTGCGCGAGGAAGCAGCTTCTTCGTCTCCGGGAGCCGGAGAGAGCGGCAGCTTCGCAAAGGTGATGAAACAAGATGTACAACACTCCCATTGTGTGCGCAGCTTGCCAACTGAGAGAAAACAGTACCTGAGCACTCTCCTGCCTTTTCTATTCACATGAACATTCGATTGCAAGCTGTTTTGGACAACTTTCTTTCTCTTCTTGCAAAACACTCGGCAGACCTCCGTGCAGCCTCTAGAACACGATGGAAGATGTTTTCTGTGCTGGCACAGTTTCTCCTTGCCAGACAGAGTGGAAAAGCTTTTTGCTAAGATGTAGACGAGAAGAGAGGCTAAAGACGAAGGTACGGTGCTCTGCAGAGCTAAGCACCGCTCCCGGACCTCTTTCGGCAGAAGGCGCACACCGCAGAGCACTGTGAGCGGCAGAATCGTCTTTGTGCGAAGAAGCAGCTTCTTCGTCTCCGGGAGCCGGAGAGAGCTGCAGCTTCGCAAAGGTGATGAAACAAGCTGTACAACACTGCGATTGTGTGCGCAACTTGCCAGCTGAGAGAAAACAGTACCTGAGCACTCTCCTGCCTTTTCTATTCACATGAACATTCGATTGCAAGCTGTTTTGGACAACTTTCTTTCTCTTCTTACAAAACACTCGGCAGACCTCCGTGCAGCCTCTAGAACACGATGGGAGATGTTTTCTGTGCTGGCACAGTTTCTCCTTGCCAGACAGAGTGGAAAAGCTTTTTGCTAAGATGTAGACGAGAAGCGAGGCTAAAGACGAAGGTACGGTGCTCTGCAGAGCTAAGCACCGCTCCCGGACCTCTTTCGGCAGAAGGCGCACACCGCAGAGCACTGTGAGCGGCAGAATCGTCTTTGCGCGAAGAAGCAGCTTCTTCGTCTCCGGGAGCCGGAGAGAGCGGCAACTTCGCAAAGGTGATGAAACAAGCTGTACAACACTGCGATTGTGTGCGCAGCTTGCCAACCGAGAGAAAACAGTACCTGACCACTCTCCTGCCTTTTCTATTCACATGAACATTCGATTGCAAGCTGTTTTGGACAACTTTGTTTCTCTTCTTGCAAAACACTCGGCAGACTTCCGTGCAGTTTCTAGAATACGATGGGAGATGTTTTTTGTGCTGGCACAGTTTCTCCTTGCCAGACAGAGTGGAAAAGCTTTTTGCTAAGATGTAGACGAGAAGAGAGGCTAAAGACGAAGGTACGGTGCTCTGCAGAGCTAAGCACCGCTCCCGGGCCTCTTTCGGCAGAAGCCGCACACCGCAGAGCACTATAAGCGGCAGAATCGTCTTTGCGCGAAGAAGCATCTTCTTCGTCTCCGGGAGCCGGAGAGAGCTGCAACTTCGCAAAGGTGATGAAACAATCTGTACAACACTGCCATTGTGTGCGCAGCTTGCCAACTGAGAGAAAACACTACCTGACCCCTCTCCTGCCTTTTCTATTTACATGAACATTCGATTGCAAGCTGTTTTGGACAACTTTCTTTCACTTCTTGCAAAACACTCGGCAGACCTCCCTGCAGCCTCTAGAACACGATGGGAGATGTTTTCTGTGCTGGCACAGTTTCTCCTTGCCAGACAGAGTGGAAAAGCTTTTTGCTAAGATCTAGACGAGAAGAGAGGCTAAAGACGAAGGTACGGTGCTCTGCAGAGCTACGCACCGCTCCCGGACATCTTTCGGCAGAAGGCACACACCGCAGAGCACTGTGAGCGGCAGAATCGTCTTTGCGCGAAGAAGCAGCTTCTTCGTCTCCGGGAGCCGGAGAGCGGCAACGTCGCAAAGGTGATGAAACAAGCTGTACAACACTGCGATTGTGTGCGCAGCTTGCCAACTGTGAGAAAACAGTACCTGAGCACTCTCCTGCCTTTTCTATTCACATGAACATTGGATTGCAAGCTGTTTTGGACAACTTTCTTTCTCTTCTTGCAAAACACTCGGCAGACTTCCGTGCAGCCTCTAGAACACGATGGGAGATGTTTTCTGTGCTGGCACAGTTTCTCCTTGCCAGACAGAGTGGAAAAGATTTTTGCAAAGATGTAGACGAGAAGAGAGGCTAAAGACGAAGGTACGGTGCTCTGCAGAGCTAAGCACCGCTCCCGGGCCTCTTTCGGCAGAAGCCGCACACCGCAGAGCACTGTGAGCGGCAGAATCGTCTTTGCGCGAAGAAGCAGCTTCTTCGTCTCCGGGAGCCGGAGAGAGCGGCATCTTCTCAAAGGTGATGAAACAAGCTGTACAACACTGCGATTGTGTGCGCAGCTTGCCAACTGAGAGAAAACAGTACCTGAGCACTCTCCTGCCTTTTCTATTCACATGAACATTCGATTGCAAGCTGTTTTGGACAACTTTCTTTGTCATCTTGCAAAACACTCGGCAGACCTCCGTGCAGCCTCTAGAACACGATGGGAGATGTTTTCTGTGCTGGCACAGTTTCTCCTTGCCAGACAGAGTGGAAAAGCTTTTTGCTAAGATGTAGACGAGAAGAGAGGCTAAAGACGAAGGTACGGTGCTCTGCAGAGCTAAGCACCGCTCCCGGACCTCTTTCGGCAGAAGCCGCACACCGCAGAGCACTGTGAGCGGCAGAATCGTCTTTGCGCGAAGAAGCAGCTTCTTCGTCTCCGGGAGCCGGAGATAGTGGCACCTTCGAAAAGGTGATGAAACAAGCTGTACTACACTGCGATTGTGTGCGCAGCTTGCCAACTGAGAGAAAACAGTACCTGAGCACTCTCCTGCCTTTTGTATTCGCATGAACATTGGATTGCAAGCTGTTTTGGACAACTTTCTTTCTCTTCTTGCAAAACACTCGGCAGACTTCCGTGCAGCCTCTAGAACACGATGGGAGATGTTTTCTGTGCTGGCACAGTTTCTCGTTGCCAGACAGAGTGGAAAAGATTTTGCTAAGATGTAGACAAGAAGAGAGGCTAAAGACGAAGGTACGGGGCTCTGCAGAGCTAAGCACCGCTCCCGGACCTCTTTCGGCAGAAGGCGCACACCGCAGAGCACTGTGAGCGGCAGAATCGTCTTTGCGCGAAGAAGCAGCTTCTTCGTCTCCGGGAGCCGGAGAGAGCGGCAACTTCGCAAATGTGATGAAACAGGCTGTACAACTCTGCGATTGTGTGCACAGCTTGCCAACTGAGAGAAAACAGTACCTGAGCACTCTCCAGCCTTTTCTATTCACATGAACATTCGATTGCAAGCTGTTTTGGACATCTTTCTTTCTCTTCTTGCAAAACACTCGGCAGACCTCCGTGCAGCCTCTAGAACACGATGGGAGATGTTTTCTGTGCTGGCACAGTTTCTCCTTGCCAGCCAGAGTGGAAAAGCTTTTTGCTAAGATGTAGACGAGAAGAGAGGCTAAAGACGAAGGTACGGTGCTCTGCAGAGCTAAGCACCGCTCCCGGACCTCTTTCGGCAGAAGACGCACACCGCAGAGCACTGTGAGCGGCAGAATCGTCTTTGCGCGAAGAAGCAGCTTCTTCGTCTCCGGGAGCCGGAGAGAGAGGCAGCTTCGCAAAGGTGATGAAACAAGCTCTACAACACTGCGATTGTGTGCGCAGCTTGCCAACTGAGAGAAAACAGTACCTGAGCACTCTCCTGCCTTTTCTATTCACATGAACATTGGATTGCAAGCTGTTTTGGACAACTTTCTTTCTCTTCTTACAAAACACTCGGCAGACCTCCGTGCAGCCTCTAGAACACGATGGGAGATGTTTTTTGTGCTGGCACAATTTCTCCTTGCCAGACAGAGTGGAAAAGCTTTTAGCTAAGATGTAGACGAGAAGAGAGGCTAAAGACGAAGGTACGGTGCTCTGCAGAGCTAAGCACCGCTCCCGGACCTCTTTCGGCAGAAGGCGCACACCGCAGAGCACTGTGAGCGGCAGAATCATCTTTGCGAGAGGAAGCAGCTTCTTCGTCTCCGGGAGCCGGAGAGAGCGGCAGCCTCGCAAAGGTGATGAAACAAGCTGTACAACACTGCGATTGTGTGCGCAGCTTGCCAACTGAGAGAAAACAGTACCTGAGCACTCTCCTGCCTTTTCTATTCACATGAACATTCGATTGCAAGCTGTTTTGGACAACTTTCTTTCTCTTCTTGCAAAACACTCGGCAGTCCTCCGTGCAGCCTCTAGAACACGATGGAAGATGTTTTCTGTGCTGGCACAGTTTCTCCTTGCCAGACAGAGTGGAAAAGCTTTTTGCTAAGATGTAGACAAGAAGAGAGGCTAAAGACGAAGGTACGGTGCTCTGCAGAGCTAAGCACCGCTCCCGGGCCTCTTTCGGCAGAAGCCGCACACCGCAGAGCACTGTGAGCGGCAGAATCGTCTTTGCGCGAAGAAGCATCTTCTTCGTCTCCGGGAGCCGGAGAGGGCGGCAGCTTCGCAAAGGTGATGAAACAAGCTGTACAACACTGCGATTGTGTGCGCAGCTTGCCAACTGAGAGAAAACAGTACCTGACCACTCTCCTGCATTTTCTCTTCACATGAACATTCGATTGCAAGCTGTTTTGGACAACTTTCTTTCTCTTCTTGCAAAACACTCGGCAGATTTCTGTGCAGCCTCTAGAACACGATGGGAGATGTTTTCTGTGCTGGTACAGTTTCTCCTTTCCAGACAGAGTGGAAAAGCTTTTTGCTAAGATATAGACAAGAAGAGAGGCTAAAGACGAAGGTACGGTGCTCTGCAGAGCTAAGCACCGCTCCCGGACCTCTTTCGGCAGAAGCCGCACACCGCAGAGCACTGTGAGCGGCAGAATCGTCTTTGGCGAAGAAGCAGCTTCTTCGTCTCCGGGAGCCGGAGAGAGCGGCAACTTCGCAAAGGTGATGAAACAAGCTGTACAACACTGCGATTGTGTGCGCAGCTTGCCAACTGAGAGAAAACAGTACCTGAGCACTCTCCTGCCTTTTCTATTCACATGAACATTCGATTGCAAGCTGTTTTTGACAACTTTCTTTAGCTTCTTACAAAACTCTCGGCAGACCTCCGTGCAGCTCTAGAACAGAATGGAAGATGTTTTTTGTGCTGGCAGAGTTTCTCCTTGCCAAACAGAGTGGAAAAGATTTTGCTAAGATGTAGACGAGAAGAGAGGCAAAAGACGAAGGTACGGTGCTCTGCAGAGCTAAGCACCGCTCCCGGACCTCTTTCGGCAGAAGGCGCACACCGCAGAGCACTGTGAGCGGCAGAATCGTCTTTGCGCGAAGAAGCAGCTTCTTCGTCTCCGGGAGCCGGAGAGAGCGGCAACTTCGCAAAGGTGATGAAACAAGCTGTACAACACTGTGATTGTGTGCGCAGCTTGCCAACTGAGAGAAAAGAGTACCTGAGCACTCTCCTGCCTTTTCTATTCACATGAACATTCGATTGCAAGCTGTTTTGGACAACTTTCTTTCTCTTCTTACAAAACACTCGGCAGACCTCCGTGCAGCCTCTAGAACACGATGGGAGATGTTTTCTGTGCTGGCACAGTTTCTCCTTGCCAGACAGAGTGGAAAAGCTTTTTGCTAAGATGTAGACGAGAAGCGAGGCTAAAGACGAAGGTACGGTGCTCTGCAGAGCTAAGCACCGCTCCCGGACCTCTTTCGGCAGAAGGCGCACACCGCAGAGCACTGTGAGCGGCAGAATCGTCTTTGCGCGAAGAAGCAGCTTCTTCGTCTCCGGGAGCCGGAGAGAGCGGCAACTTCGCAAAGGTGATGAAACAAGCTGTACAACACTGCGATTGTGTGCACAGCTTGCCAACTGAGAGAAAACAGTACCTGAGCACTCTCCTGCCTTTTCGATTCACATGAACATTCGATTGCAAGCTGTTTTGGACAACTTTCTTTCTCTTCTTACAAAACACTCGGCAGACCTCCGTGCAGCCTCTAGAATACGATGGGAGATGTTTTCTGTGCTGGCAGAGTTTCTCCTTTCCAGACAGAGTGGAAAAGCTTTTTGCTAAGATGTAGACGAGAAGAGAGGCTAAAGACGAAGGTACGGTGCTCTGCAGAGCTAAGCACCGCTCCCGGACCTCTTTCGGCAGAAGGCGCACACCGCAGAGCACTGTGAGCGGCAGAATCGTCTTTGCGCGAAGAAGCAGCTTCTTCGTCTCCGGGAGCCGGAGAGAGCGGCAACTTCGCAAAGGTGATGAAACAAGCTGTACAACACTGCGATTGTGTGCGCAGCTTGCCAACCGAGAGAAAACAGTACCTGACCACTCTCCTGCCTTTTCTATTCACATTAACTTTGGATTGCAAGCTGTTTTGGACAACTTTCTTTCTCTTCTTGCAAAACACTCGGCAGACCTCCGTGCAGTTTCTAGAACACGATGGGAGATGTTTTTTGTGCTGGCACAGTTTCTCCTTGCCAGACAGAGTGGAAAAGCTTTTTGCTAAGATGTAGACGAGAAGAGAGGCTAAAGACGAAGGTACGGTGCTCTGCAGAGCTAAGCACCGCTCTCGGGCCTCTTTCGGCAGAAGGCACACACCGCAGAGCACTGTGAGCGGCAGAATCGTCTTTGCGCGAAGAAGCAGCTTCTTCGTCTCCGGGAGCCGGAGAGAGTGGCACCTACGCAAAGGTGATGAAACAAGCTGTACAACACTGCGATTGTGTGCGCAGCTTGAAAACTGAGAGAAAACAGTACCTGACCACTCTCCTGCCTTTTCAATACACATGAACATTCGATTGCAAGCTGTTTTGGACAACTTTCTTTCTCTTCTTACAAAACACTCGGCAAACATCCGTGCAGCCTCTAGAACACGATGGGAGATGTTTTCTGTGCTGGCACAGTTTCTCCTTGCCAGACAGAGTGGAAAAGCTTTTTGCTAAGATGTAGACGAGAAGCGAGGCTAAAGACGAAGGTACGGTGCTCTGCAGAGCTAAGCACCGCTCCCGGACCTCTTTCGGCAGAAGCCGCACACCGCAGAGCACTGTGAGCGGCAGAATCGTCTTTGCGCGAAGAAGCAGCTTCTTCGTCTCCGGGAGCCGGAGAGAGCGGCAACTTCGCAAAGGTGATGAAACAAGCTGTACAACACTGCGATTGTGTGCGCAGCTTGCCAACTGAGAGAAAACAGTACCTGAGCACTCTCCTGCCTTTTCTATTCACAGGAACATTCGATTGGAAGCTGTTTTGGACAACTTTCTTTCTCTTCTTGCAAAACACTCGGCAGACCTCCATGTAGCCTCTAGAACACGATGGGAGATGTTTTTTGTGCTGGCACAGTTTCTCCTTGCCAGACAGAGTGGAAAAGCTTTTTGCTAAGATGTAGACGAGAAGAGAGGCTAAAGACGAAGGTACGGTGCTCTGCAGAGCTAAGCACCGCTCCCGGGCCTCTTTCGGCAGAAGCCGCACACCGCAGAGCACTGTTAGCGGAAGAATCGTCTTTGCGCGAAGAAGCATCTTCTTGGTCTCCGGGAGCCGGAGAGAGCGGCAACTTCGCAAAGGTGATGAAACAAGCTGTACAACACTGCGATTGTGTGCGCAGCTTGCCAACTGAGAGAAAACAGTACCTGACCCCTCTCCTGCCTTTTCTATTTACATGAACATTCGATTGCAAGCTGTTTTGGACAACTTTCTTTCTCTTCTTGCAAAACACTCGGCAGACCTCCATGCAGCCTCTAGAACACGATGGGAGATGTTTTTTGTGCTGGCACAGTTTCTCCTTGCCAGACAGAGTGGAAAAGCTTTTTGCTAAGATGTAGACGAGAAGAGAGGCTAAAGACGAAGGTACGGTGCTCTGCAGAGCTAAGCACCGCTCCCGGACATCTTACGGCTGAAGGCACACACCGCAGAGCATTGTGAGCGGCAGAATCGTCTTTGCGCGAAGAAGCAGCTTCTTCGTCTCCGGGAGCCGGAGAGCGGCAACTTCGCAAAGGTGATGAAACAAGCTGTACAACACTGCGATTGTGTGCGCAGCTTGCCAACTGTGAGAAAACAGTACCTGAGCACTCTCCTGCCTTTTCTATTCACATGAACATTCGATTGCAAGCTGTTTTGGACAACTTTCTTTCTCTTCTTGCAAAACACTCGGAAGACCTCCGTGCAGCCTCTAGAACACGATAGGATAGGTTTTCTGTGCTGGCACAGTTGCTCCTTGCCAGACAGACTGGAAAAGATTTTGCTAAGATGTAGACGAGAAGAGAGGCTAAAGACGAAGGTACGGTGCTCTGCAGAGCTAAGTACCGCTCCCGGGCCTCTTTCGGCAGAAGCCGCACACCGCAGAGCACTGTGAGCGGCAGAATCGTCTTTGCGCGAAGAAGCAGCTTCTTCGTCTCCGGGAGCCGGAGAGAGCGGCAGCTTCGCAAAGGTGATGAAACAAGATGTACAACACTCCCATTGTGTGCGCAGCTTGCCAACTGAGAGAAAACAGTACCTGAGCACTCTCCTGCCTTTTCTATTCACATGAACATTCGATTGCAAGCTGTTTTGGACAACTTTCTTTCTCTTCTTGCAAAACACTCGGCAGACCTCCGTGCAGCCTGTAGAACACGATGGGAGATGTTTTCTGTGCTGGCAGAGTTTCTCCTTGCCAGACAGAGTGGAAAAGCTTTTTGCTAAGATGTAGACGAGAAGAGAGGCTAAAGACGAAGGTACGGTGCTCTGCAGAGCTAAGCACCGCTCCCGGACCTCTTTCGGCAGAAGGCGCACACCGCAGAGCACTGTGAGCGGCAGAATCGTCTTTGCGCGAAGAAGCAGCTTCTTCGTCTCCGGGAGCCGGAGAGAGCTGCAGCGTCGCAAAGGTGATGAAACAAGCTGTACAACACTGCGATTGTGTGCACAACTTGCCAGCTGAGAGAAAACAGTACCTGAGCACTCTCCTGCCTTTTCTATTCACATGAACATTCGATTGCAAGCTGTTTTGGACAACTTTCTTTCTCTTCTTACAAAACACTCGGCAGACCTCCGTGCAGCCTCTAGAACACGATGGGAGATGTTTTCTGTGCTGGCACAGCTTCTCTTTGCCAGACAGAGTGGAAAAGCTTTTTGCTAAGATGTAGACGAGAAGCGAGGCTAAAGACGAAGGTACGGTGCTCTGCAGAGCTAAGCACCGCTCCCGGACCTCTTTCGGCAGAAGGCGCACACCGCAGAGCACTGTGAGCGGCAGAATCGTCTTTGCGCGAAGAAGCAGCTTCTTCGTCTCCGGGAGCCGGAGAGAGCGGCAACTTCGCAAAGGTGATGAAACAAGCTGTACAACACTGCGATTGTGTGCGCAGCTTGCCAACCGAGAGAAAACAGTACCTGACCACTCTCCTGCCTTTTCTATTCACATTAACATTCGATTGCAAGCTGTTTTGGACAACTTTGTTTCTCTTCTTGCAAAACACTCGGCAGACTTCCGTGCAGTTTCTAGAATACGATGGGAGATGTTTTTTGTGCTGGCACAGTTTCTCCTTGCCAGACAGAGTGGAAAAGCTTTTTGCTAAGATGTAGACGAGAAGAGAGGCTAAAGACGAAGGTACGGTGCTCTGCAGAGCTAAGCACCGCTCCCGGGCCTCTTTCGGCAGAAGCCGCACCCCGCAGAGCACTATAAGCGGCAGAATCGTCTTTGCGCGAAGAAGCATCTTCTTCGTCTCCGGGAGCCGGAGAGAGCGGCAACTTCGCAAAGGTGATGAAACAATCTGTACAACACTGCCATTGTGTGCGCAGCTTGCCAACTGAGAGAAAACAGTACCTGAACACTCTCCTGCCTTTTCTATTCACATGAACATTCGATTGCAAGCTGTTTTGGACAACTTTCTTTCACTTCTTGCAAAACACTCGGCAGACCTCCCTGCAGCCTCTAGAACACGATGGGAGATGTTTTCTGTGCTGGCACAGTTTCTCCTTGCCAGACAGAGTGGAAAAGCTTTTTGCTAAGATCTAGACGAGAAGAGAGGCTAAAGACGAAGGTACGGTGCTCTGCAGAGCTACGCACCGCTCCCGGACATCTTTCGGCAGAAGGCACACACCGCAGAGCACTGTGAGCGGCAGAATCGTCTTTGCGCGAAGAAGCAGCTTCTTCGTCTCCGGGAGCCGGAGAGCGGCAACGTCGCAAAGGTGATGAAACAAGCTGTACAACACTGCGATTGTGTGCGCAGCTTGCCAACTGTGAGAAAACTGTACCTGAGCACTCTCCTGCCTTTTCTATTCACATGAACATTGGATTGCAAGCTGTTTTGGACAACTTTCTTTCTCTTCTTGCAAAACACTCGGAAGACCTCCGTGCAGCCTCTAGAACACGATAGGATTGGTTTTCTGTGCTGGCACAGTTTCTCCTTGCCAGACAGAGTGGAAAAGCTTTTTGCTAAGATGTAGACGAGAAGAGAGGCTAAAGACGAAGGTACGGTGCTCTGCAGAGCTAAGCACCGCTCCCGGACCTCTTTCGGCAGAAGGCGCACACCGCAGAGCACTGTGAGCGGCAGAATCGTCTTTGCGCGAAGAAGCAGCTTCTTCGTCTCCGGGAGCCGGAGAGAGCGGCAACTTCGCAAAGGTGATGAAACAAGCTGTACAACAGTGCGATTGTGTGCGCAGCTTGCCAACTGAGAGAAAACAGTACCTGAGCACTCTCCTGCCTTTTCTATTCACATGAACATTCGATTGCAAGCTGTTTTGGACAACTTTCTTTCTCTTCTTGCAAAACACTCGGCAGACTTCCGTGCAGTTTCTAGAACACGAGGGAGATGTTTTTTGTGCTGGCACAGTTTCTCCTTGCCAGACAGAGTGGAAAAGCTTTTTGCTAAGATGTAGACGAGAAGAGAGGCTAAAGACGAAGGTACGGTGCTCTGCAGAGCTAAGCACCGCTCCCGGGCCTCTTTCGGCGTAAGGCACACACCGCAGAGCACTGTGAGCGGCAGAATCGTCTTTGCGTGAAGAAGCAGCTTCTTCGTCTCCGGGAGCCGGAGAGAGCGTCAACTTCGCAAAGGTGATGAAACAAGCTGTACAACACTGCGATTGTGTGCGCAGCTTGCCAACTGAGAGGAAACAGTACCTGATGTCTCTCCCGCCTTTTCTATTCACACGAACATTCGATTGTAAGCTGTTTTGGACAACTTTCTTTCTCTTCTTGCAAAACACTCGGAAGACCTCCGTGCAGCCTCTAGAACACGATGGGAGATGTTTTTTGTGCTGGCACAGTTTCTCCTTGCCAGACAGAGTGGAAAAGCTTTTTGTGAAGATGAAGACGAAAAGAGAGGCTAAAGACGAAGGTACGGTGCTCTGCAGAGCTAAGCACCGCTCCCGGACCTCTTTCGGCAGAAGACGCACACCGCAGAGCACTGTGAGCGGCAGAATCGTCTTTGCGCGAAGAAGCAGCTTCTTCGTCTCCGGGAGCCGGAGAGAGCGGCACCTTCGCAAAGGTGATGAAACAAGCTGTACAACACTACGATTGTGTGCGCAGCTTGAAAACTGAGAGAAAACAGTACCTGACCACTCTCCTGCCTTTTGTATTCGCATGAACATTGGATTGCAAGCTGTTTTGGACAACTTTCTTTCTCTTCTTGCAAAACACTCGGCAGACTTCCGTGCAGGCTCTAGAACACGATGGGAGATGTTTTCTGTGCTGGCACTGTTTCTCCTTGCCAGACAGAGTGGAAAAGCTTTTTGCTAAGATGTAGACAAGAAGAGAGGCTAAAGACGAAGGTACGGTGCTCTGCAGAGCTAAGCACCGCTCCCGGACCTCTTTCGGCAGAAGCCGCACACCGCAGAGCACTGTGAGCGGCAGAATCGTCTTTGCGCGAGGAAGCAGCTTCTTCGTCTCCGGGAGCCGGAGAGAGCGGCAACTTCGCAAAGGTGATGAAACAGGCTGTACAACTCTGCGATTGTGTGCGCAGCTTGCCAACTGAGAGAAAACAGTACCTGAGCACTCTCCTGCCTTTTCTATTCACATGAACATTCGATTGCAAGCTGTTTTGGACAACTTTCTTTCTCTTCTTACAAAACACTCGGCAGACCTCCGTGCAGCCTCTAGAATACGATGGGAGATGTTTTCTGTGCTGGCAGAGTTTCTCCTTGCCAGAAAGAGTGGAAATGCTTTTCGCTAAGATGTAGACGAGAAGCGAGGCTAAAGACGAAGGTACGGTGCTCTGCAGAGCTAAGCACCGCTCCCGGACCTCTTTCGGCAGAAGGCGCACACCGCAGAGCACTGTGAGCGGCAGAATCGTCTTTGCGCGAAGAAGCAGCTTCTTCGTCTCCGGGAGCCGGAGAGAGCGGCAACTTCGCAAAGGTGATGAAACAAGCTGTACAACACTGCGATTGTGTGCGCAGCTTGCCAACCGAGAGAAAACAGTACCTGACCACTCTCCTGCCTTTTCTATTCACATTAACATTTGATTGCAAGCTGTTTTGGACAACTTTCTTTCTCTTCTTGCAAAACACTCGGCAGACCTCCGTGCAGTTTCTAGAACACGATGGGAGATGTTTTTTGTGCTGGCACAGTTTCTCCTTGCCAGACAGAGTGGAAAAGCTTTTTGCTAAGATGTAGACGAGAAGAGAGGCTAAAGACGAAGGTACGGTGCTCTGCAGAGCTAAGCACCGCTCTCGGGCCTCTTTCGGCAGAAGGCACACACCGCAGAGCACTGTGAGCGGCAGAATCGTCTTTGCGCGAAGAAGCATCTTCTTGGTGTCCGGGAGCCGGAGAGAGTGGCACCTACGGAAAGGTGATGAAACAAGCTGTACAACACTGCGATTGTGTGCGCAGCTTGAAAACTGAGAGAAAACAGTACCTGACCACTCTCCTGCCTTTTCAATTCACATGAACATTCGATTGCAAGCTGTTTTGGACAACTTTCTTTCTCTTCTTACAAAACACTCGGCAAACATCCGTGCAGCCTCTAGAACACGATGGGAGATGTTTTCTGTGCTGGCACAGTTTCTCCTTGCCAGACAGAGTGGAAAAGCTTTTTGCTAAGATGTAGACGAGAAGCGAGGCTAAAGACGAAGGTACGGTGCTCTGCAGAGCTAAGCACCGCTCCCGGGCGTCTTTCGGCAGAAGGCGCACACCGCAGAGCACTGTGAGCGGCAGAATCGTCTTTGCGCGAAGAAGCAGCTTCTTCGTCTCCGGGAGCCGGAGAGAGCGGCAACTTCGCAAAGGTGATGAAACAAGCTGTACAACACTGCGATTGTGTGCGCAGCTTGCCAACTGAGAGAAAACAGTACCTGAGCACTCTCCTGCCTTTTCTATTCACAGGAACATTCGATTGGAAGCTGTTTTGGACAACTTTCTTTCTCTTCTTGCAAAACACTCGGCAGACCTCCATGTAGCCTCTAGAACACGATGGGAGATGTTTTTTGTGCTGGCACAGTTTCTCCTTGCCAGACAGAGTGGAAAAGCTTTTTGCTAAGATGTAGACGAGAAGAGAGGCTAAAGACGAAGGTACGGTGCTCTGCAGAGCTAAGCACCGCTCCCGGGCCTCTTTCGGCAGAAGCCGCACACCGCAGAGCACTGTTAGCGGAAGAATCGTCTTTGCGCGAAGAAGCATCTTCTTGGTCTCCGGGAGCCGGAGAGAGCGGCAACTTCGCAAAGGTGATGAAACAAGCTGTACAACACTGCGATTGTGTGCGCAGCTTGCCAACTGAGAGAAAACAGTACCTGACCCCTCTCCTGCCTTTTCTATTTACATGAACATTCGATTGCAAGCTGTTTTGGACAACTTTCTTTCTCTTCTTGCAAAACACTCGGCAGACCTCCATGCAGCCTCTAGAACACGATGGGAGATGTTTTTTGTGCTGGCACAGTTTCTCCTTGCCAGACAGAGTGGAAAAGCTTTTTGCTAAGATGTAGACGAGAAGAGAGGCTAAAGACGAAGGTACGGTGCTCTGCAGAGCTAAGCACCGCTCCCGGACATCTTGCGGCAGAAGGCACACACCGCAGAGCACTGTGAGTGGCAGAATCGTCTTTGCGCGAAGAAGCAGCTTCTTCGTCTCCGGGATCCGGAGAGCGGCAACATCGCAAAGGTGATGAAACAAGCTGTACAACACTGCGATTGTGTGCGCAGCTTGCCAACTGTGAGAAAACAGTACCTGAGCACTCTCCTGCCTTTTCTATTCACATGAACATTCGATTGCAAGCTGTTTTGGACAACTTTCTTTCTCTTCTTGCAAAACACTCGGAAGACCTCCGTGCAGCCTCTAGAACACGATAGGATAGGTTTTCTGTGCTGGCACAGTTGCTCCTTGCCAGACAGACTGGAAAAGATTTTGCTAAGATGTAGACGAGAAGAGAGGCTAAAGACGAAGGTACGGTGCTCTGCAGAGCTAAGTACCGCTCCCGGGCCTCTTTCGGCAGAAGCCGCACACCGCAGAGCACTGTGAGCGGCAGAATCGTCTTTGCGCGAGGAAGCAGCTTCTTCGTCTCCGGGAGCCGGAGAGAGCGGCAGCTTCGCAAAGGTGATGAAACAAGATGTACAACACTCCCATTGTGTGCGCAGCTTGCCAACTGAGAGAAAACAGTACCTGAGCACTCTCCTGCCTTTTCTATTCACATGAACATTCGATTGCAAGCTGTTTTGGACAACTTTCTTTCTCTTCTTGCAAAACACTCGGCAGACCTCCGTGCAGCCTCTAGAACACGATGGAAGATGTTTTCTGTGCTGGCACAGTTTCTCCTTGCCAGACAGAGTGGAAAAGCTTTTTGCTAAGATGTAGACGAGAAGAGAGGCTAAAGACGAAGGTACGGTGCTCTGCAGAGCTAAGCACCGCTCCCGGACCTCTTTCGGCAGAAGGCGCACACCGCAGAGCACTGTGAGCGGCAGAATCGTCTTTGTGCGAAGAAGCAGCTTCTTCGTCTCCGGGAGCCGGAGAGAGCTGCAGCTTCGCAAAGGTGATGAAACAAGCTGTACAACACTGCGATTGTGTGCGCAACTTGCCAGCTGAGAGAAAACAGTACCTGAGCACTCTCCTGCCTTTTCTATTCACATGAATATTCGATTGCAAGCTGTTTTGGACAACTTTCTTTCTCTTCTTACAAAACACTCGGCAGACCTCCGTGCAGCCTCTAGAACACGATGGGAGATGTTTTCTGTGCTGGCACAGTTTCTCCTTGCCAGACAGAGTGGAAAAGCTTTTTGCTAAGATGTAGACGAGAAGCGAGGCTAAAGACGAAGGTACGGTGCTCTGCAGAGCTAAGCACCGCTCCCGGACCTCTTTCGGCAGAAGGCGCACACCGCAGAGCACTGTGAGCGGCAGAATCGTCTTTGCGCGAAGAAGCAGCTTCTTCGTCTCCGGGAGCCGGAGAGAGCGGCAACTTCGCAAAGGTGATGAAACAAGCTGTACAACACTGCGATTGTGTGCGCAGCTTGCCAACCGAGAGAAAACAGTACCTGACCACTCTCCTGCCTTTTCTATTCACATTAACATTCGATTGCAAGCTGTTTTGGACAACTTTGTTTCTCTTCTTGCAAAACACTCGGCAGACTTCCGTGCAGTTTCTAGAATACGATGGGAGATGTTTTTTGTGCTGGCACAGTTTCTCCTTGCCAGACAGAGTGGAAAAGCTTTTTGCTAAGATGTAGACGAGAAGAGAGGCTAAAGACGAAGGTACGGTGCTCTGCAGAGCTAAGCACCGCTCCCGGGCCTCTTTCGGCAGAAGCCGCACCCCGCAGAGCACTATAAGCGGCAGAATCGTCTTTGCGCGAAGAAGCATCTTCTTCGTCTCCGGGAGCCGGAGAGAGCGGCAACTTCGCAAAGGTGATGAAACAATCTGTACAACACTGCCATTGTGTGCGCAGCTTGCCAACTGAGAGAAAACACTACCTGACCCCTCTCCTGCCTTTTCTATTTACATGAACATTCGATTGCAAGCTGTTTTGGACAACTTTCTTTCACTTCTTGCAAAACACTCGGCAGACCTCCGTGCAGCCTCTAGAACACGATGGGAGATGTTTTCTGTGCTGGCACAGTTTCTCCTTGCCAGACAGAGTGGAAAAGCTTTTTGCTAAGATGTAGACGAGAAGAGAGGCTAAAGACGAAGGTACGGTGCTCTGCAGAGCTACGCACCGCTCCCGGACATCTTTCGGCAGAAGGCACACACCGCAGAGCACTGTGAGCGGCAGAATCGTCTTTGCGCGAAGAAGCAGCTTCTTCGTCTCCGGGAGCCGGAGAGAGCGGCAACTTCGCAAAGGTGATGAAACAAGCTGTACAACACTGCGATTGTGTGCGCAGCTTGCCAACCGAGAGAAAACAGTACCTGACCACTCTCCTGCCTTTTCTATTCACATTAACATTTGATTGCAAGCTGTTTTGGACAACTTTCTTTCTCTTCTTGCAAAACACTCGGCAGACCTCCGTGCAGTTTCTAGAACACGATGGGAGATGTTTTTTGTGCTGGCACAGTTTCTCCTTGCCAGACAGAGTGGAAAAGCTTTTTGCTAAGATGTAGACGAGAAGAGAGGCTAAAGACGAAGGTACGGTGCTCTGCAGAGCTAAGCACCGCTCTCGGGCCTCTTTCGGCAGAAGGCACACACCGCAGAGCACTGTGAGCGGCAGAATCGTCTTTGCGCGAAGAAGCATCTTCTTGGTCTCCGGGAGCCGGAGAGAGTGGCACCTACGCAAAGGTGATGAAACAAGCTGTACAACACTGCGATTGTGTGCGCAGCTTGAAAACTGAGAGAAAACAGTACCTGACCACTCTCCTGCCTTTTCAATTCACATGAACATTCGATTGCAAGCTGTTTTGGACAACTTTCTTTCTCTTCTTACAAAACACTCGGCAAACATCCGTGCAGCCTCTAGAACACGATGGGAGATGTTTTCTGTGCTGGCACAGTTTCTCCTTGCCAGACAGAGTGGAAAAGCTTTTTGCTAAGATGTAGACGAGAAGCGAGGCTAAAGACGAAGGTACGGTGCTCTGCAGAGCTAAGCACCGCTCCCGGACCTCTTTCGGCAGAAGGCACACACCGTAGAGCACTGTGAGCGGCAGAATCGTCTTTGCGCGAAGAAGCAGCTTCTTCGTCTCCGGGAGCCGGAGAGAGCGGCAACTTCGCAAAGGTGATGAAACAAGCTGTACAACACTGCGATTGTGTGCGCAGCTTGCCAACTGAGAGAAAACAGTACCTGAGCACTCTCCTGCCTTTTCTATTCACAGGAACATTCGATTGGAAGCTGTTTTGGACAACTTTCTTTCTCTTCTTGCAAAACACTCGGCAGACCTCCATGTAGCCTCTAGAACACGATGGGAGATGTTTTTTGTGCTGGCACAGTTTCTCCTTGCCAGACAGAGTGGAAAAGCTTTTTGCTAAGATGTAGACGAGAAGAGAGGCTAAAGACGAAGGTACGGTGCTCTGCAGAGCTAAGCACCGCTCCCGGACCTCTTTCGGCAGAAGCCGCACACCGCAGAGCACTGTGAGGGGCAGAATCGTCTTTGCGCGAAGAAGCAGCTTCTTCGTTTCCGGGAGCCGGAGAGAGCGGCAGCTTCGCAAAGGTGATAAAACAAGCTGTACAACACTGCGATTGTGTGCGCAGCTTGCCAACTGCGAGAAAACAGTACGTGACCACTCTCCTGCCTTTTCTATTCACATGAACATTGGATTGCAAGCTGTTTTTGACAACTTTCTTTCTCTTCTTACAAAACTCTCGGCAGACCTCCGTGCAGCTCTAGAACACGATGGAAGATGTTTTTTGTGCTGGCAGAGTTTCTCCTTGCCAGACAAAGTGGAAAAGCTTTTTGCTAAGATGTAGACGAGAAGAGAGGCTAAAGACGAAGGTACGGTGCTCTGCAGAGCTAAGCACCGCTCCCGGGCCTCTTTCGGCAGAAGCCGCACACCGCAGAGCACTATTAGCGGCAGAATCGTCTTTGCGCGAAGAAGCATCTTCTTCGTCTCCGGGAGCCGGAGAGAGCGGCAACTTCGCAAAGGTGATGAAACAAGCTGTACAACACTGCGATTGTGTGCGCAGCTTGCCAACTGAGAGAAAACAGTACCTGACACCTCTCCTGCCTTTTCTATTTACATGAACATTCGATTGCAAGCTGTTTTGGACAACTTTCTTTCTCTTCTTGCAAAACACTCGGCAGACCTCCATGCAGCCTCTAGAACACGATGGGAGATGTTTTTTGTGCTGGCACAGTTTCTCCTTGCCAGACAGAGTGGAAAAGCTTTTTGCTAAGATGTAGACGAGAAGAGAGGCTAAAGACGAAGGTACGGTGCTCTGCAGAGCTAAGCACCGCTCCCGGACATCTTACGGCAGAAGGCACACACCGCAGAGCACTGTGAGCGGCAGAATCGTCTTTGCGCGAAGAAGCAGCTTCTTCGTCTCCGGGAGCCGGAGAGCGGCAACTTCGCAAAGGTGATGAAACAAGCTGTACAACACTGCGATTGTGTGCGCAGCTTGCCAACTGTGAGAAAACAGTACCTGAGCACTCTCCTGCCTTTTCTATTCACATGAACATTGGATTGCAAGCTGTTTTGGACAACTTTCTTTCTCTTCTTGCAAAACACTCGGCAGACCTCCGTGCAGCCTCTAGAACACGATAGGATAGGTTTTCTGTGCTGGCACAGTTTCTCCTTGCCAGACAGACTGGAAAAGATTTTGCTAAGATGTAGACGAGAAGAGAGGCTAAAGACGAAGGTACGGTGCTCTGCAGAGCTAAGTACCGCTCCCGGGCCTCTTTCGGCAGAAGCCGCACACCGCAGAGCACTGTGAGCGGCAGAATCGTCTTTGCGCGAAGAAGCAGCTTCTTCGTCTCCGGGAGCCGGAGAGAGCGGCAGCTTCGCAAAGGTGATGAAAAAAGATGTACAACATTCCCATTGTGTGCGCAGCTTGCCAACTGAGAGAAAACAGTACCTGACCACTCTCCTGCCTTTTCTATTCACATGAACATTCGAATGCAAGCTGTTTTGGACAACTTTCTTTCTCTTCTTGCAAAACACTCGGCAGACCTCCGTGCAGCCTCTAGAACACGATGGAAGATGTTTTCTGTGCTGGCACAGTTTCTCCTTGCCAGACAGAGTGGAAAAGCTTTTTGCTAAGATGTAGACGAGAAGAGAGGCTAAAGACGAAGGTACGGTGCTCTGCAGAGCTAAGCACCGCTCCCGGACCTCTTTCGGCAGAAGGCGCACACCGCAGAGCACTGTGAGCGGCAGAATCGTCTTTGTGCGAAGAAGCAGCTTCTTCGTCTCCGGGAGCCGGAGAGAGCTGCAGCTTCGCAAAGGTGATGAAACAAGCAGTACAACACTGCGATTGTGTGCGCAACTTGCCAGCTGAGAGAAAACAGTACCTGAGCACTCTCCTGCCTTTTCTATTCACATGAACATTCGATTGCAAGCTGTTTTGGACAACTTTCTTTCCCTTCTTACAAAACACTCGGCAGACCTCCGTGCAGCCTCTAGAACACAATGGGAGATGTTTTCTGTGCTGGCACAGTTTCTCCTTGCCAGACAGAGTGGAAAAGCTTTTTGCTAAGATGTAGACGAGAAGCGAGGCTAAAGACGAAGGTACGGTGCTCTGCAGAGCTAAGCACCGCTCCCGGACCTCTTTCGGCAGAAGGCGCACACCGCAGAGCACTGTGAGCGGCAGAATCGTCTTTGCGCGAAGAAGCAGCTTCTTCGTCTCCGGGAGCCGGAGAGAGCGGCACCTTCGCAAAGGTGATGAAACAAGCTGTACAACACTGCGATTGTGTGCGCAGCTTGCCAACCGAGAGAAAACAGTACCTGACCACTCTCCTGCCTTTTCTATTCACATGAACATTCGATTGCAAGGTGTTTTGGACAACTTTGTTTCTCTTCTTGCAAAACACTCGGCAGACTTCCGTGCAGTTTCTAGAATACGATGGGAGATGTTTTTTGTGCTGGCACAGTTTCTCCTTGCCAGACAGAGTGGAAAAGCTTTTTGCTAAGATGTAGACGAGAAGAGAGGCTAAAGACGAAGGTACGGTGCTCTGCAGAGCTAAGCACCGCTCCCGGGCCTCTTTCGGCAGAAGCCGCACCCCGCAGAGCACTATAAGCGGCAGAATCGTCTTTGCGCGAAGAAGCATCTTCTTCGTCTCCGGGAGCCGGAGAGAGCGGCAACTTCGCAAAGGTGATGAAACAAGCTGTACAACACTGCCATTGTGTGCGCAGTTTGCCAACTGAGAGAAAACAGTACCTGACCCCTCTCCTGCCTTTTCTATTTACATGAACATTCGATTGGAAGCTGTTTTGGACAACTTTCTTTCTCTTCTTGCAGAACACTCGGCAGACCTCCATGCAGCCTCTAGAACACGATGGGAGATGTTTTTTGTGCTGGCACAGTTTCTCCTTGCCAGACAGAGTGGAAAAGCTTTTTGCTAAGATGTAGACGAGAAGAGAGGCTAAAGACGAAGGTACGGTGCTCTGCAGAGCTACGCACCGCTCCCGGACATCTTTCGGCAGAAGGCACACACCGCAGAGCACTGTGAGCGGCAGAATCGTCTTTGCGCGAAGAAGCAGCTTCTTCGTCTCCGGGAGCCGGAGAGCGGCAACGTCGCAAAGGTGATGAAACAAGCTGTACAACACTGCGATTGTGTGCGCAGCTTGCCAACTGTGAGAAAACTGTACCTGAGCACTCTCCTGCCTTTTCTATTCACATGAACATTGGATTGCAAGCTGTTTTGGACAACTTTCTTTCTCTTCTTGCAAACCACTCGGAAGACCTCCCTGCAGCCTCTAGAACACGATAGGATAGTTTTTCTGTGCTGGCACAGTTTCTCCTTGCCAGACAGAGTGGAAAAGATTTTTGCTAAGATGTAGACGAGAAGAGAGGCTAAAGACGAAGGTACGGTGCTCTGCAGAGCTAAGCACCGCTCCCGGACCTCTTTCGGCAGAAGGCGCACACCGCAGAGCACTGTGAGCGGCAGAATCGTCTTTGCGCGAAGAAGCAGCTTCTTCGTCTCCGGGAGCCGGAGAGAGCGGCAACTTCGCAAAGGTGATGAAACAAGCTGTACAACACTGCGATTGTGTGCGCAGCTTGCCAACTGAGAGAAAACAGTACCTGAGCACTCTCCTGCCTTTTCTATTCACATGAACATTCGATTGCAAGCTGTTTTGGACATCTTCCTTTCTCTTCTTGCAAAACACTCGGCAGACTTCCGTGCAGTTTCTAGAACACGATGGGAGATGTTTTTTGTGCTGGCACAGTTTCTCCTTGCCAGACAGAGTGGAAAAGATTTTTGCTAAGATGTAGACGAGAAGAGAGGCTAAAGACGAAGGTACGGTGCTCTGCAGAGCTAAGCACCGCTCCCGGGCCTCTTTCGGCGTAAGGCACACACCGCAGAGCACTGTGAGCGGCAGAATCGTCTTTCCGCGAAGAAGCAGCTTATCGTCTCCGGGAGCCGGAGAGAGCGTCAACTTCGCAAAGGTGATGAAACAAGCTGTACAACACTGCGATTGTGTGCGCAGCTTGCCAACTGAGAGGAAACAGTACCTGATGTCTCTCCCGCCTTTTCTATTCACACGAACATTCGATTGTAAGCTGTTTTGGACAACTTTCTTTCTCTTCTTGCAAAACACTCGGCAGACCTCCGTGCAGCCTCTAGAACACGATGGGAGATGTTTTTTGTGCTGGCACAGTTTCTCCTTGCCAGACAGAGTGGAAAAGCTTTTTGTGAAGATGAAGACGAAAAGAGAGGCTAAAGACGAAGGTACGGTGCTCTGCAGAGCTAAGCACCGCTCCCGGACCTCTTTCGGCAGAAGGCGCACACCGCAGAGCACTGTGAGCGGCAGAATCGTCTTTGCGCGAAGAAGCAGCTTCTTCGTCTCCGGGAGCCGGAGAGAGCGGCACCTTCGCAAAGGTGATGAAACAAGCTGTACAACACTACGATTGTGTGCGCAGCTTGAAAACTGAGAGAAAACAGTACCTGACCACTCTCCTGCCTTTTGTATTCGCATGAACATTGGATTGCAAGCTGTTTTGGACAACTTTCTTTCTCTTCTTGCAAAACACTCGGCAGGCTTCCGTGCAGGCTCTAGAACACGATGGGAGATGTTTTCTGTGCTGGCACTGTTTCTCCTTGCCAGACAGAGTGGAAAAGCTTTTTGCTAAGATGTAGACAAGAAGAGAGGCTAAAGACGAAGGTACGGTGCTCTGCAGAGCTAAGCACCGCTCCCGGACCTCTTTCGGCAGAAGCCGCACACCGCAGAGCACTGTGAGCGGCAGAATCGTCTTTGCGCGAGGAAGCAGCTTCTTCGTCTCCGGGAGCCGGAGAGAGCGGCAACTTCGCAAAGGTGATGAAACAGGCTGTACAACTCTGCGATTGTGTGCGCAGCTTGCCAACTGAGAGAAAACAGTACCTGAGCACTCTCCTGCCTTTTCTATTCACATGAACATTCGATTGGAATCTGTTTTGGACAACTTTCTTTCTCTTCTTGCAAAACACTCGGCAGACCTGCGTGCAGCCTCTAGAACACGATGGGAGATGTTTTCTGTGCTGGCACAGTTTCTCCTTGCCAGACAGAGTGGAAAAGCTTTTTGCTAAGATGTAGACGAGAAGAGAGGCTAAAGACGAAGGTACGGTGCTCTGCAGAGCTAAGCACCGCTCCCGGACCTCTTTCAGCAGAAGGTGCACACCGCAGAGCACTGTGAGCGGCAGAATCGTCTTTGCGCGAAGGTGCAGCTTCTTCGTCTCCGGGAGCCGGAGAGAGCGGCAGCTTCGCAAAGGTGATGAAACAAGCTGTACAACACTGCGATTGTGTGCGCAGCTTGCCAACTGAGAGAAAACAGTACATGAGCACTCTCCTGCCTTTTCTATTCACATGAACATTCGATTGCAAGCTGTTTTGGACAACTTTCTTTCTCTTCTTGCAAAACACTCGGCAGACTTCCGTGCAGTTTCTGGAACACGATGGGAGATTTTTTTTGTGCTGGCACAGTTTCTCCTTGCCAGAGAGATTGGAAAAGCTTTTTGCAAAGATGTAGACTAGAAGAGAGGCTAAAGACGAAGGTACGGTGCTCTGCAGAGCTAAGCACCGCTCCCGGGCCTCTTTCGGCGTAAGGCGCACACCGCAGAGCACTGTGAGCGGCAGAATCGTCTTTGCGCGAAGAAGCAGCTTCTTCGTCTCCGGGAGCCGGAGAGAGCGTCAACTTCGCAAAGGTGATGAAACAAGCTGTACAACACTGCGATTGTGTGCGCAGCTTGCCAACTGAGAGGAAACAGTACCTGATGTCTCTCCTGCCTTTTCTATTCACATGAACATTCGATTGGAAGCTGTTTTGGACAACTTTCTTTCTCTTCTTGCAAAACACTCAGCAGACCTCCGTGCAGCCTCTAGAACACGATGGGAGATGTTTTCTGTGCTGGCACAGTTTCTCCTTGCCAGACAGAGTGGAAAAGCTTTTTGCTAAGATGTAGACGAGAAGAGAGGCTAAAGACGAAGGTACGGTGCTCTGCAGAGCTAAGCACCGCTCCCGGACCTCTTTCGGCAGAAGGCGCACACCGCAGAGCACTGTGAGCGGCAGAATCGTCTTTGCGCGAAGAAGCAGCTGCTTCGTGTCCGGGAGCCGGAGAGAGCGGCAACTTCGCAAAGGTGATGAAACAAGCTGTACAACACTGCGATTGTGTGCGCAGCTTGCCAACTGAGAGAAAACAGTACCTGACGTTTCTCCTGACTTTTCTATTCACATGAAAATTCGATTGCAAGCTGTTTTGGACAACTTTCTTTCTCTTCTTGCAAAACACTCGGCAGACCTCCGTGCAGCCTCTAGAACACGATGGGAGATGATTTCTGTGCTGGTACATTTTGTCCTTGCCAGACAGAGTGGAAAAGCTTTTTGCTAAGATGTAGACGAGAAGAGAGGCTAAAGACGAAGGTACGGTGCTCTGCAGAGCTAAGCACCGCTCCCGGACATATTTCGGCAGAAGATGCACACCGCAGAGCACTGTGAGCGGCAGAATCGTCTTTGCGCGAAGAAGCAGCTTCTTCGTCTCCGGGAGCCGGAGAGCGGCAACTTCGCAAAGGTGATGAAACAAGCTGTACAACACTGCGATTGTGTGCGCAGCTTGCCAACTGTGAGAAAACAGTACCTGAGAACTCTCCTGGCTTTTCTAGTCACATGAACATTCGATTGCAAGCTGTTTTGGACAACTTTCTTTCTCTTCTTGCAAAACACTCGGAAGACCTCCGTGCAGCCTCTAGAACACGATAGGATAGGTTTTCTGTGCTGGCAAAGTTGCTCCTTGCCAGACAGACTGGAAAAAATTTTGCTAAGATGTAGACGAGAAGAGAGGCTAAAGACGAAGGTACGGTGCTCTGCAGAGCTAAGTACCGCTCCCGGGCCTCTTTCGGCAGAAGCCGCACACCGCAGAGCACTGTGAGCGGCAGAATCGTCTTTGCGCGAAGAAGCAGCTTCTTCGTCTCCGGGAGCCGGAGAGAGCGGCAGCTTCGCAAAGGTGATGAAACAAGCTGTACAACACTGCGATTGTGTGCGCAGCTTGCCAACTGAGAGAAAACAGTACCTGACCACTCTCCTGCCTTTTCTATTCACATGAACATTCGATTGCAAGCTGTTTTGGACAACTTTCTTTCTCTTCTTGCAAAACACTCGGCAAACCCCCTGCAGCCTATAGAACACGATAAGATACCTTTTCTGTGCTGGCGGAGTTTCTCCTTGCCAGACAGAGTGGAAAAGCTTTTTGCTAAGATGTAGACGAGAAGAGAGGCTAAAGACGAAGGTACGGTGCTCTGCAGAGCTAAGCACCGCTCCCGGACCTCTTTCGGCAGAAGGCGCACACCGCAGAGCACTGTGAGCGGCAGAATCGTCTTTGTGCGAAGAAGCAGCTTCTTCTTCTCCGGGAGCCGGATAGAGCGGCAGCTTCGCAAAGGTGATGAAACAAGCTGTACAACACTGCGATTGTGTGCGCAGCTTGCCAGCTGAGAGAAAACAGTACCTGAGCACTCTCCTGCCTTTTCTATTCACATTAACATTGGATTTCAAGCTGTTTTGGACAACTTTCTTTCTCTTCTTGCAAAACACTCGGCAGACTTCCGTGCAGCCTCTAGAACACGATGGGAGATGTTTTTTGTGCTGGCACAGTTTCTCCTTGCCAGACAGAGTGGAAAAGCTTTTTGCTAAGATGTAGGCGAGAAGAGAGGCTAAAGACGAAGGTACGGTGCTCTGCAGAGCTAAGCACCGCTCCCGGACCTCTTTCGGCAGAAGGCGAACACCGCAGAGCACTGTGAGCGGCAGAATCGTCTTTGCGCGAAGAAGCAGCTGCTTCGTGTCCGGGAGCCGGACAGAGCGGCAACTTCGCAAAGGTGATGAAACAAGCTGTACAACACTGCGATTGTGTGCGCAGCTTGCCAACTGAGAGAAAACAGTACCTGAGCACTCTCCTGACTTTTCTATTCACATGAACATTCGATTGCAAGCTGTTTTGGACAACTTTCTTTCCCTTCTTGCAAAACACTCGGCAGACCTCCGTGCAGCCTCTAGAACACGATGGGAGATGTTTTCTGTGCTGGTACAGTTTGTCCTTGCCAGACAGAGTGGAAAAGCTTTTTGCTAAGATGTAGACGAGAAGAGAGGCTAAAGACGAAGGTACGGTGCTCTGCAGAGCTAAGCACCGCTCCCGGACATCATTTGGCAGAAGACGCACACCGCAGAGCACTCTGAGGGGCAGAATCGTCTTTGCGCGAAGAAGCAGCTTCTTCGTCTCCGGGAGCCGGAGAGAGCGGCAGCTTCGCAAAGGTGATGAAACAAGCTGTACAACACTGCGATTGTGTGCGCAGCTTGCCAACCGAGAGAAAACAGTACCTGACCACTCTCCTGCCTTTTCTATTCACATGAACATTCGATTGCAAGCTGTTTTGGACAACTTTCTTTCTCTTCTTGCAAAACACTCGGCAAACCCCCTGCAGCCTATAGAACACGATAAGATACCTTTTCTGTGCTGGCAGAGTTTCTCCTTGCCAGACAGAGTGGAAAAGCTTTTTGCTAAGATGTAGACGAGAAGAGAGGCTAAAGACGAAGGTACGGTGCTCTGCAGAGCTAAGCACCGCTCCCGGACCTCTTTCGGCAGAAGGCGCACACCGCAGAGCACTGTGAGCGGCAGAATCGTCTTTGTGCGAAGAAGCAGCTTCTTCTTCTCCGGGAGCCGGATAGAGCGGCAGCTTCGCAAAGGTGATGAAACAAGCTGTACAACACTGCGATTGTGTGCGCAGCTTGCCAGCTGAGAGAAAACAGTACCTGAGCACTCTCCTGCCTTTTCTATTCACATTAACATTGGATTTCAAGCTGTTTTGGACAACTTTCTTTCTCTTCTTGCAAAACACTCGGCAGACTTCCGTGCAGCCTCTAGAACACGATGGGAGATGTTTTTTGTGCTGGCACAGTTTCTCCTTGCCAGACAGAGTGGAAAAGCTTTTTGCTAAGATGTAGGCGAGAAGAGAGGCTAAAGACGAAGGTACGGTGCTCTGCAGAGCTAAGCACCGCTCCCGGGCCTCTTTCGGCGTAAGGCACACACCGCAGAGCACTGTGAGCGGCAGAATCGTCTTTGCGCGAAGAAGCAGCTTCTTCGTCTCCGGGAGCCGGAGAGAGCGGCACCTTCGCAAAGGTGATGAAACAAGCTGTACAACACTACGATTGTGTGCGCAGCTTGAAAACTGAGAGAAAACAGTACCTGACCACTCTCCTGCCTTTTGTATTCGCATGAACATTGGATTGCAAGCTGTTTTGGACAACTTTCTTTCTCTTCTTGCAAAACACTCGGCAGGCTTCCGTGCAGGCTCTAGAACACGATGGGAGATGTTTTCTGTGCTGGCACTGTTTCTCCTTGCCAGACAGAGTGGAAAAGCTTTTTGCTAAGATGTAGACAAGAAGAGAGGCTAAAGACGAAGGTACGGTGCTCTGCAGAGCTAAGCACCGCTCCCGGACCTCTTTCGGCAGAAGCCGCACACCGCAGAGCACTGTGAGCGGCAGAATCGTCTTTGCGCGAGGAAGCAGCTTCTTCGTCTCCGGGAGCCGGAGAGAGCGGCAACTTCGCAAAGGTGATGAAACAGGCTGTACAACTCTGCGATTGTGTGCGCAGCTTGCCAACTGAGAGAAAACAGTACCTGAGCACTCTCCTGCCTTTTCTATTCACATGAACATTCGATTGGAATCTGTTTTGGACAACTTTCTTTCTCTTCTTGCAAAACACTCGGCAGACCTGCGTGCAGCCTCTAGAACACGATGGGAGATGTTTTCTGTGCTGGCACAGTTTCTCCTTGCCAGACAGAGTGGAAAAGCTTTTTGCTAAGATGTAGACGAGAAGAGAGGCTAAAGACGAAGGTACGGTGCTCTGCAGAGCTAAGCACCGCTCCCGGACCTCTTTCAGCAGAAGGTGCACACCGCAGAGCACTGTGAGCGGCAGAATCGTCTTTGCGCGAAGGTGCAGCTTCTTCGTCTCCGGGAGCCGGAGAGAGCGGCAGCTTCGCAAAGGTGATGAAACAAGCTGTACAACACTGCGATTGTGTGCGCAGCTTGCCAACTGAGAGAAAACAGTACATGAGCACTCTCCTGCCTTTTCTATTCACATGAACATTCGATTGCAAGCTGTTTTGGACAACTTTCTTTCTCTTCTTGCAAAACACTCGGCAGACTTCCGTGCAGTTTCTGGAACACGATGGGAGATTTTTTTTGTGCTGGCACAGTTTCTCCTTGCCAGAGAGATTGGAAAAGCTTTTTGCAAAGATGTAGACTAGAAGAGAGGCTAAAGACGAAGGTACGGTGCTCTGCAGAGCTAAGCACCGCTCCCGGGCCTCTTTCGGCGTAAGGCGCACACCGCAGAGCACTGTGAGCGGCAGAATCGTCTTTGCGCGAAGAAGCAGCTTCTTCGTCTCCGGGAGCCGGAGAGAGCGTCAACTTCGCAAAGGTGATGAAACAAGCTGTACAACACTGCGATTGTGTGCGCAGCTTGCCAACTGAGAGGAAACAGTACCTGATGTCTCTCCTGCCTTTTCTATTCACATGAACATTCGATTGGAAGCTGTTTTGGACAACTTTCTTTCTCTTCTTGCAAAACACTCAGCAGACCTCCGTGCAGCCTCTAGAACACGATGGGAGATGTTTTCTGTGCTGGCACAGTTTCTCCTTGCCAGACAGAGTGGAAAAGCTTTTTGCTAAGATGTAGACGAGAAGAGAGGCTAAAGACGAAGGTACGGTGCTCTGCAGAGCTAAGCACCGCTCCCGGACCTCTTTCGGCAGAAGGCGCACACCGCAGAGCACTGTGAGCGGCAGAATCGTCTTTGCGCGAAGAAGCAGCTGCTTCGTGTCCGGGAGCCGGAGAGAGCGGCAACTTCGCAAAGGTGATGAAACAAGCTGTACAACACTGCGATTGTGTGCGCAGCTTGCCAACTGAGAGAAAACAGTACCTGACGTTTCTCCTGACTTTTCTATTCACATGAAAATTCGATTGCAAGCTGTTTTGGACAACTTTCTTTCTCTTCTTGCAAAACACTCGGCAGACCTCCGTGCAGCCTCTAGAACACGATGGGAGATGATTTCTGTGCTGGTACATTTTGTCCTTGCCAGACAGAGTGGAAAAGCTTTTTGCTAAGATGTAGACGAGAAGAGAGGCTAAAGACGAAGGTACGGTGCTCTGCAGAGCTAAGCACCGCTCCCGGACATATTTCGGCAGAAGATGCACACCGCAGAGCACTGTGAGCGGCAGAATCGTCTTTGCGCGAAGAAGCAGCTTCTTCGTCTCCGGGAGCCGGAGAGCGGCAACTTCGCAAAGGTGATGAAACAAGCTGTACAACACTGCGATTGTGTGCGCAGCTTGCCAACTGTGAGAAAACAGTACCTGAGAACTCTCCTGGCTTTTCTAGTCACATGAACATTCGATTGCAAGCTGTTTTGGACAACTTTCTTTCTCTTCTTGCAAAACACTCGGAAGACCTCCGTGCAGCCTCTAGAACACGATAGGATAGGTTTTCTGTGCTGGCAAAGTTGCTCCTTGCCAGACAGACTGGAAAAAATTTTGCTAAGATGTAGACGAGAAGAGAGGCTAAAGACGAAGGTACGGTGCTCTGCAGAGCTAAGTACCGCTCCCGGGCCTCTTTCGGCAGAAGCCGCACACCGCAGAGCACTGTGAGCGGCAGAATCGTCTTTGCGCGAAGAAGCAGCTTCTTCGTCTCCGGGAGCCGGAGAGAGCGGCAGCTTCGCAAAGGTGATGAAACAAGCTGTACAACACTGCGATTGTGTGCGCAGCTTGCCAACTGAGAGAAAACAGTACCTGACCACTCTCCTGCCTTTTCTATTCACATGAACATTCGATTGCAAGCTGTTTTGGACAACTTTCTTTCTCTTCTTGCAAAACACTCGGCAAACCCCCTGCAGCCTATAGAACACGATAAGATACCTTTTCTGTGCTGGCGGAGTTTCTCCTTGCCAGACAGAGTGGAAAAGCTTTTTGCTAAGATGTAGACGAGAAGAGAGGCTAAAGACGAAGGTACGGTGCTCTGCAGAGCTAAGCACCGCTCCCGGACCTCTTTCGGCAGAAGGCGCACACCGCAGAGCACTGTGAGCGGCAGAATCGTCTTTGTGCGAAGAAGCAGCTTCTTCTTCTCCGGGAGCCGGATAGAGCGGCAGCTTCGCAAAGGTGATGAAACAAGCTGTACAACACTGCGATTGTGTGCGCAGCTTGCCAGCTGAGAGAAAACAGTACCTGAGCACTCTCCTGCCTTTTCTATTCACATTAACATTGGATTTCAAGCTGTTTTGGACAACTTTCTTTCTCTTCTTGCAAAACACTCGGCAGACTTCCGTGCAGCCTCTAGAACACGATGGGAGATGTTTTTTGTGCTGGCACAGTTTCTCCTTGCCAGACAGAGTGGAAAAGCTTTTTGCTAAGATGTAGGCGAGAAGAGAGGCTAAAGACGAAGGTACGGTGCTCTGCAGAGCTAAGCACCGCTCCCGGACCTCTTTCGGCAGAAGGCGAACACCGCAGAGCACTGTGAGCGGCAGAATCGTCTTTGCGCGAAGAAGCAGCTGCTTCGTGTCCGGGAGCCGGACAGAGCGGCAACTTCGCAAAGGTGATGAAACAAGCTGTACAACACTGCGATTGTGTGCGCAGCTTGCCAACTGAGAGAAAACAGTACCTGAGCACTCTCCTGACTTTTCTATTCACATGAACATTCGATTGCAAGCTGTTTTGGACAACTTTCTTTCCCTTCTTGCAAAACACTCGGCAGACCTCCGTGCAGCCTCTAGAACACGATGGGAGATGTTTTCTGTGCTGGTACAGTTTGTCCTTGCCAGACAGAGTGGAAAAGCTTTTTGCTAAGATGTAGACGAGAAGAGAGGCTAAAGACGAAGGTACGGTGCTCTGCAGAGCTAAGCACCGCTCCCGGACATCATTTGGCAGAAGACGCACACCGCAGAGCACTCTGAGGGGCAGAATCGTCTTTGCGCGAAGAAGCAGCTTCTTCGTCTCCGGGAGCCGGAGAGAGCGGCAGCTTCGCAAAGGTGATGAAACAAGCTGTACAACACTGCGATTGTGTGCGCAGCTTGCCAACCGAGAGAAAACAGTACCTGACCACTCTCCTGCCTTTTCTATTCACATGAACATTCGATTGCAAGCTGTTTTGGACAACTTTCTTTCTCTTCTTGCAAAACACTCGGCAAACCCCCTGCAGCCTATAGAACACGATAAGATACCTTTTCTGTGCTGGCAGAGTTTCTCCTTGCCAGACAGAGTGGAAAAGCTTTTTGCTAAGATGTAGACGAGAAGAGAGGCTAAAGACGAAGGTACGGTGCTCTGCAGAGCTAAGCACCGCTCCCGGACCTCTTTCGGCAGAAGGCGCACACCGCAGAGCACTGTGAGCGGCAGAATCGTCTTTGTGCGAAGAAGCAGCTTCTTCTTCTCCGGGAGCCGGATAGAGCGGCAGCTTCGCAAAGGTGATGAAACAAGCTGTACAACACTGCGATTGTGTGCGCAGCTTGCCAGCTGAGAGAAAACAGTACCTGAGCACTCTCCTGCCTTTTCTATTCACATTAACATTGGATTTCAAGCTGTTTTGGACAACTTTCTTTCTCTTCTTGCAAAACACTCGGCAGACTTCCGTGCAGCCTCTAGAACACGATGGGAGATGTTTTTTGTGCTGGCACAGTTTCTCCTTGCCAGACAGAGTGGAAAAGCTTTTTGCTAAGATGTAGGCGAGAAGAGAGGCTAAAGACGAAGGTACGGTGCTCTGCAGAGCTAAGCACCGCTCCCGGGCCTCTTTCGGCGTAAGGCACACACCGCAGAGCACTGTGAGCGGCAGAATCGTCTTTGCGCGAAGAAGCAGCTTCTTCGTCTCCGGGAGCCGGAGAGAGCGGCACCTTCGCAAAGGTGATGAAACAAGCTGTACAACACTACGATTGTGTGCGCAGCTTGAAAACTGAGAGAAAACAGTACCTGACCACTCTCCTGCCTTTTGTATTCGCATGAACATTGGATTGGAAGCTGTTTTGGACAACTTTCTTTCTCTTCTTGCAAAACACTCGGCAGACTTCTGTGCAGCCTCTAGAACACGATGGGAGATGTTTTCTGTGCTGGCACTGTTTCTCCTTGCCAGACAGAGTGGAAAAGCTTTTTGCTAAGATGTAGACAAGAAGAGAGGCTAAAGACGAAGGTACGGTGCTCTGCAGAGCTAAGCACCGCTTCCGGACCTCTTTCGGCAGAAGGCGAACACCGCAGAGCACTGTGAGCGGCAGAATCGTCTTTGCGCGAAGAAGCAGCTGCTTCGTGTCCGGGAGCCGGACAGAGCGGCAACTTCGCAAAGGTGATGAAACAAGCTGTACAACACTGCGATTGTGTGCGCAGCTTGCCAACTGAGAGAAAACAGTACCTGAGCACTCTCCTGCCTTTTCTATTCACATGAACATTCGATTGCAAGCTGTATTGGACAACTTTCTTTCCCTTCTTGCAAAACACTCGGCAGACCTCCGTGCAGCCTCTAGAACACGATGGGAGATGTTTTCTGTGCTGGTACAGTTTGTCCTTGCCAGACAGAGTGGAAAAGCTTTTTGCTAAGATGTAGACGAGAAGAGAGGCTAAAGACGAAGGTACGGTGCTCTGCAGAGCTAAGCACCGCTCCCGGACATCATTTGGCAGAAGACGCACACCGCAGAGCACTGTGAGCGGCAGAATCGTCTTTGCGCGAAGAAGCAGCTTCTTCGTCTCCGGGAGCCGGAGAGAGCGGCAGCTTCGCAAAGGTGATGAAACAAGCTGTACAACACTGCGATTGTGTGCACAGCTTGCCAACTGAGAGAAAACTGTACCTGAGCACTCTCCTGCCTTTTGTATTCGCATGAACATTGGATTGCAAGCTGTTTTGGACAACTTTCTTTCTCTTCTTGCAAAACACTCGGCTGACTTCCGTGCAGCCTCTAGAACACGATGGGAGATGTTTTCTGTGCTGGCAGAGTTTCTCCTTGCCAGACAGAGTGGGAAAGCTTTTTGCTAAGATGTAGACAAGAAGAGAGGCTAAAGACGAAGGTACGGTGCTCTGCAGAGCTAAGCACCGCTCCCGGACCTCTTTCGGCAGAAGGCGCACACCGCAGAGCACTGTGAGCGGCAGAATCGTCTTTGCGCGAGGAAGCAGCTTCTTCGTCTCCGGGAGCCGGAGAGAGCGGCAACTTCGCAAAGGTGATGAAACAGGCTGTACAACTCTGCGATTGTGTGCGCAGCTTGCCAACTGAGAGAAAACAGTACCTGACCACTCTCCTGCCTTTTCTATTCACATGAACATTCGATTGGAAGCTGTTTTGGACAACTTTCTTTCTCTTCTTGCAAAACACTCGGCAGACCTCCGTGCAGCCTCTAGAACACGATGGAAGATGTTTTCTGTGCTGGCACAGTTTCTCCTTGCCAGACAGAGTGGAAAAGCTTTTTGCTAAGATGTAGACGAGAAGAGAGGCTAAAGACGAAGGTACGGTGCTCTGCAGAGCTAAGCACCGCTCCCGGGCCTCTTTCGGCAGAAGGCGCACACCGCAGAGCACTGTGAGCGGCAGAATCGTCTTTGCGCGAAGAAGCAGCTTCTTCGTCTCCGGGAGCCGGAGAGAGCGGCAACTTCGCAAAGGTGATGAAACAAGCTGTACAACACTGCGATTGTGTGCGCAGCTTGCCAACTGAGAGAAAACAGTACCTGACCACTCTCCTGCCTTTTCTATTCACATGAACATTCGATTGGAAGCTGTTTTGGACAACTTTCTTTCTCTTCTTGCAAAACACTCGGCAGACCTCCGTGCAGCCTCTAGAACACGATGGAAGATGTTTTCTGTGCTGGCAGAGTTTCTCCTTGCCAGACAGAGTGGAAAAGCTTTTTGCTAAGATGTAGACGAGAAGAGAGGCTAAAGACGAAGGTACGGTGCTCTGCAGAGCTAAGCACCGCTCCCGGGCCTCTTTCGGCAGAAGGCGCACACCGCAGAGCACTGTGAGCGGCAGAATCGTCTTTGCGCGAAGAAGCAGCTTCTTCGTCTCCGGGAGCCGGAGAGAGCGGCAGCTTCGCAAAGGTGATGAAACAAGCTGTACAACACTGCGATTGTGTGCGCAGCTTGCCAACTGAGAGAAAACAGTACCTAACGTCTCTCCTGACTTTTCTATTCACATGAACATTCGAGTGCAAGCTGTTTTGGACAACTTTCTTTCTCTTCTTGCAAAACACTCGGCAGACCTCCGTGCAGCCTCTAGAACACGATGGGAGATGTTTTCTGTGCTGGCACAGTTTCTCCTTGCCAGACAGAGTGGAAAAGCTTTTTGCTAAGATGTAGACGAGAAGAGAGGCTAAAGACGAAGGTACGGTGCTCTGCAGAGCTAAGCACCGCTCCCGGACATCTTTTGGCAGAAGACGCACACCGCAGAGCACTGTGAGGGGCAGAATCGTCTTTGCGCGAAGAAGCAGCTTCTTCGTCTCCGGGAGCCGGAGAGAGCGGCAGCTTCGCAAAGGTGATGAGACAAGCTGTACAACACTGCGATTGTGTGCGCAGCTTGCCAACTGAGAGAAAACAGTACCTGACCACTCTCCTGCCTTTTCTATTCACATGAACATTCGATTGGAAGCAGTTTTGGACAACTTTCTTTCTCTTCTTACAAAACACTCGGCAGACCTCCGTGCAGCCTCTAGAACACGATGGGAGATGTTTTTGGTGCTGGCACAATTTCTCCTTGCCAGACAGAGTGGAAAAGCTTTTTGCTAAGATGTAGACGAGAAGCGAGGCTAAAGACGAAGGTACGGTGCTCTGCAGAGCTAAGCACCGCTCCCGGACCTCTTTCGGCAGAAGGCGCACACCGCAGAGCACTGTGAGCGGCAGAATCGTCTTTGCGCGAAGAAGCAGCTTCTTCGTCTCTGGGAGCCGGAGAGAGCGGCGAGTTCGCAAAGGTGATGAAACAAGCTGTACAACACTGCGATTGTGTGCACAGCTTGCCAACAGAGAGAAAACAGTACCTGACCACTCTCCTGCCTTTTCTATTCACATTAATATTCGATTGGAATCTGTTTTGGACAACTTTCTTTCTCTTCTTGCAAAACACTCGGCAGACCTCCGTGCAGCCTCTAGAACACGATGGGAGATGTTTTTTGTGCTGGCACAGTTTCTCCTTGCTAGAGAGTGTGGAAAAGCTTTTTGCTAAGATGTAGACGAGAAGAGAGGCTAAAGACGAAGGTACGGTTCTCTGCAGAGCTAAGCACCGCTCCCGGACCTCTTTCGGCAGAACGCGCACACCGCAGAGCACTGTGAGCGGCAGAATCATCTTTGCGAGAGGAAGCAGCTTCTTCGTCTCCGGGAGCCGGAGAGAGCGGCAGCTTCGCAAAGGTGATGAAACACGCTGTACAACACTGCGATTGTGTGCGCAGCTTGCCAACTGAGAGAAAACAGTACCTGAGCACTCTCCTGCCTTTTCTACTCACATGAACATTCGATTGCAAGCTGTTTTGGACAACTTTCTTTCTCTTCTTGAAAAACATTCGGCAGACCTCCGTGCAGCCTCTAGAACACGATGGAAGATGTTTTCTGTGCTGGCAGAGTTTCTCCTTGCCAGACAGAGTGGAAAAGCATTTTGCTAAGATGTAGACGAGAAGAGAGGCTAAAGACGAAGGTACGGTGCTCTGCAGAGCTAAGCACCGCTCCCGGGCCTCTTTCGGCAGAAGGCGCACACCGCAGAGCACTGTGAGCGGCAGAATCGTCTTTGCGCGAAGAAGCAGCTTCTTCGTCTCCGGGAGCCGGAGAGAGCGGCAACTTCGCAAAGGTGATGAAACAAGCTGTACAACACTGCGATTGTGTGCGCAGCTTGCCAACTGAGAGGAAACTGTACCTGATGTCTCTCCTGCCTTTTCTATTCACACGAACATTCGATTGGAAGCTGTTTTGGACAACTTTCTTTCTCTTCTTGCAAAACACTCGGCAGACCTCCGTGCAGCCTCTAGAACACGATGGGAGATGTTTTTTGTGCTGGCACAGTTTCTCCTTGCCAGACAGAGTGGAAAAGCTTTTTGTTAAGATGAAGACGAATAGAGAGGCGAAAGACGAAGGTACGGTGCTCTGCAGAGCTACGCACCGCTCCCGGGCCTCTTTCGGCAGAAGGCGCACACCGCAGAGCACTGTGAGCGGCAGAATCGTCTTTGCGCGAAGAAGCAGCTTCTTCGTCTCCGGGAGCCGGAGAGAGCGGCACCTTCACAAAGGTGATGAAACAAGCTGTACAACACTGCGATTGTGTGCGCAGCTTGAAAACGGAGAGAAAACAGTACCTGACCACTCTCCTGCCTTTTGTATTGGCATGAACATTCGATTGCAAGCTGTTTTGGACAACTTCCTTTCTCTTCTTGCAAAACACTCGGCAGACTTCCGTGCAGCCTCTAGAACACGATGGGAGATGTTTTCTGTGCTGGCACAGTTTCTCCTTGCCAGACAGAGTGGAAAAGCTTTTTGCTAAGATGTAGACGAGAAGAGAGGCTAAAGACGAAGGTACGGTGCTCTGCAGAGCTAGGCACCGCTCCCGGACCTCTTTCGGCAGAAGGCGCACACCGCAGAGCACTGTGAGCGGCAGAATCGTCTTTGCGCGAGGAAGCAGCTTCTTCGTCTCCGGGAGCCGGAGAGAGCGGCAACTTCGCAAAGGTGATGAAACAGGCTGTACAACTCTGCAATTGTGTGCGCAGCTTGCCAACTGAGAGAAAACAGTACCTGAGCACTCTCCTGCCTTTTCTATTCACATGAACATTCGATTGCAAGCTGTTTTGGACAACTTTCTTTCTCTTCTTGCAAAACACTCGGCAGACCTCCGTGCAGCCTCTAGAACACGATGGGAGATGTTTTCTGTGCTGGCACAGTTTCTCCTTGCCAGACAGAGTGGAAAAGCTTTTTGCTAAGATGTAGACGAGAAGAGAGGCTAAAGACGAAGGTACGGTGCTCTGCAGAGCTAAGCACCGCTCCCGGGCCTCTTTCGGCAGAAGGCGCACACCGCAGAGCACTGTGAGCGGCAGAATCGTCTTTGCGCGAAGAAGCAGCTTCTTCGTCTCCGGGAGCCGGAGAGAGCGGCAGCTTCGCAAAGGTGATGAAACAAGCTGTACAACACTGCGATTGTGTGCGCAGCTTGCCAACTGAGAGAAAACAGTACCTGAGCACTCTCCTGCCTTTTCTATTCACATGAAAATTCGATTGCAAGCTGTTTTGGACAACTTTCTTTCTCTTCTTGCAAAACACTCGGCAGTCCTCCGTGCAGCCTCTAGAACACGATGGAAGATGTTTTCTGTGCTGGCACAGTTTCTCCTTGCCAGACAGAGTGGAAAAGCTTTTTGCTAAGATGTAGACGAGAAGAGAGTCTAAAGACGAAGGTACGGTGCTCTGCAGAGCTAAGCACCGCTCCCGGGCCTCTTTCGGCAGAAGGCACACACCGCAGAGCACTGTGAGCGGCAGAATCGTCTTTGCGCGAAGAAGCAGCTTCTTCGTCTCCGGGAGCCGGAGAGAGCGGCAGCTTCGCAAAGGTGATGAAACATGCTGTACAACACTGCGATTGGTTGCGCAGCTTGAAAACTGAGAGAAAACAGTACCTGAGCACTCTCCTGCCTTTTCTATACACATGAACATTCGATTGCAAGCTGTTTTGGACAACTTTCTTTCTCTTCTTACAAAACACTCGGCAGACCTCCGTGCAGCCTCTAGAACACGATGGGAGATGTTTTCTGTGCTGGCAGAGTTTCTCCTTGCCAGACAGAGTGGAAAAGCTTTTTGCTAAGATGTAGACGAGAAGAGAGGCTAAAGACGAAGGTACGGTGCTCTGCAGAGCTAAGCACCGCTCCCGGACCTCTTTCTGCAGAAGACGCACACCGCAGAGCACTGTGAGCGGCAGAATCGTCTTTGCGCGAAGAAGCAGCTTCTTCGTCTCCGGGAGCCGGAGAGAGCGGCAACTTTGCAAAGGTGATGAAACAAGCTGTACAACACTGCGATTGTGTGCGCAGCTTGCCAACTGAGAGAAAACAGTACCTGACCACTCTCCTGCCTTTTCTATTCACATGAACATTTGATTGCAAGCTGTTTTGGACAACTTTCTTTCTCTTCTTGCAAAACACTCGGCAGACCTCCGTGCAGCCTCCAGAACACGATGGGAGATGTTTTTTGTGCTGGCACAATTTCTCCTTGCCAGACAGAGTGGAAAAGCTTTTTGCTAAGATGTAGACGAGAAGCGAGGCTAAAGACGAAGGTACGGTGCTCTGCAGAGCTAAGCACCGCTCCCGGACCTCTTTCGGCAGAAGGCGCACTCCGCAGAGCACTGTGAGCGGCAGAATCGTCATTGCGCGAAGAAGCAGCTTCTTCGTCTCCGGGAGCCGGAGAGAGCGGCAACTTCGTAAAGGTGATGAAACAAGCTGTACAACACTGCGATTGTGTGCGCAGCTTGCCAACCGAGAGAAAACAGTACCTGAGCACTCTCCTGCCTTTTCTATTCACTTTTATATTCGATTGGAATCTGTTTTGGACAACTTTTTTCTCTTCTTGCAAAACACTCGGTAGACCTCCGTGTAGCCTCTAGAACACGATGGGAGATATTTTCTGTGCTGGCACAGTTTCTCCTTGCCAGACAGAGTGGAAAAGCGTTTTGCTAAGATGTAGACGAGAAGAGAGGCTAAAGACGAAGGTACGGTGCTCTGCAAAGCTGAGCACCGCTCCCGGACCTCTTTCGGCAGAAGGCGCACACCGCAGAGCACTGTGAGCGGCAGAATCGTCTTTGCGCGAGGAAGCAGCTTCTTCGTCTCCGGGAGCCGGAGAGAGCGGCAGCTTTGCAAAGGTGATGAAACAAGCTGTACAACACTGCGATTGTGTGCTCAGCTTGCCAACTGAGAGAAAACAGTACCTGACGTCTCTCCTGACTTTTCTATTCACATGAACATTCGATTGCAAGCTGTTTTGGACAACTTTCTTTCTCTTCTTGCAAAACACTCGGCAGACCTCCGTGCAGCCTCTAGAACACGATGGGAGATGTTTTCTGTGCTGGTACAGTTTCTCCTTGCCAGACAGTGTGGAAAAGCTTTTTGCTAAGATGTAGACGAGAAGAGAGGCTAAAGACGAAGGTACGGTGCTCTGCAGAGCTAAGCACCGCTCCCGGACCTCTTTCGGCAGAAGGCGCACACCGCAGAGCACTGTGAGCGGCAGAATCGTCTTTGCGCGAAGAAGCAGCTGCTTCGTGTCCGGGAGCCGGAGAGAGCGGCAACTTCGCAAAGGTGATGAAACAAGCTGTACAACACTGCGATTGTGTGCGCAGCTTGCCAACTGAGAGAAAACAGTACCTGACGTTTCTCCTGACTTTTCTATTCACATGAAAACTCGATTGCAAGCTGTTTTGGACAACTTTCTTTCTCTTCTTGCAAAACACTCGGCAGACCTCCGTGCAGCCTCTAGAACACGATGGGAGATGATTTCTGTGCTGGTACAGTTTGTCCTTGCCAGACAGAGTGGAAAAGCTTTTTGCTAAGATGTAGACGAGAAGAGAGGCTAAAGACGAAGGTACGGTGCTCTGCAGAGCTAAGCACCGCTCCCGGACATATTTCGGCAGAAGATGCACACCGCAGAGCACTGTGAGCGGCAGAATCGTCTTTGCGCGAAGAAGCAGCTTCTTCGTCTCCGGGAGCCGGAGAGCGGCAACTTCGCAAAGGTGATGAAACAAGCTGTACAACACTGCGATTGTGTGCGCAGCTTGCCAACTGTGAGAAAACAGTACCTGAGAACTCTCCTGCCTTTTCTAGTCACATGAACATTCGATTGCAAGCTGTTTTGGACAACTTTCTTTCTCTTCTTGCAAAACACTCGGAAGACCTCCGTGCAGCCTCTAGAACACGATAGGATAGGTTTTCTGTGCTGGCACAGTTGCTCCTTGCCAGACAGACTGGAAAAAATTTTGCTAAGATGTAGACGAGAAGAGAGGCTAAAGACGAAGGTACGGTGCTCTGCAGAGCTAAGTACCGCTCCCGGGCCTCTTTCGGCAGAAGCCGCACACCGCAGAGCACTGTGAGCGGCAGAATCGTCTTTGCGCGAAGAAGCAGCTTCTTCGTCTCCGGGAGCCGGAGAGAGCGGCAGCTTCGCAAAGGTGATGAAACAAGCTGTACAACACTGCGATTGTGTGCGCAGCTTGCCAACTGAGAGAAAACAGTACCTGAGCACTCTCCTGCCTTTTCTATTCACATGAACATTCGATTGCAAGCTGTTTTGGACAACTTTCTTTCTCTTCTTGCAAAACACTCGGCAAACCCCCTGCAGCCTATAGAACACGATAAGATACCTTTTCTGTGCTGGCAGAGTTTCTCCTTGCCAGACAGAGTGGAAAAGCTTTTTGCTAAGATGTAGACGAGAAGAGAGGCTAAAGACGAAGGTACGGTGCTCTGCAGAGCTAAGCACCGCTCCCGGACCTCTTTCGGCAGAAGGCGCACACCGCAGAGCACTGTGAGCGGCAGAATCGTCTTTGTGCGAAGAAGCAGCTTCTTCTTCTCCGGGAGCCGGATAGAGCGGCAGCTTCGCAAAGGTGATGAAACAAGCTGTACAACACTGCGATTGTGTGCGCAGCTTGCCAGCTGAGAGAAAACAGTACCTGAGCACTCTCCTGCCTTTTCTATTCACATTAACATTGGATTTCAAGCTGTTTTGGACAACTTTCTTTCTCTTCTTGCAAAACACTCGGCAGACTTCCGTGCAGCCTCTAGAACACGATGGGAGATGTTTTTTGTGCTGGCACAGTTTCTCCTTGCCAGACAGAGTGGAAAAGCTTTTTGCTAAGATGTAGGCGAGAAGAGAGGCTAAAGACGAAGGTACGGTGCTCTGCAGAGCTAAGCACCGCTCCCGGGCCTCTTTCGGCGTAAGGCACACACCGCAGAGCACTGTGAGCGGCAGAATCGTCTTTGCGCGAAGAAGCAGCTTCTTCGTCTCCGGGAGCCGGAGAGAGCGGCACCTTCGCAAAGGTGATGAAACAAGCTGTACAACACTACGATTGTGTGCGCAGCTTGAAAACTGAGAGAAAACAGTACCTGACCACTCTCCTGCCTTTTGTATTCGCATGAACATTGGATTGGAAGCTGTTTTGGACAATTTTCTTTCTCTTCTTGCGAAACACTCGGCAGACTTCTGTGCAGCCTCTAGAACACGATGGGAGATGTTTTCTGTGCTGGCACTGTTTCTCCTTGCCAGACAGAGTGGAAAAGCTTTTTGCTAAGATGTAGACAAGAAGAGAGGCTAAAGACGAAGGTACGGTGCTCTGCAGAGCTAAGCACCGCTCCCGGACCTCTTTCGGCAGAAGGCGAACACCGCAGAGCACTGTGAGCGGCAGAATCGTCTTTGCGCGAAGAAGCAGCTGCTTCGTGTCCGGGAGCCGGACAGAGCGGCAACTTCGCAAAGGTGATGAAACAAGCTGTACAACACTGCGATTGTGTGCGCAGCTTGCCAACTGAGAGAAAACAGTACCTGAGCACTCTCCTGACTTTTCTATTCACATGAACATTCGATTGCAAGCTGTTTTGGACAACTTTCTTTCCCTTCTTGCAAAACACTCGGCAGACCTCCGTGCAGCCTCTAGAACACGATGGGAGATGTTTTCTGTGCTGGTACAGTTTGTCCTTGCCAGACAGAGTGGAAAAGCTTTTTGCTAAGATGTAGACGAGAAGAGAGGCTAAAGACGAAGGTACGGTGCTCTGCAGAGCTAAGCACCGCTCCCGGACATCATTTGGCAGAAGACGCACACCGCAGAGCACTGTGAGGGGCAGAATCGTCTTTGCGCGAAGAAGCAGCTTCTTCGTCTCCGGGAGCCGGAGAGAGCGGCAGCTTCGCAAAGGTGATGAAACAAGCTGTACAACACTGCGATTGTGTGCACAGCTTGCCAACTGAGAGAAAACTGTACCTGAGCACTCTCCTGCCTTTTGTATTCGCATGAACATTGGATTGCAAGCTGTTTTGGACAACTTTCTTTCTCTTCTTGCAAAACACTCGGCTGACTTCCGTGCAGCCTCTAGAACACGATGGGAGATGTTTTCTGTGCTGGCAGAGTTTCTCCTTGCCAGACAGAGTGGGAAAGCTTTTTGCTAAGATGTAGACAAGAAGAGAGGCTAAAGACGAAGGTACGGTGCTCTGCAGAGCTAAGCACCGCTCCCGGACCTCTTTCGGCAGAAGGCGCACACCGCAGAGCACTGTGAGCGGCAGAATCGTCTTTGCGCGAGGAAGCAGCTTCTTCGTCTCCGGGAGCCGGAGAGAGCGGCAACTTCGCAAAGGTGATGAAACAGGCTGTACAACTCTGCGATTGTGTGCGCAGCTTGCCAACTGAGAGAAAACAGTACCTGACCACTCTCCTGCCTTTTCTATTCACATGAACATTCGATTGGAAGCTGTTTTGGACAACTTTCTTTCTCTTCTTGCAAAACACTCGGCAGACCTCCGTGCAGCCTCTAGAACACGATGGAAGATGTTTTCTGTGCTGGCACAGTTTCTCCTTGCCAGACAGAGTGGAAAAGCTTTTTGCTAAGATGTAGACGAGAAGAGAGGCTAAAGACGAAGGTACGGTGCTCTGCAGAGCTAAGCACCGCTCCCGGGCCTCTTTCGGCAGAAGGCGCACACCGCAGAGCACTGTGAGCGGCAGAATCGTCTTTGCGCGAAGAAGCAGCTTCTTCGTCTCCGGGAGCCGGAGAGAGCGGCAACTTCGCAAAGGTGATGAAACAAGCTGTACAACACTGCGATTGTGTGCGCAGCTTGCCAACTGAGAGAAAACAGTACCTGACCACTCTCCTGCCTTTTCTATTCACATGAACATTGGATTGGAAGCTGTTTTGGACAACTTTCTTTCTCTTCTTGCAAAACACTCGGCAGACCTCCGTGCAGCCTCTAGAACACGATGGAAGATGTTTTCTGTGCTGGCAGAGTTTCTCCTTGCCAGACAGAGTGGAAAAGCTTTTTGCTAAGATGTAGACGAGAAGAGAGGCTAAAGACGAAGGTACGGTGCTCTGCAGAGCTAAGCACCGCTCCCGGACCTCTTTCGGCAGAAGGCGCACACCGCAGAGCACTGTGAGCGGCAGAATCGTCTTTGCGCGAAGAAGCAGCTTCTTCGTCTCCGGGAGCCGGAGAGAGCGGCAGCTTCGCAAAGGTGATGAAACAAGCTGTACAACACTGCGATTGTGTGCGCAGCTTGCCAACTGAGAGAAAACAGTACCTGACGTCTCTCCTGACTTTTCTATTCACATGAACATTCGATTGCAAGCTGTTTTGGACAACTTTCTTTCCCTTCTTGCAAAACACTCGGCAGACCTCCGTGCAGCCTCTAGAACACGATGGGAGATGTTTTCTGTGCTGGTACAGTTTGTCCTTGCCAGACAGAGTGGAAAAGCTTTTTGCTAAGATGTAGACGAGAAGAGAGGCTAAAGACGAAGGTACGGTGCTCTGCAGAGCTAAGCACCGCTCCCGGACATCATTTGGCAGAAGACGCACACCGCAGAGCACTGTGAGGGGCAGAATCGTCTTTGCGCGAAGAAGCAGCTTCTTCGTCTCCGGGAGCCGGAGAGAGCGGCAGCTTCGCAAAGGTGATGAAACAAGCTGTACAACACTGCGATTGTGTGCACAGCTTGCCAACTGAGAGAAAACTGTACCTGAGCACTCTCCTGCCTTTTGTATTCGCATGAACATTGGATTGCAAGCTGTTTTGGACAACTTTCTTTCTCTTCTTGCAAAACACTCGGCTGACTTCCGTGCAGCCTCTAGAACACGATGGGAGATGTTTTCTGTGCTGGCAGAGTTTCTCCTTGCCAGACAGAGTGGGAAAGCTTTTTGCTAAGATGTAGACAAGAAGAGAGGCTAAAGACGAAGGTACGGTGCTCTGCAGAGCTAAGCACCGCTCCCGGACCTCTTTCGGCAGAAGGCGCACACCGCAGAGCACTGTGAGCGGCAGAATCGTCTTTGCGCGAGGAAGCAGCTTCTTCGTCTCCGGGAGCCGGAGAGAGCGGCAACTTCGCAAAGGTGATGAAACAGGCTGTACAACTCTGCGATTGTGTGCGCAGCTTGCCAACTGAGAGAAAACAGTACCTGACCACTCTCCTGCCTTTTCTATTCACATGAACATTCGATTGGAAGCTGTTTTGGACAACTTTCTTTCTCTTCTTGCAAAACACTCGGCAGACCTCCGTGCAGCCTCTAGAACACGATGGAAGATGTTTTCTGTGCTGGCACAGTTTCTCCTTGCCAGACAGAGTGGAAAAGCTTTTTGCTAAGATGTAGACGAGAAGAGAGGCTAAAGACGAAGGTACGGTGCTCTGCAGAGCTAAGCACCGCTCCCGGGCCTCTTTCGGCAGAAGGCGCACACCGCAGAGCACTGTGAGCGGCAGAATCGTCTTTGCGCGAAGAAGCAGCTTCTTCGTCTCCGGGAGCCGGAGAGAGCGGCAACTTCGCAAAGGTGATGAAACAAGCTGTACAACACTGCGATTGTGTGCGCAGCTTGCCAACTGAGAGAAAACAGTACCTGACCACTCTCCTGCCTTTTCTATTCACATGAACATTCGATTGGAAGCTGTTTTGGACAACTTTCTTTCTCTTCTTGCAAAACACTCGGCAGACCTCCGTGCAGCCTCTAGAACACGATGGAAGATGTTTTCTGTGCTGGCAGAGTTTCTCCTTGCCAGACAGAGTGGAAAAGCTTTTTGCTAAGATGTAGACGAGAAGAGAGGCTAAAGACGAAGGTACGGTGCTCTGCAGAGCTAAGCACCGCTCCCGGACCTCTTTCGGCAGAAGGCGCACACCGCAGAGCACTGTGAGCGGCAGAATCGTCTTTGCGCGAAGAAGCAGCTTCTTCGTCTCCGGGAGCCGGAGAGAGCGGCAGCTTCGCAAAGGTGATGAAACAAGCTGTACAACACTGCGATTGTGTGCGCAGCTTGCCAACTGAGAGAAAACAGTACCTGACGTCTCTCCTGACTTTTCTATTCACATGAACATTCGAGTGCAAGCTGTTTTGGACAACTTTCTTTCTCTTCTTGCAAAACACTCGGCAGACCTCCGTGCAGCCTCTAGAACACGATGGGAGATGTTTTCTGTGCTGGCACAGTTTCTCCTTGCCAGACAGAGTGGAAAAGCTTTTTGCTAAGATGTAGACGAGAAGAGAGGCTAAAGACGAAGGTACGGTGCTCTGCAGAGCTAAGCACCGCTCCCGGACATCTTTTGGCAGAAGACGCACACCGCAGAGCACTGTGAGGGGCAGAATCGTCTTTGCGCGAAGAAGCAGCTTCTTCGTCTCCGGGAGCCGGAGAGAGCGGCAGCTTCGCAAAGGTGATGAGACAAGCTGTACAACACTGCGATTGTGTGCGCAGCTTGCCAACTGAGAGAAAACAGTACCTGAGCACTCTCCTGCCTTTTCTATTCACATGAACATTCGATTGGAAGCAGTTTTGGACAACTTTCTTTCTCTTCTTACAAAACACTCGGCAGACCTCCGTGCAGCCTCTAGAACACGATGGGAGATGTTTTTGGTGCTGGCACAATTTCTCCTTGCCAGACAGAGTGGAAAAGCTTTTTGCTAAGATGTAGACGAGAAGCGAGGCTAAAGACGAAGGTACGGTGCTCTGCAGAGCTAAGCACCGCTCCCGGACCTCTTTCGGCAGAACGCGCACACCGCAGAGCACTGTGAGCGGCAGAATCGTCTTTGCGCGAAGAAGCAGCTTCTTCGTCTCTGGGAGCCGGAGAGAGCGGCGAGTTCGCAAAGGTGATGAAACAAGCTGTACAACACTGCGATTGTGTGCACAGCTTGCCAACAGAGAGAAAACAGTACCTGACCACTCTCCTGCCTTTTCTATTCACATTAATATTCGATTGGAATCTGTTTTGGACAACTTTCTTTCTCTTCTTGCAAAACACTCGGCAGACCTCCGTGCAGCCTCTAGAACACGATGGAAGATGTTTTCTGTGCTGGCAGAGTTTCTCCTTGCCAGACAGAGTGGAAAAGCATTTTGCTAAGATGTAGACGAGAAGAGAGGCTAAAGACGAAGGTACGGTGCTCTGCAGAGCTAAGCACCGCTCCCGGGCCTCTTTCGGCAGAAGGCGCACACCGCAGAGCACTGTGAGCGGCAGAATCGTCTTTGCGCGAAGAAGCAGCTTCTTCGTCTCCGGGAGCCGGAGAGAGCGGCAACTTCGCAAAGGTGATGAAACAAGCTGTACAACACTGCGATTGTGTGCGCAGCTTGCCAACTGAGAGGAAACTGTACCTGATGTCTCTCCTGCCTTTTCTATTCACACGAACATTCGATTGGAAGCTGTTTTGGACAACTTTCTTTCTCTTCTTGCAAAACACTCGGCAGACCTCCGTGCAGCCTCTAGAACACGATGGGAGATGTTTTTTGTGCTGGCACAGTTTCTCCTTGCCAGACAGAGTGGAAAAGCTTTTTGTTAAGATGAAGAGGAAAAGAGAGGCGAAAGACGAAGGTACGGTGCTCTGCAGAGCTACGCACCGCTCCCGGGCCTCTTTCGGCAGAAGGCGCACACCGCAGAGCACTGTGAGCGGCAGAATCGTCTTTGCGCGAAGAAGCAGCTTCTTCGTCTCCGGGAGCCGGAGAGAGCGGCACCTTCACAAAGGTGATGAAACAAGCTGTACAACACTGCGATTGTGTGCGCAGCTTGAAAACGGAGAGAAAACAGTACCTGACCACTCTCCTGCCTTTTGTATTGGCATGAACATTCGATTGCAAGCTGTTTTGGACAACTTCCTTTCTCTTCTTGCAAAACACTCGGCAGACTTCCGTGCAGCCTCTAGAACACGATGGGAGATGTTTTCTGTGCTGGCACAGTTTCTCCTTGCCAGACAGAGTGGAAAAGCTTTTTGCTAAGATGTAGACGAGAAGAGAGGCTAAAGACGAAGGTACGGTGCTCTGCAGAGCTAGGCACCGCTCCCGGACCTCTTTCGGCAGAAGGCGCACACCGCAGAGCACTGTGAGCGGCAGAATCGTCTTTGCGCGAGGAAGCAGCTTCTTCGTCTCCGGGAGCCGGAGAGAGCGGCAACTTCGCAAAGGTGATGAAACAGGCTGTACAACTCTGCGATTGTGTGCGCAGCTTGCCAACTGAGAGAAAACAGTACCTGAGCACTCTCCTGCCTTTTCTATTCACATGAACATTCGATTGGAAGCTGTTTTGGACAACTTTCTTTCTCTTCTTGCAAAACACTCGGCAGACCTCCGTGCAGCCTCTAGAACACGATGGGAGATGTTTTCTGTGCTGGCACAGTTTCTCCTTGCCAGACAGAGTGGAAAAGCTTTTTGCTAAGATGTAGACGAGAAGAGAGGCTAAAGACGAAGGTACGGTGCTCTGCAGAGCTAAGCACCGCTCCCGGGCCTCTTTCGGCAGAAGGCGCACACCGCAGAGCACTGTGAGCGGCAGAATCGTCTTTGCGCGAAGAAGCAGCTTCTTCGTCTCCGGGAGCCGGAGAGAGCGGCAGCTTCGCAAAGGTGATGAAACAAGCTGTACAACACTGCGATTGTGTGCGCAGCTTGCCAACTGAGAGAAAACAGTACCTGAGCACTCTCCTGCCTTTTCTATTCACATGAAAATTCGATTGCAAGCTGTTTTGGACAACTTTCTTTCTCTTCTTGCAAAACACTCGGCAGTCCTCCGTGCAGCCTCTAGAACACGATGGAAGATGTTTTCTGTGCTGGCACAGTTTCTCCTTGCCAGACAGAGTGGAAAAGCTTTTTGCTAAGATGTAGACGAGAAGAGAGTCTAAAGACGAAGGTACGGTGCTCTGCAGAGCTAAGCACCTCTCCCGGGCCTCTTTCGGCAGAAGGCACACACCGCAGAGCACTGTGAGCGGCAGAATCGTCTTTGCGCGAAGAAGCAGCTTCTTCGTCTCCGGGAGCCGGAGAGAGCGGCAGCTTCGCAAAGGTGATGAAACATGCTGTACAACACTGCGATTGGTTGCGCAGCTTGAAAACTGAGAGAAAACAGTACCTGAGCACTCTCCTGCCTTTTCTATACACATGAACATTCGATTGCAAGCTGTTTTGGACAACTTTCTTTCTCTTCTTACAAAACACTCGGCAGACCTCCGTGCAGCCTCTAGAACACGATGGGAGATGTTTTCTGTGCTGGCCCAGTTTGTCCTTGCCAGACAGAGTGGAAAAGCTTTTTGCTAAGATGTAGACGAGAAGAGAGGCTAAAGACGAAGGTACGGTGCTCTGCAGAGCTAAGCACCGCTCCCGGACCTCTTTCTGCAGAAGACGCACACCGCAGAGCACTGTGAGCGGCAGAATCGTCTTTGCGCGAAGAAGCAGCTTCTTCGTCTCCGGGAGCCGGAGAGAGCGGCAGCTTTGCAAAGGTGATGAAACAAGCTGTACAACACTGCGATTGTGTGCGCAGCTTGCCAACTGAGAGAAAACAGTACCTGACCACTCTCCTGCCTTTTCTATTCACATGAACATTTGATTGCAAGCTGTTTTGGACAACTTTCTTTCTCTTCTTGCAAAACACTCGGCAGACCTCCGTGCAGCCTCCAGAACACGATGGGAGATGTTTTTTGTGCTGGCACAATTTCTCCTTGCCAGACAGAGTGGAAAAGCTTTTTGCTAAGATGTAGACGAGAAGCGAGGCTAAAGACGAAGGTACGGTGCTCTGCAGAGCTAAGCACCGCTCCCGGACCTCTTTCGGCAGAAGGCGCACTCCGCAGAGCACTGTGAGCGGCAGAATCGTCATTGCGCGAAGAAGCAGCTTCTTCGTCTCCGGGAGCCGGAGAGAGCGGCAACTTCGTAAAGGTGATGAAACAAGCTGTACAACACTGCGATTGTGTGCGCAGCTTGCCAACCGAGAGAAAACAGTACCTGAGCACTCTCCTGCCTTTTCTATTCACTTTTATATTCGATTGGAATCTGTTTTGGACAACTTTTTTCTCTTCTTGCAAAACACTCGGTAGACCTCCGTGTAGCCTCTAGAACACGATGGGAGATATTTTCTGTGCTGGCACAGTTTCTCCTTGCCAGACAGAGTGGAAAAGCGTTTTGCTAAGATGTAGACGAGAAGAGAGGCTAAAGACGAAGGTACGGTGCTCTGCAAAGCTGAGCACCGCTCCCGGACCTCTTTCGGCAGAAGGCGCACACCGCAGAGCACTGTGAGCGGCAGAATCGTCTTTGCGCGAGGAAGCAGCTTCTTCGTCTCCGGGAGCCGGAGAGAGCGGCAGCTTTGCAAAGGTGATGAAACAAGCTGTACAACACTGCGATTGTGTGCTCAGCTTGCCAACTGAGAGAAAACAGTACCTGACGTCTCTCCTGACTATTCTATTCACATGAACATTCGATTGCAAGCTGTTTTGGACAACTTTCTTTCTCTTCTTGCAAAACACTCGGCAGACCTCCGTGCAGCCTCTAGAACACGATGGGAGATGTTTTCTGTGCTGGTACAGTTTCTCCTTGCCAGACAGTGTGGAAAAGCTTTTTGCTAAGATGTAGACGAGAAGAGAGGCTAAAGACGAAGGTACGGTGCTCTGCAGAGCTAAGCACCGCTCCCGGACCTCTTTCGGCAGAAGGCGCACACCGCAGAGCACTGTGAGCGGCAGAATCGTCTTTGCGCGAAAAAGCAGATTCTTCGTCTCCGGGAGCCGGAGAGAGCGGCAACTTCGCAAAGGTGATGAAACAAGATGTACAACACTGCGATTTTGTGCGCAGCTTGCCAACCGAGAGAAAACAGTACCTGACCACTCTCCTGCCTTTTCTATTCACATGAACATTCGATTGGAATCTGTTTTGGACAACTTTCTTTCTCTTCTTGCAAAACACTCGGTAGACCTCCGTGCAGCCTCTAGAACACGATGGGAGATGTTTTTGGTGCTGGCAAAGTTTCTCCTTGCCAGACAGAGTGGAAAAGCTTTTTGCTAAGATGTAGACGAGAAGAGAGGCTAAAGACGAAGGTACGGTGCTCTGCAGAGCTAAGCACCGCTCCCGGGCCTCTTTCGGCAGAAGCCGCACACCGCAGAGCACTGTGAGCGGCAGAATCGTCTTTGCGCGAAGAAGCAGCTTCTTCGTCTCCGGGAGCCGGAGAGAGCGGCAGCTTCGCAAAGGTGATGAAACAAGCTGTACAACACTGCCATTGTGTGCGCAGCTTGCCAACTGAGAGAAAACAGTACCTGACCACTCTCCTGCCTTTTCTATTCACATGAACATTCGATTGCAAGCTGTTTTGGACAACTTTTTCTCTTCTTATAAAACTCTCGGCAGACCTCCGTGCAGCTCTAGAACACGATGGAAGATGTTTATTTTGCTGGCAGAGTTTCTCCTTGCCAGACAGAGTGGAAAAGCTTTTTGTTAAGATGTAGACGACAAGCGAGGCTAAAGACGAAGGTACGGTGCTCTGCAGAGCTAAGCACCGCTCCCGGACCTCTTTCGGCAGAAGGCGCACACCGCAGAGCACTGTGAGCGGCAGAATCGTCTTTGCGCGAAGAAGCAGCTGCTTCGTGTCCGGGAGCCGGAGAGAGTGGCAACTTCGCAAAGGTGATGAAACAAGCTGTACAACACTGCGATTGTGTGCGCAGCTTGCCAACTGAGAGAAAACAGTACCTGAGCACTCTCCTGCCTTTTCTATTCACATGAACATTCGATTGCAAGCTGTTTTGGACAACTTTCTTTCTCTTCTTGCAAAACACTCGGCAGACCTCAGTGCAGTTTCTAGAACACGATGGGAGATGTTTTTTGTGCTGGCACAGTTTCTCCTTGCCAGAGAGAGTGGAAAAGCTTTTTGCTAAGATGTAGACGAGAAGAGAGGCTAAAGACGAAGGTACGGTGCTCTGCAGAGCTAAGCACTGGTCCCGGGCCTCTTTCGGCAGAAGGCGCACACCGCAGAGCACTGTGAGCGGCAGAATCGTCTTTGCGCGAAGAAGCATCTTCTTCGTCTCCGGGAGCCGGAGAGAGCGGCAACTTCGCAAAGGTGATGAAACAAGCTGTACAACACTGCGATTGTGTGCGCAGCTTGCCAACTGAGAGAAAACAGTACCTGACCCCTCTCCTGCCTTTTCTATTTACATGAACATTGGATTGCAAGCTGTTTTGGACAACTTTTTTCTCTTCTTGCAAAACACTCGGCAGACCTCCATGCAGCCTCTAGAACACGATGGGAGATGTTTTCCATGCTGGTACGGTTTCTCCTTGCCAGACAGAGTGGAAAATGTTTTTGCTAAGATGTAGACGAGAAGAGAGGCTAAAGATGAAGGTACGGTGCTCTGCAGAGCTAAGTACCGCTCCCGGGCCTCTTTCGGCAGAAGGCACACACCGCAGAGCACTGTGAGCGGCAGAATCGTCTTTGCGCGAAGAAGCAGCTTCTTCGTCTCCGGGAGCCGGAGAGAGCGGCAGCTTCCCAAATGTGATGAAACAAGATGTACAACACTGCCATTGTGTGCGCAGCTTGAAAACTGAGAGAAAACAGTACCTGACCACTCTCCTGCCTTTTCTATTCACATGAACATTCGATTGCAAGCTTTTTTGGACGACTTTGTTTCTTTTCTTGCAAAACACTCGGCAAACCCCCTGCAGCCTCTAGAACACGATAGGATATGTTGTCTGTGCTGGCACAGTTTCTCCTTGCCAGACAGAGTGGAAAAGCTTTTTGCTAAGATGTAGACGAGAAGAGAGGCTAAAGACGAAGGTACGGTGCTCTGCAGAGCTAAGCACCGCTCCGGGCCTCTTTCGGCAGAAGGCGCACACCGCAGAGCACTGTGAGGGGCAGAATCGTCTTTGCGCGAAGAAGCAGCTTCTTCGTCTCCGGGAGCCGGAGAGAGCGGCAACTTCGCAAAGGTGATGAAACAAGCTGTACAACACTGCGATTGTGTGCGCAGTTTGAAAACTGAGAGAAAACAGTACCTGACCACTCTCCTGCCTTTTCTATTCACATGAACATTCAATTGCAAGCTGTTTTGGACAACTTTCTTTCTCTTCTTACAAAACTCTCGGCAGACCTCCGTGCAGGTCTAGAACACGATAGAAGTTGTTTTTTGTGCTGGCAGAGTTTCTCCTTGCCAGACAGACTGGAAAAGCTTTTTGCTAAGATGTAGACGAGAAGAGAGGCTAAAGACGAAGGTACGGTGCTCTGCAGAGCTAAGTACCTCTCCCGGGCCTCTTTCGGCAGAAGCCGCACACCGCAGAGCACTGTGAGCGGCAGAATCGTCTTTGCGCGAAGAAGCAGCTTCTTCGTCTCCGGGAGCCGGAGAGAGCGGCACCTTCGCAAAGGTGATGAAACAAGCTGTACAACACTGCGATTGTGTGCGCAGCTTGAAAATTTAGAGAAAACAGTACCTGACCACTCTCCTGCCTTTTCTATTCACATGAACATTCGATTGGAAGCTGTTTTGGACAACTTTCTTTCTCTTCTTGCAAAACACTCGGCAAACACCCTGCAGCCTCTAGAACACGATAGGATATGTTTTCTGTGCTGGCACAGTTTCTCCTTGCCAGACAGAGTGGAAAAGCTTTTTGCTAAGATGTAGACGAGAAGAGAGGCTAAAGACGAAGGTACGGTGCTCTGCAGAGCTAAGCACCGCTCCCGGGCCTCTTTCGGCAGAAGGCGCACACCGCAGAGCACTGTGAGCGGCAGAATCGTCTTTGCGCGAAGAAGCAGCTTCTTCGTCTCCGGGAGCCGGAGAGAGCGGCAACTTCGCAAAGGTGATGAAACAAGCTGTACAACACTACGATTGTGTGCGCAGCTTGCCAACTGAGAGAAAACAGTACCTGAGCACTCTCCTGCCTTTTCTATTCACATGAACATTCGAATGCAAGCTGTTTTTGACAACTTTCTTTCTCTTCTTAGAAAACACTCGGCAGACGTCCGTGCAGCCTCTAGAACACGATGGGAGATGTTTTCTGTGCTGGCACAGTATCTCCTTGCCAGACAGAGTGGAAAAGCTTTTTGCTAAGATGTAGACGAGAAGCGAGGCTAAAGACGAAGGTACGGTGCTCTGCAGAGCTAAGCACCGCTCCCGGACCTCTTTCGGCAGAAGGCGCACACCGCAGAGCACTGTGAGCGGCAGAATCGTCTTTGCGCGAAGAAGCAGCTTCTTCGTCTCCGGGAGCCGGAGAGAGCGGCAGCTTCGCAAAGGTGATGAAACAAGCTGTACAACACTGCGATTGTGTGCGCAGCTTGCCAACCGAGAGAAAACAGTACCTGACCACTCTCCTGCCTTTTCTATTCACATTAATATTCGATTGCAAGCTGTTTTGGACAACTTTCTTTCTCTTCTTGCAAAACACTCGGCAGACCTCCGTGCAGTTTCTAGAAAACGATGGGAGATGTTTTTTGTGCTGGCACAGTTTCTCCTTGCCAGAGAGAGTGGAAAAGCTTTTTGCTAAGATGTAGACGAGAAGAGAGGCTAAAGACGAAGGTACGGTTCTCTGCAGAGCTAAGCACCGCTCCCGGGCCTCTTTCGGCAGAAGCCGCACACCGCAGAGCACTGTGAGCGGCAGAATCGTCTTTGCGCGAGGAAGCAGCTTCTTCGTCTCCGGGAGCCGGAGAGAGCGGCAGCTTCGCGAAGGTGATGAAACAAGCTGTACAACACTGCGATTGTGTGCGCAGCTTGCCAACTGAGAGAAAACAGTACCTGAGCACTCTCCTGCCTTTTCTATTCACATGAACATTCGATTGCAAGCTGTTTTGGACAACTTTCTTTCTCTTCTTGCAAAACACTCGGCAGACCTCCATGCAGCCTCTAGAACACGATGGAAGATGTTTTTTGTGCTGGCACAGTTTCTCCTTGCCAGACAGAGTGGAAAAGCTTTTTGCTGAGATGTAGACGAGAAGAGAGGCTAAAGACGAAGGTGCGGTGCTCTGCAGTGCTACGCACCGCTCCCGGACCTCTTTCGGCAGAAGGCGCACACCGCAGAGCACTGTGAGCGGCAGAATCGTCTTTGCGCGAAGAAGCAGCTGCTTCGTCTCCTGGAGCCGGAGAGCGGCAACTTCGCAAAGGTGATGAAACAAGCTGTACAACACTGCGATTGTGTGCGCAGCTTGCCAACTGAGAGAAAACAGTACCTGACCACTCTCCTGACTTTTCTATTCACATGAACATTCTATTGCAAGCTGTTTAGGACAACTTTTTTCTCTTCTTGCAAAACACTCGGCAGACCTCGGTGCAGCCTCTAGAACACGATAGGATATGTTTTCCATGCTGGCTCAGTTTCTCCTTGCCAGACAGACTGGAAAAGGTTTTGCTAAGATGTAGACGAGAAGAGAGGCTAAAGACGAAGGTACGGTGCTCTGCAGAGCTAAGTACCGGTCCCGGGCCTCTTTCGGCAGAAGCCGCACACCGCAGAGCACTGTGAGGGGCAGAATCGTCTTTGCGCGAAGAAGCAGCTTCTTCGTCTCCGGGAGCCGGAGAGAGCGGCAGCTTCGCAAAGGTGATGAAACAAGATGTACAACACTGCCATTGTGTGCGCAGCTTGAAAAATGAGAGAAAACAGTACCTGACTACTCTCCTGCCTTTTCTATTCACATGAACATTCGATTGCAAGCTGTTTTTGACAACTTTCTTTCTCTTCTTGCAAAACACTCGGCAGACCTCCGTGCAGCCTCTAGAACACGATGGGAGATGTTTTCTGTGCTGGCACAGTTTCTCCTTGCCAGACAGAGTGGAAAAGCTTTTTGCTAAGATGTAGACGAGAAGCGAGGCTAAAGACGAAGGTACGGTGCTCTGCAGAGCTAAGCACCGCTCCCGGACCTCTTTCGGCAGAAGGCGCACACCGCAGAGCACTGTGAGGGGCAGAATCGTCTTTGCGCGAAGAAGCAGCTTCTTCGTCTCCGGGAGCCGGATTGAGCGGCAACTTCGCAAAAGTGATGAAACAAGCTGTACAACACTGCGATTGTGTGCGCAGCTTGCCAACCGAGAGAAAACAGTACCTGACCACTCTCCTGCCTTTTCTATTCACATCAATATTCGATTGGAATCGTTTTGGACAACTTTCTTTCTCTTCTTGCAAAACACTCGGCAGACCTCCGTGTAGCCTCTAGAACACGATGGGAGATGTTTTTTGTGCTGGCAGAGTTTCTCCTTGCCAGACAGAGTGGAAAAGCTTTTTGCTAAGATGTAGACGAGAAGAGAGGCTAAAGACGAAGGTACGGTGCTCTGCAGAGCTAAGCACCGCTCCCGGACCTCTTTCGGCAGAAGCCGCACACCGCAGAGCACTGTGAGCGGCAGAATCATCTTTGCGAGAGGAAGCAGCTTCTTCGTCTCCGGGAGCCGGAGAGAGCGGCAGCTTCGCAAAGGTGATGAAACACGCTGTACAACACTGCGATTGTGTGCGCAGCTTGCCAACTGAGAGAAAACAGTACCTGAGCACTCTGCTGCCTTTTCTACTCACATGAACATTCGATTGCAAGCTGTTTTGGACAACTTTCTTTCTCTTCTTGAAAAACATTCGGCAGACCTCCGTGCAGCCTCTAGAACACGATGGAAGATGTTTTCTGTGCTGGCAGAGTTTCTCCTTGCCAGACAGAGTGGAAAAGCATTTTGCTAAGATGTAGACGAGAAGAGAGGCTAAAGACGAAGGTACGGTGCTCTGCAGAGCTAAGCACCGCTCCCGGGCCTCTTTCGGCAGAAGGCGCACACCGCAGAGCACTGTGAGCGGCAGAATCGTCTTTGCGCGAAGAAGCAGCTTCTTCGTCTCCGGGAGCCGGAGAGAGCGGCAACTTCGCAAAGGTGATGAAACAAGCTGTACAACACTGCGATTGTGTGCGCAGCTTGCCAACTGAGAGGAAACTGTACCTGATGTCTCTCCTGCCTTTTCTATTCACACGAACATTCGATTGGAAGCTGTTTTGGACAACTTTCTTTCTCTTCTTGCAAAACACGCGGCAGACCTCCGTGCAGCCTCTAGAACACGATGGGAGATGTTTTTTGTGCTGGCACAGTTTCTCCTTGCCAGACAGAGTGGAAAAGCTTTTTGTTAAGATGAAGACGAAAAGAGAGGCGAAAGACGAAGGTACGGTGCTCTGCAGAGCTACGCACCGCTCCCGGGCCTCTTTCGGCAGAAGGCGCACACCGCAGAGCACTGTGAGCGGCAGAATCGTCTTTGCGCGAAGAAGCAGCTTCTTCGTCTCCGGGAGCCGGAGAGAGCGGCACCTTCACAAAGGTGATGAAACAAGCTGTACAACACTGCGATTGTGTGCGCAGCTTGAAAACGGAGAGAAAACAGTACCTGACCACTCTCCTGCCTTTTGTATTGGCATGAACATTCGATTGCAAGCTGTTTTGGACAACTTCCTTTCTCTTCTTGCAAAACACTCGGCAGATTTCCGTGCAGCCTCTAGAACACGATGGGAGATGTTTTCTGTGCTGGCACAGTTTCTCCTTGCCAGACAGAGTGGAAAAGCTTTTTGCTAAGATGTAGACGAGAAGAGAGGCTAAAGACGAAGGTACGGTGCTCTGCAGAGCTAGGCACCGCTCCCGGACCTCTTTCGGCAGAAGGCGCACACCGCAGAGCACTGTGAGCGGCAGAATCGTCTTTGCGCGAGGAAGCAGCTTCTTCGTCTCCGGGAGCCGGAGAGAGCGGCAACTTCGCAAAGGTGATGAAACAGGCTGTACAACTCTGCGATTGTGTGCGCAGCTTGCCAACTGAGAGAAAACAGTACCTGACCACTCTCCTGCCTTTTCTATTCACATGAACATTCGATTGGAAGCTGTTTTGGACAACTTTCTTTCTCTTCTTGCAAAACACTCGGCAGACCTCCGTGCAGCCTCTAGAACACGATGGGAGATGTTTTCTGTGCTGGCACTGTTTCTCCTTGCCAGAGAGAGTGGAAAAGCTTTTTGCTAAGATGTAGACGAGAAGAGAGGCTAAAGACGAAGGTACGATGCTCTGCAGAGCTAAGCACCGCTCCCGGGCCTCTTTCGGCAGAAGGCGCACACCGCAGAGCACTGTGAGCGGCAGAATCGTCTTTGCGCGAAGAAGCAGCTTCTTCGTCTCCGGGAGCCGGAGAGAGCGGCAGCTTCGCAAAGGTGATGAAACAAGCTGTACAACACTGCGATTGTGTGCGCAGCTTGCCAACTGAGAGAAAACAGTACCTGAGCACTCTCCTGCCTTTTCAATTCACATGAAAATTCGATTGCAAGCTGTTTTGGACAACTTTCTTTCTCTTCTTGCAAAACACTCGGCAGTCCTCCGTGCAGCCTCTAGAACACGATGGAAGATGTTTTCTGTGCTGGCACAGTTTCTCCTTGCCAGACAGAGTGGAAAAGCTTTTTGCTAAGATGTAGACGAGAAGAGAGTCTAAAGACGAAGGTACGGTGCTCTGCAGAGCTAAGCACCTCTCCCGGGCCTCTTTCGGCAGAAGGCACACACCGCAGAGCACTGTGAGCGGCAGAATCGTCTTTGCGCGAAGAAGCAGCTTCTTCGTCTCCGGGAGCCGGAGAGAGCGGCAGCTTCGCAAAGGTGATGAAACATGCTGTACAACACTGCGATTGGTTGCGCAGCTTGAAAACTGAGAGAAAACAGTACCTGAGCACTCTCCTGCCTTTTCTATACACATGAACATTCGATTGCAAGCTGTTTTGGACAACTTTCTTTCTCTTCTTGCAAAACACTCGGCAGACCTCCGTGCAGCCTCTAGAACACGATGGGAGATGTTTTCTGTGCTGGTACAGTTTGTCCTTGCCAGACAGAGTGGAAAAGCTTTTTGCTAAGATGTAGACGAGAAGAGAGGCTAAAGACGAAGGTACGGTGCTCTGCAGAGCTAAGCACCGCTCCCGGACCTCTTTCTGCAGAAGACGCACACCGCAGAGCACTGTGAGCGGCAGAATCGTCTTTGCGCGAAGAAGCAGCTTCTTCGTCTCCGGGAGCCGGAGAGAGCGGCAGCTTTGCAAAGGTGATGAAACAAGCTGTACAACACTGCGATTGTGTGCGCAGCTTGCCAACTGAGAGAAAACAGTACCTGACCACTCTCCTGCCTTTTCTATTCACATGGACATTTGATTGCAAGCTGTTTTGGACAACTTTCTTTCTCTTCTTGCAAAACACTCGGCAGACCTCCGTGCAGCCTCTAGAACACGATGGGAGATGTTTTTTGTGCTGGCACAATTTCTCCTTGCCAGACAGAGTGGAAAAGCTTTTTGCTAAGATGTAGACGAGAAGCGAGGCTAAAGACGAAGGTACGGTGCTCTGCAGAGCTAAGCACCGCTCCCGGACCTCTTTCGGCAGAAGGCGCACTCCGCAGAGCACTGTGAGCGGCAGAATCGTCATTGCGCGAAGAAGCAGCTTCTTCGTCTCCGGGAGCCGGAGAGAGCGGCAACTTCGTAAAGGTGATGAAACAAGCTGTACAACACTGCGATTGTGTGCGCAGCTTGCCAACCGAGAGAAAACAGTACCTGAGCACTCTCCTGCCTTTTCTATTCACTTTTATATTCGATTGGAATCTGTTTTGGACAACTTTTTTCTCTTCTTGCAAAACACTCGGTAGACCTCCGTGTAGCCTCTAGAACACGATGGGAGATATTTTCTGTGCTGGCACAGTTTCTCCTTGCCAGACAGAGTGGAAAAGCGTTTTGCTAAGATGTAGACGAGAAGAGAGGCTAAAGACGAAGGTACGGTGCTCTGCAAAGCTGAGCACCGCTCCCGGACCTCTTTCGGCAGAAGGCGCACACCGCAGAGCACTGTGAGCGGCAGAATCGTCTTTGCGCGAGGAAGCAGCTTCTTCGTCTCCGGGAGCCGGAGAGAGCGGCAGCTTTGCAAAGGTGATGAAACAAGCTGTACAACACTGCGATTGTGTGCTCAGCTTGCCAACTGAGAGAAAACAGTACCTGACGTCTCTCCTGACTTTTCTATTCACATGAACATTCGATTGCAAGCTGTTTTGGACAACTTTCTTTCTCTTCTTGCAAAACACTCGGCAGACCTCCGTGCAGCCTCTAGAACACGATGGGAGATGTTTTCTGTGCTGGTACAGTTTCTCCTTGCCAGACAGTGTGGAAAAGCTTTTTGCTAAGATGTAGACGAGAAGAGAGGCTAAAGACGAAGGTACGGTGCTCTGCAGAGCTAAGCACCGCTCCCGGACCTCTTTCGGCAGAAGGCGCACACCGCAGAGCACTGTGAGCGGCAGAATCGTCTTTGCGCGAAGAAGCAGATTCTTCGTCTCCGGGAGCCGGAGAGAGCGGCAACTTCGCAAAGGTGATGAAACAAGATGTACAACACTGCGATTTTGTGCGCAGCTTGCCAACCGAGAGAAAACAGTACCTGACCACTCTCCTGCCTTTTCTATTCACATGAACATTCGATTGGAAGCTGTTTTGGACAACTTTCTTTCTCTTCTTGCAAAACACTCGGTAGACCTCCGTGCAGCCTCTAGAACACGATGGGAGATGTTTTTGGTGCTGGCAAAGTTTCTCCTTGCCAGACAGAGTGGAAAAGCTTTTTGCTAAGATGTAGACGAGAAGAGAGGCTAAAGACGAAGGTACGGTGCTCTGCAGAGCTAAGCACCGCTCCCGGGCCTCTTTCGGCAGAAGCCGCACACCGCAGAGCACTGTGAGCGGCAGAATCGTCTTTGCGCGAAGAAGCAGCTTCTTCGTCTCCGGGAGCCGGAGAGAGCGGCAGCTTCGCAAAGGTGATGAAACAAGCTGTACAACACTGCCATTGTGTGCGCAGCTTGCCAACTGAGAGAAAACAGTACCTGACCACTCTCCTGCCTTTTCTATTCACATGAACATTCGATTGCAAGCTGTTTTGGACAACTTTTTCTCTTCTTATAAAACTCTCGGCAGACCTCCGTGCAGCTCTAGAACACGATGGAAGATGTTTATTTTGCTGGCAGAGTTTCTCCTTGCCAGACAGAGTGGAAAAGCTTTTTGTTAAGATGTAGACGACAAGCGAGGCTAAAGACGAAGGTACGGTGCTCTGCAGAGCTAAGCACCGCTCCCGGACCTCTTTCGGCAGAAGGCGCACACCGCAGAGCACTGTGAGCGGCAGAATCGTCTTTGCGCGAAGAAGCAGCTGCTTCGTGTCCGGGAGCCGGAGAGAGCGGCAACTTCGCAAAGGTGATGAAACAAGCTGTACAACACTGCGATTGTGTGCGCAGCTTGCCAACTGAGAGAAAACAGTACCTGAGCACTCTCCTGCCTTTTCTATTCACATGAACATTCGATTGCAAGCTGTTTTGGACAACTTTCTTTCTCTTCTTGCAAAACACTCGGCAGACCTCAGTGCAGTTTCTAGAACACGATGGGTGATGTTTTTTGTGCTGGCACAGTTTCTCCTTGCCAGAGAGAGTGGAAAAGCTTTTTGCTAAGATGTAGACGAGAAGAGAGGCTAAAGACGAAGGTACGGTGCTCTGCAGAGCTAAGCACTGGTCCCGGGCCTCTTTCGGCAGAAGGCGCACACCGCAGAGCACTGTGAGCGGCAGAATCGTCTTTGCGCGAAGAAGCATCTTCTTCGTCTCCGGGAGCCGGAGAGAGCGGCAACTTCGCAAAGGTGATGAAACAAGCTGTACAACACTGCGATTGTGTGCGCAGCTTGCCAACTGAGAGAAAACAGTACCTGACCCCTCTCCTGCCTTTTCTATTTACATGAACATTGGATTGCAAGCTGTTTTGGACAACTTTTTTCTCTTCTTGCAAAACACTCGGCAGACCTCCATGCAGCCTCTAGAACACGATGGGAGATGTTTTCCATGCTGGTACGGTTTCTCCTTGCCAGACAGAGTGGAAAAGGTTTTTGCTAAGATGTAGACGAGAAGAGAGGCTAAAGATGAAGGTACGGTGCTCTGCAGAGCTAAGTACCTCTCCCGGGCCTCTTTCGGCAGAAGGCACACACCGCAGAGCACTGTGAGCGGCAGAATCGTCTTTGCGCGAAGAAGCAGCTTCTTCGTCTCCGGGAGCCGGAGAGAGCGGCAGCTTCCCAAATGTGATGAAACAAGATGTACAACACTGCCATTGTGTGCGCAGCTTGAAAACTGAGAGAAAACAGTACCTGACCACTCTCCTGCCTTTTCTATTCACATGAACATTCGATTGCAAGCTTTTTTGGACGACTTTGTTTCTTTTCTTGCAAAACACTCGGCAAACCCCCTGCAGCCTCTAGAACACGATAGGATATGTTGTCTGTGCTGGCACAGTTTCTCCTTGCCAGACAGAGTGGAAAAGCTTTTTGCTAAGATGTAGACGAGAAGAGAGGCTAAAGACGAAGGTACGGTGCTCTGCAGAGCTAAGCACCGCTCCCGGGCCTCTTTCGGCAGAAGGCGCACACCGCAGAGCACTGTGAGGGGCAGAATCGTCTTTGCGCGAAGAAGCAGCTTCTTCGTCTCCGGGAGCCGGAGAGAGCGGCAACTTCGCAAAGGTGATGAAACAAGCTGTACAACACTGCGATTGTGTGCGCAGTTTGAAAACTGAGAGAAAACAGTACCTGACCACTCACCTGCCTTTTCTATTCACATGAACATTCGATTGCAAGCTGTTTTGGACAACTTTCTTTCTCTTCTTACAAAACTCTCGGCAGACCTCCGTGCAGGTCTAGAACACGATAGAAGTTGTTTTTTGTGCTGGCAGAGTTTCTCCTTGCCAGACAGACTGGAAAAGCTTTTTGCTAAGATGTAGACGAGAAGAGAGGCTAAAGACGAAGGTACGGTGCTCTGCAGAGCTAAGTACCTCTCCCGGGCCTCTTTCGGCAGAAGCCGCACACCGCAGAGCACTGTGAGCGGCAGAATCGTCTTTGCGCGAAGAAGCAGCTTCTTCGTCTCCGGGAGCCGGAGAGAGCGGCAGCTTCGCAAAGGTGATGAAACAAGCTGTACAACACTGCGATTGTGTGCGCAGCTTGAAAATTTAGAGAAAACAGTACCTGACCACTCTCCTGCCTTTTCTATTCACATGAACATTCGATTGGAAGCTGTTTTGGACAACTTTCTTTCTCTTCTTGCAAAACACTCGGCAAACACCCTGCAGCCTCTAGAACACGATAGGATATGTTTTCTGTGCTGGCACAGTTTCTCCTTGCCAGACAGAGTGGAAAAGCTTTTTGCTTAGATGTAGACGAGAAGAGAGGCTAAAGACGAAGGTACGGTGCTCTGCAGAGCTAAGCACCGCTCCCGGGCCTCTTTCGGCAGAAGGCGCACACCGCAGAGCACTGTGAGCGGCAGAATCGTCTTTGCGCGAAGAAGCAGCTTCTCCGTCTCCGGGAGCCGGAGAGAGCGGCAACTTCGCAAAGGTGATGAAACAAGCTGTACAACACTACGATTGTGTGCGCAGCTTGCCAACTGAGAGAAAACAGTACCTGAGCACTCTCCTGCCTTTTCTATTCACATGAACATTCGAATGCAAGCTGTTTTTGACAACTTTCTTTCTCTTCTTAGAAAACACTCGGCAGACGTCCGTGCAGCCTCTAGAACACGATGGGAGATGTTTTCTGTGCTGGCACAGTATCTCCTTGCCAGACAGAGTGGAAAAGCTTTTTGCTAAGATGTAGACGAGAAGCGAGGCTAAAGACGAAGGTACGGTGCTCTGCAGAGCTAAGCACCGCTCCCGGACCTCTTTCGGCAGAAGGCGCACACCGCAGAGCACTGTGAGCGGCAGAATCGTCTTTGCGCGAAGAAGCAGCTTCTTCGTCTCCGGGAGCCGGAGAGAGCGGCAGCTTCGCAAAGGTGATGAAACAAGCTGTACAACACTGCGATTGTGTGCGCAGCTTGCCAACCGAGAGAAAACAGTACCTGACCACTCTCCTGCCTTTTCTATTCACATTAATATTCGATTGCAAGCTGTTTTGGACAACTTTCTTTCTCTTCTTGCAAAACACTCGGCAGACCTCCGTGCAGCCTCTAGAACACGATGGGAGATGTTTTCTGTGCTGGCACAGTTTCTCCTTGCCAGACAGAGTGGAAAAGCTTTTTGCTAAGATGTAGACGAGAAGCGAGGCTAAAGACGAAGGTACGGTGCTCTGCAGAGCTAAGCACCGCTCCCGGACCTCTTTCGGCAGAAGGCGCACACCGCAGAGCACTGTGAGGGGCAGAATCGTCTTTGCGCGAAGAAGCAGCTTCTTCGTCTCCGGGAGCCGGAGTGAGCGGCAACTTCGCAAAAGTGATGAAACAAGCTGTACAACACTGCGATTGTGTGCGCAGCTTGCCAACCGAGAGAAAACAGTACCTGACCACTCTCCTGCCTTTTCTATTCACATCAATATTCGATTGGAATCGTTTTGGACAACTTTCTTTCTCTTCTTGCAAAACACTCGGCAGACCTCCGTGTAGCCTCTAGAACACGATGGGAGATGTTTTTTGTGCTGGCAGAGTTTCTCCTTGCCAGACAGAGTGGAAAAGCTTTTTGCTAAGATGTAGACGAGAAGAGAGGCTAAAGACGAAGGTACGGTGCTCTGCAGAGCTAAGCACCGCTCCCGGGCCTCTTTCGGCAGAAGCCGCACACCGCAGAGCACTGTGAGCGGCAGAATCGTCTTGGCGCGAAGAAGCAGCTTCTTCGCCTCCGGGAGCCGGAGAGAGCGGCAGCTTCGCAAAGGTGATGAAACAAGCTGTACAACACTGCGATTGTGTGCGCAGCTTGCCATCTCAGATAAAACAGTACCTGAGCACTCTCCTGCCTTTTCTATTCACATGAACATTGGATTGCAAGCTGTTTTTAACAACTTTCTTTCTCTTCTTACAAAACTCTCGGCAGACCTCCGTGCAGCTCTAGAACACGATGGAAGATGGTTTTTGTGCTGGCAGAGTTTCTCCTTGCCAGACAGAGTGGAAAAGATTTTGCTAAGATGTAGACGAGAAGAGAGGCTAAAGACGAAGGTACGGTGTTCTGCAGAGCTAAGCACCGCTCCCGGACCTCTTTCGGCAGAAGGCGCACACCGCAGAGCACTGTGAGCGGCAGAATCGTCTTTGCGCGAAGAAGCAGCTTCTTCGTCTCCGGGAGCCGGAGAGAGCGGCAGCTTCGCAAAGGTGATGAAACAAGCTGTACAACACTGCGATTGTGTGCACAGCTTGCCAACTGAGAGAAAACAGTACCTGAGCACTCTCCTGCCTTTTCTATTCACATGAACATTGGATTGCAAGCTGTTTTGGACAACTTTCTTTCTCTTCTTGCAAAACAGTCGGCAGACCTCCGTGCAGTTTCTAGAACACGATGGGAGATGTTTTTTGTGCTGGCACCGTTTCTCCTTGCCAGAGAGAGTGGAAAAGCTTTTTGCAAAGATGTAGACGAGAAGAGAGGCTAAAGACGAAGGTACGGTGCTCTGCAGAGCTAAGCACCGCTCCCGGGCCTCTTTCGGCAGAAGGCGCACACCGCAGAGCACTGTGAGCGGCAGAATCGTCTTTGCGCGAAGAAGCATCTTCTTCGTCTCCGGGAGCCGGAGAGAGCGGCAACTTCGCAAAGGTGATGAAACAAGCTGTACAACACTGCGATTGTGTGCGCAGCTTGCCAACTGAGAGAAAACAGTACCTGAGCACTCTCCAGCCTTTTCTATTTACATGAACATTCGAGTGCAAGCTGTTTTGGACAACTTTCTTTCTCTTCTTGCAAAACACTCGGCAGACCTCCATGCAGCCTCTAGAACACGATGGGAGATGTTTTTTGTGCTGGCACAGTTTCTCCTTGCCAGACAGAGTGGAAAAGCTTTTTGCTAAGATGTAGACGAGAAGAGAGGCTAAAGAAAAAGGTACGGTGCTCTGCAGAGCTAAGTACCGCTCCCGGGCCTCTTTCGGCAGAAGGCGCACACCGCAGAGCACTGTGAGCGGCAGAATCGTCTTTGCGCGAAGAAGCAGCTTCTTCGTCTCCGGGAGCCGGAGAGAGCGGCAGCTTCGCAAAGGTGATGAAACAAGATGTACAACACTCCCATTGTGTGCGCAGCTTGCCAACTGAGAGAAAACAGTACCTGACCACTCTCCTGCCTTTTCTATTCACATGAACATTCGATTGCAAGCTGTTTTGGACGACTTTGTTTCTTTTCTTGCAAAACACTCGGCAAACCCCCTGCAGCCTCTAGAAAACGATAGGATATGTTGTCTGTGCTGGCACAGTTTCTCCTTGCCAGACAGAGTGGAAAAGCTTTTTGCTAATATGTAGACGAGAAGAGAGGCTAAAGACGAAGGTACGGTGCTCTGCAGAGCTAAGCACCGCTCCCGGGCCTCTTTCGGCAGAAGGCGCACACCGCAGAGCACTGTGAGCGGCAGAATCGTCTTTGCGCGAAGAAGCAGCTTCTTCGTCTCCGGGAGCCGGAGAGAGCGGCAACTTCGCAAAGGTGATGAAACAAGCTGTACAACACTGCGATTGTGTGCGCAGCTTGCCAACTGAGAGAAAACAGTACCTGAGCACTCTCCTGCCTTTTCTATTCACATGAACATTCGATTGCAAGCTGTTTTGGACAACTTTCTTTCTCTTCTTAGAAAACACTCGGCAGACGTCCGTGCAGCCTCTAGAACACGATGGGAGATGTTTTCTGTGCTGGCACAGTTTCTCCTTGCCAGACAGAGTGGAAAAGCTTTTTGCTAAGATGTAGACGAGAAGAGAGGCTAAAGACGAAGGTACGGTTCTCTGCAGAGCTAAGCACCGCTCCCGGGCCTCTTTCGGCAGAAGCCGCACACCGCAGAGCACTGTGAGCGGCAGAATCGTCTTTGCGCGAAGAAGCATCTTCTTCGTCTCCGGGAGCCGGAGAGAGCGGCAACTTCGCAAAGGTGATGAAACAAGCTGTACAACACTGCGATTGTGTGCGCAGCTTGCCAACTGAGAGAAAACAGTACCTGACTACCCTCCTGCCTTTTTTAATCACATGAACATTGGATTGCAAGCTTTTTTTTACAACTTTCTTTCTCTTCTTACAAAACTCTCGGCAGACCTCCGTGCAGGTCTAGAACACGATAGAAGTTGTTTTTTGTGCTGGCAGAGTTTCTCCTTGCCAGACAGACTGGAAAAGCTTTTTGCTAAGATGTAGACGAGAAGAGAGGCTAAAGACGAAGGTACGGTGCTCTGCAGAGCTAAGTACCTCTCCCGGGCCTCTTTCGGCAGAAGCCGCACACCGCAGAGCACTGTGAGCGGCAGAATCGTCTTTGCGCGAAGAAGCAGCTTCTTCGTCTCCGGGAGCCGGAGAGAGCGGCACCTTCGCAAACGTGATGAAACAAGCTGTACAACACTGCGATTGTGTGCGCAGCTTGAAAACTTAGAGAAAACAGTACCTGACCACTCTCCTGCCTTTTCTATTCACATGAACATTCGATTGGAAGCTGTTTTGGACAACTTTCTTTCTCTTCTTGCAAAACACTCGGCAAACACCCTGCAGCCTCTAGAACACGATAGGATATGTTTTCTGTGCTGGCACAGTTTCTCCTTGCCAGACAGAGTGGAAAAGCTTTTTGCTAAAATGTAGACGAGATGCGAGGCTAAAGACGAAGGTACGGTGCTCTGCAGAGCTAAGCACCGCTCCCGGACCTCTTTCGGCAGAAGGCGCACACCGCAGAGCACTGTGAGCGGCAGAATCGTCTTTGCGCGAAGAAGCAGCTTCTTCGACTCCGGGAGCCGGAGAGAGCGGCAACTTCGCAAAGGTGATGAAACAAGCTGTACAACACTGCGATTGTGTGCGCAGCTTGCCAACCGAGAGAAAACAGTACCTGACCACTCTCCTGCCTTTTCTATTCACATTAATATTCGATTGCAAGCTGTTTTGGACAACTTTCTTTCTCTTCTTGCAAAACACTCGGCAGACCTCCGTGCAGTTTCTAGAACACGATGGGAGATGTTTTTTGTGCTGGCACAGTTTCTCCTTGCCAGACAGAGTGCAAAAGCTTTTTGCTGAGATGTAGACGAGAAGAGAGGCTAAAGACGAAGGTGCGGTGCTCTGCAGTGCTACGCACCGCTCCCGGACCTCTTTCGGCAGAAGGCGCACACCGCAGAGCACTGTGAGCGGCAGAATCGTCTTTGCGCGAAGAAGCAGCTGCTTCGTCTCCTGGAGCCGGAGAGCGGCAACTTCGCAAAGGTGATGAAACAAGCTGTACAACACTGCGATTGTGTGCGCAGCTTGCCAACTGAGAGAAAACAGTACCTGACCACTCTCCTGCCTTTTCTATTCACATGAACATTCGATTGCAAGCTGTTTTGGACAACTTTTTTCTCTTCTTGCAAAACACTCGGCAGACCTCGGTGCAGCCTCTAGAACACGATAGGATATGTTTTCTGTGCTGGCTCAGTTTCTCCTTGCCAGACAGACTGGAAAAGGTTTTGCTAAGATGTAGACGAGAAGAGAGGCTAAAGACGAAGGTACGGTGCTCTGCAGAGCTAAGTACCGGTCCCGGGCCTCTTTCGGCAGAAGCCGCACACCACAGAGCACTGTGAGGGGCAGAATCGTCTTTGCGCGAAGAAGCAGCTTCTTCGTCTCCGGGAGCCGGAGAGAGCGGCAATTTCGCAAAGGTGATGAAACAAGATGTACAACACTGCCATTGTGTGCGCAGCTTGAAAACTGAGAGAAAACAGTACCTGAGCACTCTCCTGCCTTTTCTATTCACATGAACATTGGATTGCAAGCTGTTTTTGACAACTTTCTTTCTCTTCTTACAAAACTCTCGGCAGACCTCCTTGCAGCTCTAGAACACGATGGAAGATGGTTTTTGTGCTGGCAGAGTTTCTCCTTGCCAGACAGAGTGGAAAAGATTTTGCTAAGATGTAGACGAGAAGAGAGGCTAAAGACGAAGGTACGGTGTTCTGCAGAGCTAAGCACCGCTCCCGGACCTCTTTCGGCAGAAGGCGCACACCGCAGAGCACTGTGAGCGGCAGAATCGTCTTTGCGCGAAGAAGCAGCTTCTTCGTCTCCGGGAGCCGGAGAGAGCGGCAGCTTCGCAAAGGTGATGAAACAAGCTGTACAACACTGCGATTGTGTGCGCAGCTTGCCAACTGAGAGAAAACAGTACCTGAGCACTCTCCTGCCTTTTCTATTCACATGAACATTGGATTGCAAGCTGTTTTGGACAACTTTCTTTCTCTTCTTGCAAAACACTCGGCAGACCCCCGTGCAGTTTCTAGAACACGATGGGAGATGTTTTTTGTGCTGGCACAGTTTCTCCTTGCCAGAGAGAGTGGAAAAGCTTTTTGCAAAGATGTAGACGAGAGGAGAGGCTAAAGACGAAGGTACGGTGCTCTGCAGAGCTAAGCACCGCTCCCGGGCCTCTTTCGGCAGAAGGCGCACACCGCAGAGCACTGTGAGCGGCAGAATCGTCTTTGCGCGAAGAAGCATCTTCTTCGTCTCCGGGAGCCGGAGAGAGCGGCAGCTTCGCAAAGGTGATGAAACAAGATGTACAACACTCCCATTGTGTGCGCAGCTTGCCAACTGAGAGAAAACAGTACCTGACCACTCTCCTGCCTTTTCTATTCACATGAACATTCGATTGCAAGCTGTTTTGGACAACTTTCTTTCTCTTCTTGCAAAACACTCGGCAAACCCCCTGCACCCTATAGAACACGATAGGATACCTTTTCTGTGCTGGCAGAATTTCTCCTTGCCAGACAGAGTGGAAAAGCTTTTTGCTAAGATGTAGACGAGAAGCGAGGCTAAAGACGAAGGTACGGTGCTCTGCAGAGCTAAGCACTGCTCCCGGACCTCTTTCGGCAGAAGGCGCACACCGCAGAGCACTGTGAGCGGCAGAATCGTCTTTGCGCGAAGAAGCAGCTTCTTCGTCTCCGGGAGCCGGAGAGAGCGGCAACTTCGCAAAGGTGATGAAACAAGCTGTACAACACTGCGATTGTGTGCGCAGCTTGCCAACTGAGACAAAACAGTACCTGAGCACTCTCCTGCCTTTTCTATTCACATGAACATTCGATTGCAAGCTGTTTCGGACAACTTTCTTTCTCTTCTTGCAAAGCACTCGGCAGTCCTCCGTGCAGCCTCTAGAACACGATGGGAGATGTTTTTTGTGCTGGCACAGTTTCTCCTTGCCAGACAGAGTGGAAAAGCTTTTTGCTAAGATGTAGACGAGAAGAGAGGCTAAAGACGAAGGTACGGTGCTCTGCAGAGCTAAGCACCACTCCCGGACCTCTTTCGGCAGAAGGCGCACACCGCAGAGCACTGTGAGCGGCAGAATCGTCTTTGCGAGAAGAAGCAGCTTCTTCGTCTCCGGGAGCCGGAGAGAGCGGCAACTTCGCAAAGGTGATGAAACAAGCTGTACAACACTGCGATTGTGTGCGCAGCTTGCCAACTGAGAGAAAACAGTACCTGACCACTCTCCTGCCTTTTCTATTCACATGAACATTCGATTGCAAGCTGTTTTGGACAACTTTCTTTCTCTTCTTGCAAAACACTCGGCAGACTTCCGTGCAGTTTCTAGAACACGATGGGAGATGTTTTTTGTCCTGGCACAGTTTCTCCTTGCCAGACAGAGTGGAAAAGCTTTTTGCTAAGATGTAGACGAGAAGAGAGGCTAAAGACGAAGGTACGGTGCTCTGCAGAGCTAAGCACCGCTTCCGGGGCTCTTTCGGCGTAAGGCACACACCGCAGAGCACTGTGAGCGGCAGAATCGTCTTTGCGCGAAGAAGCAGCTTCTTCGTCTCCGGGAGCCGGAGAGAGCGGCAACTTCGCAAAGGTGATGAAACAAGCTGTACAACACTACGATTGTGTGCGCAGCTTGAAAACTGAGAGAAAACAGTACCTGACCACTCTCCTGCCTTTTGTATTCGCATGAACATTGGATTGGAAGCTGTTTTGGACAACTTTCTTTCTCTTCTTGCAAAACACTCGGCAGACTTCCGTGCAGCCTCTAGAACACGATGGGAGATGTTTTCTGTGCTGGCACTGTTTCTCCTTGCCAGACAGAGTGGAAAAGCTTTTTGCTAAGATGTAGACAAGAAGAGAGGCTAAAGACGAAGGTACGGTGCTCTGCAGAGCTAAGCACCGCTCCCGGACCTCTTTCGGCAGAAGGCGCACACCGCAGAGCACTGTGAGCGGCAGAATCGTCTTTGCGCGAGGAAGCAGCTTCTTCGTCTCCGGGAGCCGGAGAGAGCGGCAACTTCGCAAAGGTGATGAAACAGGCTGTACAACTCTGCGATTGTGTGCGCAGCTTGCCAACTGAGAGAAAACAGTACCTGACCACTCTCCTGCCTTTTCTATTCACATGAACATTCGATTGGAAGCTGTTTTGGACAACTTTCTTTCTCTTCTTGCAAAACACTCGGCAGACCTCCGTGCAGCCTCTAGAACACGATGGGAGATGTTTTCTGTGCTGGCACAGTTTCTCCTTGCCAGACAGAGTGGAAAAGCTTTTTGCTAAGATGTAGACGAGAAGAGAGGCTAAAGACGAAGGTACGGTGCTCTGCAGAGCTAAGCACCGCTCCCGGGCCTCTTTCGGCAGAAGCCGCACACCGCAGAGCACTGTGAGCGGCAGAATCGTCTTTGCGCGAAGAAGCAGCTTCTTCGTCTCCGGGAGCCGGATAGAGCGGCAGCTTCGCAAAGGTGATGAAACAAGCTGTACAACACTGCGATTGTGTGCGCAGCTTGAAAACTGAGAGAAAACAGTACCTGACCACTCTCCTGCCTTTTCTATTCACATGAATATTCGATTGGAAGCTGTTTTGGACAACTTTCTTTCTCTTCTTGCAAAACACTCGGCAGACCTCCGTGCAGCCTCTAGAACACGATGGGAGATGTTTTCTGTGCTGGCACAGTTTCTCCTTGCCAGACAGATTGGAAAAGCTTTTTGCTAAGATGTAGACGAGAAGAGAGGCTAAAGACGAAGGTACGGTGCTCTGCAGAGCTAAGCACCGCTCCCGGACATCTTTCGGCAGAAGACGCACACCGCAGAGCACTGTGAGGGGCAGAATCGTCTTTGCGCGAAGAAGCAGCTTCTTCGTCTCCGGGAGCCGGAGAGAGCGGCAGCTTCGCAAAGGTGATGAAACAAGCTGTACAACACTGCGATTGTGTGCGCAGCTTGCCAACTGAGAGAAAACAGTACCTGAGCACTCTCCTGCCTTTTCTATTCACATGAACATTCGATTGCAAGCTGTTTTGGACAACTTTCTTTCTCTTCTTACAAAACACTCGGCAGACCTCCGTGCAGCCTCTAGAACACGATGGGAGATGTTTTTTGTGCTGGCACAATTTCTCCTTGCCAGACAGAGTGGAAAAGCTTTTTGCTAAGATGTAGACGAGAAGCGAGGCTAAAGACGAAGGTACGGTGCTCTGCAGAGCTAAGCACCGCTCCCGGACCTCTTTCGGCAGAAGGCGCACACCGCAGAGCACTGTGAGCGGCAGAATCGTCTTTGCGAGAGGAAGCAGCTTCTTCGTCTCCGGGAGCCGGAGAGAGCGGCAACTTCGCAAAGGTGATGAAACATGCTGTACAACACTGCGATTGTGTGCGCAGCTTGCCAACTGAGAGAAAACAGTACCTGAGCACTCTCCTGCCTTTTCTACTCACATGAACATTCGATTGCAAGCTGTTTTGGACAACTTTCTTTCTCTTCTTGCAAAACACTCGGCAGACCTCCGTGCAGCCTCTAGAACACGATGGAAGATGTTTTCTGTGCTGGCACAGTTTCTCCTTGCCAGACAGAGTGGAAAAGCTTTTTGCTAAGATGTAGACGAGAAGAGAGGCTAAAGACGAAGGTACGGTGCTCTGCAGAGCTAAGCACCGCTCCCGGGCCTCTTTCGGCAGAAGGCGCACACCGCAGAGCACTGTGAGCGGCAGAATCGTCTTTGCGCGAAGAAGCAGCTTCTTCGTCTCCGGGAGCCGGAGAGAGCGGCAGCTTCGCAACGGTGATGAAACAAGCTGTACAACACTGCGATTGTGTGCGCAGCTTGCCAGCTGAGAGAAAACAGTACCTGAGCACTCTCCTGCCTTTTCTATTCACTTGAACATTGGATTTCAAGCTGTTTTGGACAACTTTCTTTCTCTTCTTGCAAAACACTCGGCAGACCTCCGTGCAGCCTCTAGAACACGATAGGATAGGTTTTCTGTGCTGGCACAGTTGCTTCTTGCCAGACAGACTGGAAAAGCTTTTGCTAAGATGTAGACGAGAAGAGAGGCTAAAGACGAAGGTACGGTGCTCTGCAGAGCTGAGTACCGCTCCCGGGCCTCTTTCAGGCGGAAGCCGCACACCGCAGAGCACTGTGAGCGGCAGAATCGTCTTTGCGCGAAGAAGCAGCTTCTTCGTCTCCGGGAGCCGGAGAGAGCGGCAGCTTCGCAAAGGTGATGAAACAAGATGTACAACACTCCCATTGTGTGCGCAGCTTGCCAACTGAGAGAAAACAGTACCTGAGCACTCTCCTGCCTTTTCTATTCACATGAACATTCGATTGCAAGCTGTTTTGGACAACTTTCTTTCTCTTCTTGCAAAACACTCGGCAGACCTCCGTGCAGCCTCTAGAACACGATGGAAGATGTTTTCTGTGCTGGCACAGTTTCTCCTTGCCAGACAGAGTAGAAAAGCTTTTTGCTAAGATGTAGACGAGAAGAGAGGCTAAAGACGAAGGTACGGTGCTCTGCAGAGCTAAGCACCGCTCCCGGACCTCTTTCGGCAGAAGCCGCACACCGCAGAGCACTGTGAGCGGCAGAATCGTCTTTGTGCGAAGAGGCAGCTTCTTCGTCTCCGGGAGCCGGAGAGAGCGGCAGCTTCGCAAAGGTGATGAAACAAGCTGTACAACACTGCGATTGTGTGCGCAGCTTGCCAACTGAGAGAAAACAGTACCTGAGCACTCTCCTGCCTTTTGTATTCGCATGAACATTCGATTGCAAGCTGTTTTGGACAACTTTCTTTCTCTTCTTGCAAAACACTCGGCAGACTTCCGTGCAGCCTCTAGAACACGATGGGAGATGTTTTCTGTGCTGGCACAGTTTCTCCTTGCCAGACAGAGTGGAAAAGCTTTTTGCTAAGATGTAGACAAGAAGAGAGGCTAAAGACGAAGGTACGGTGCTCTGCAGAGCTAAGCACCGCTCCCGGACCTCTTTCGGCAGAAGGCGCACACCGCAGAGCACTGTGAGCGGCAGAATCGTCTTTGCGCGAGGAAGCAGCTTCTTCGTCTCCGGGAGCCGGAGAGAGCGGCAACTTCGCAAAGGTGATGAAACAGGCTGTACAACTCTGCGATTGTGTGTGCAGCTTGCCAACTGAGAGAAAACAGTACCTGAGCACTCTCCTGCCTTTTCTATTCACATGAACATTCGATTGGAAGCTGTTTTGGACAACTTTCTTTCTCTTCTTGCAAAACACTCGGCAGACCTCCGTGCAGCCTCTAGAACACGATGGGAGATGTTTTCTGTGCTGGCACAGTTTCTCCTTGCCAGACAGAGTGGAAAAGCTTTTTGCTAAGATGTAGACGAGAAGAGAGGCTAAAGACGATGGTACGGTGCTCTGCAGAGCTAAGCACCGCTCCCGGACCTCTTTCGGCAGAAGCCGCACACCGCAGAGCACTGTGAGCGGCAGAATCGTCTTTGCGCGAAGAAGCAGCTTCTTCGTCTCCGAGAGCCGGATAGAGCGGCAGCTTCGCAAAGGTGATGAAACAAGCTGTACAACACTGCGATTGTGTGCGCAGCTTGCCAACTGAGAGAAAACAGTACCTGACCACTCTCCTGCCTTTTCTATTCACATGAATATTCGATTGGAAGCTGTTTTGGACAACTTTCTTTCTCTTCTTGCAAGACACTCGGCAGACCTCCGTGCAGCCTCTAGAACACGATGGGAGATGTTTTCTGTGCTGGCACAGTTTCTCCTTGCCAGACAGATTGGAAAAGCTTTTTGCTAAGATGTAGACGAGAAGAGAGGCTAAAGACGAAGGTACGGTGCTCTGCAGAGCTAAGCACCGCTCCCGGACATCTTTCGGCAGAAGACGCACACCGCAGAGCACTGTGAGGGGCAGAATCGTCTTTGCGCGAAGAAGCAGCTTCTTCGTCTCCGGGAGCCGGAGAGAGCGGCAGCTTCGCAAAGGTGATGAAACAAGCTGTACAACACTGCGATTGTGTGCGCAGCTTGCCAACTGAGAGAAAACAGTACCTGACCACTCTCCTGCCTTTTCTATTCACATGAACATTCGATTGCAAGCTGTTTTGGACAACTTTCTTTCTCTTCTTACAAAACACTCGGCAGACCTCCGTGCAGCCTCTAGAACACGATGGGAGATGTTTTTTGTGCTGGCACAATTTCTCCTTGCCAGACAGAGTGGAAAAGCTTTTTGCTAAGATGTAGACGAGAAGCGAGGCTAAAGACGAAGGTACGGTGCTCTGCAGAGCTAAGCACCGCTCCCGGACCTCTTTCGGCAGAAGGCGCACACCGCAGAGCACTGTGAGCGGCAGAATCGTCTTTGCGAGAGGAAGCAGCTTCTTCGTCTCCGGGAGCCGGAGAGAGTGGCAACTTCGCAAAGGTGATGAAACAAGCTGTACAACACTGCGATTGTGTGCGCAGCTTGCCAACTGAGAGAAAACAGTACCTGACCACTCTCCTGCCTTTTCTACTCACATGAACATTCGATTGCAAGCTGTTTTGGACAACTTTCTTTCTCTTCTTGCAAAACACTCGGCAGACCTCCGTGCAGCCTCTAGAACACGATGGAAGATGTTTTCTGTGCTGGCACAGTTTCTCCTTGCCAGACAGAGTGGAAAAGCTTTTTGCTAAGATGTAGACGAGAAGAGAGGCTAAAGACGAAGGTACGGTGCTCTGCAGAGCTAAGCACCGCTCCCGGGCCTCTTTCGGCAGAAGCCGCACACCGCAGAGCACTGTGAGCGGCAGAATCGTCTTTGCGCGAAGAAGCAGCTTCTTCGTCTCCGGGAGCCGGAGAGAGCGGCAGCTTCGCAACGGTGATGAAACAAGCTGTACAACACTGCGATTGTGTGCGCAGCTTGCCATGTCAGATAAAACAGTACCTGAGCACTCTCCTGCCTTTTCTATTCACTTGAACATTGGATTTCAAGCTGTTTTGGACAACTTTCTTTCTCTTCTTGCAAAACACTCGGCAGACCTCCGTGCAGCCTCTAGAACACGATAGGATAGGTTTTCTGTGCTGGCACAGTTGCTTCTTGCCAGACAGAGTGGAAAAGCTTTTGCTTAGATGTAGACGAGAAGAGAGGCTAAAGACGAAGGTACGGTGCTCTGCAGAGCTGAGTACCGCTCCCGGGCCTCTTTCAGGCGGAAGCCGCACACCGCAGAGCACTGTGAGCGGCAGAATCGTCTTTGCGCGAAGAAGCAGCTTCTTCGTCTCCGGGAGCCGGAGAGAGCGGCAACTTCGAAAGGTGATGAAACAAGATGTACAACACTCCCATTGTGTGCGCAGCTTGCCAACTGAGAGAAAACAGTACCTGAGCACTCTTTTGCCTTTTCTATTCACATGAACATTCGATTGCAAGCTGTTTTGGACAACTTTCTTTCTCTTCTTGCAAAACACTCGGCAGACCTCCGTGCAGCCTCTAGAACACGAAGGAAGATGTTTTCTGTGCTGGCACAGTTTCTCCTTGCCAGACAGAGTGGAAAAGCTTTTTGCTAAGATGTAGACGAGAAGAGAGGCTAAAGACGAAGGTACGGTGCTCTGCAGAGCTAAGCACCGCTCCCGGACCTCTTTCGGCAGAAGCCGCACACCGCAGATCACTGTGAGCGGCAGAATCGTCTTTGTGCGAAGAGGCAGCTTCTTCGTCTCCGGGAGCCGGAGAGAGCGGCAGCTTCGCAAAGGTGATGAAACAAGCTGTACAACACTGCGATTGTGTGCGCAGCTTGCCAGCTGAGAGAAAACAGTACCTGAGCACTCTCCTGCCTTTTCTATTCACATGAACATTCGATTGCAAGCTGTTTTGGACAACTTTCTTTCTCTTCTTACAAAACACTCGGCAGACCTCCGTGCAGCCTCTAGAACACAATGGGAGATGTTTTCTGTGCTGGCACAGTTTCTCCTTGCCAGACAGAGTGGAAAAGCTTTTTGCTAAGATGTAGACGAGAAGAGAGGCTAAGGACGAAGGTACGGTGCTCTACAGAGCTAAGCACCGCTCCCGGACCTCTTTCGGCAGAAGGCGCACACCGCAGAGCACTGTGAGCGGCAGAATCGTCTTTGCGCGAGGAAGCAGCTTCTTCGTCTCCGGGAGCCGGAGAGAGCGGCAACTTCGCAAAGGTGATGAAACAGGCTGTACAACTCTGCGATTGTGTGCGCAGCTTGCCAACTGAGAGAAAACAGTACCTGACCACTCTCCTGCCTTTTCTATTCACATGAACATTCGATTGGAAGCTGTTTTGGACAACTTTCTTTCTCTTCTTGCAAAACACTCGGCAGACCTCCGTGCAGCCTCTAGAACACGATGGGAGATGTTTTCTGTGCTGGCACAGTTTCTCCTTGCCAGACAGAGTGGAAAAGCTTTTTGCTAAGATGTAGACGAGAAGAGAGGCTAAAGACGAAGGTACGGTGCTCTGCAGAGCTAAGCACCGCTCCCGGGCCTCTTTCGGCAGAAGGCGCACACCGCAGAGCACTGTGAGCGGCAGAATCGTCTTTGCGCGAAGAAGCAGCTTCTTCGTCTCCGGGAGCCGGATAGAGCGGCAGCTTCGCAAAGGTGATGAAACAAGCTGTACAACACTGCGATTGTGTGCGCAGCTTGCCAACTGAGAGAAAACAGTACCTGACCACTCTCCTGCCTTTTCTATTCACATGAATATTCGATTGGAAGCTGTTTTGGACAACTTTCTTTCTCTTCTTGCAAAACACTCGGCAGACCTCCGTGCAGCCTCTAGAACACGATGGGAGATGTTTTCTGTGCTGGCACAGTTTCTCCTTGCCAGACAGATTGGAAAAGCTTTTTGCTAAGATGTAGACGAGAAGAGAGGCTAAAGACGAAGGTACGGTGCTCTGCAGAGCTAAGCACCGCTCCCGGACCTCTTTCGGCAGAAGACGCACACCGCAGAGCACTGTGAGGGGCAGAATCGTCTTTGCGCGAAGAAGCAGCTTCTTCGTCTCCGGGAGCCGGAGAGAGCGGCAGCTTCGCAAAGGTGATGAAACAAGCTGTACAACACTGCCATTGTGTGCGCAGCTTGCCAACTGAGAGAAAACAGTACCTGACCACTCTCCTGCCTTTTCTATTCACATGAACATTCGATTGCAAGCTGTTTTGGACAACTTTCTTTCTCTTCTTACAAAACACTCGGCAGACCTCCGTGCAGCCTCTAGAACACAATGGGAGATGTTTTCTGTGCTGGCAGAGTTTCTCCTTGCCAGACAGAGTGGAAAAGCTTTTTGCTAAGATGTAGACGAGAAGCGAGGATAATGACGAAGGTACGGTGCTCTGCAGAGCTAAGCACCGCTCCCGGACCTCTTTCGGCAGAAGGCGCACACCGCAGAGCACTGTGAGCGGCAGAATCGTCTTTGCGAGAGGAAGCAGCTTCTTCGTCTCCGGGAGCCGGAGAGAGCGGCAGCTTCGCAAAGGTGATGAAACAAGCTGTACAACACTGCGATTGTGTGTGCAGCTTGCCAGCTGAGAGAAAACAGTACCTGACCACTCTCCTGACTTTTCTATTCACATGAACATTCGATTGGAATCTGTTTTGGACAACTTTCTTTCTCTTCTTCCAAAACACTCGGCAGACCTCCGTGCAGCCTCTAGAACACGATGGGAGATGTTTTCTGTGCTGGCAGAGTTTCTCCTTGCCAGACAGAGTGGAAAAGCTTTTTGCTAATATGTAGACGAGAAGCGAGGCTAAAGACGAAGGTACGGTGCTCTGCAGAGCTAAGCACCGCTCCCGGGCCTCTTTCGGCAGAAGCCGCACACCGCAGAGCACTGTGAGCGGCAGAATCGTCTTTGCGCGAAGAAGCAGCTTCTTCGTCTCCGGGAGCCGGAGAGAGCGGCAGCTTCGCAAAGGTGATGAAACAAGCTGTACAACACTGCGATTGTGTGCGCAGCTTGCCAACTGAGAGAAAACAGTACCTGACCACTCTCCTGCCTTTTCTATTCACATGAACATTCGATTGCAAGCTGTTTTGGACAACTTTCTTTCTCTTCTTGCAAAACACTCGGCAGACCTCCGTGCAGCCTCTAGAACACGATGGGAGATGTTTTCTGTGCTGGTACAGTTTCTCCTTGCCAGACAGAGTGGAAAAGCTTTTTGCTAAGATGTAGACGAGAAGAGAGGCTAAAGACGAAGGTACGGTGCTCTGCAGAGCTAAGCACCGCTCCCGGGCCTCTTTCGGCAGAAGCCGCACACCGTAGAGCACTGTGAGCGGCAGAATCGTCTTTGCGCGAAGAAGCAGCTTCTTCGTCTCCGGGAGCCGGAGAGAGTGGCACCTTCGCAAAGGTGATGAAACAAGATGTACAACACTGCCATTGTGTGCGCAGCTTGAAAACTGAGAGAAAACAGTACCTGACCACTCTCCTGCCTTTTCTATTCACATGAACATTCGATTGCAAGCTGTTTTGGACGACTTTCTTTCTTCTCTTGCAAAACACTCGGCAAACCCCCTGCAGCCTCTAGAACACGATAGGATATGTTGTCTGTGCTGGCACAGTTTCTCCTTGCCAGACAGAGTGGAAAAGCTTTTTGCTAAGATGTAGACGAGAAGCGAGGCTAAAGACGAAGGTACGGTGCTCTGCAGAGCTAAGCACCGCTCCCGGACCTCTTTCGGCAGAAGGCGCACACCGCAGAGCACTGTGAGCGTCAGAATCGTCTTTGCGCGAAGAAGCAGCTTTTTCGTCTCCGGGAGCCGGAGAGAGCGGCAACTCTGCAAAGGTGATGAAACAAGCTGTACAACACTGCGATTGTGTGCGCAGCTTGCCAACCGAGAGAAAACAGTACCTGACCACTCTCCTGCCTTTTCTATTTACATTAACATTCGATTGGAATCTGTTTTGGAAAACTTTCTTTCTCTTCTTGCAAAACACTCGGCAGACCTCCGTGTAGCCTCTAGAACACGATGGGAGATGTTTTTTGTGCTGGCACAGTTTCTCCTTGCCAGACAGAATGGAAAAGCTTTTTGCTAAGATGTAGACGAGAAGAGAGGCTAAAGACGAAGGTACGGTGCTCTGCAGAGCTAAGCACCGCTGCCGGACCTCTTTCGGCAGAAGGCGCACACCGCAGAGCACTGTGAGCGGCAGAATCGTCTATGCGCGAAGAAGCAGCTTCTTCGTCTCCGGGAGCCGGAGAGAGCGGCAGCTTCGCAAAGGTGATGAAACAAGCTGTACCACACTGCCATTGTGTGCGCAGCTGGCCATCTTAGATAAAACAGTACCTGAGCCCTCTCCTGCCTTTTCTATTCACATGAACATTGGATTGCAAGCTGTTTTTGACAACTTTCTTTCTCTTCTTGCAAAACACTCGGCAGACCTCCGTGCAGTTTCTAGAACACGATGGGAGATGTTTTTTGTGCTGGCACAGTTTCTCCTTGCCAGACAGAGTGGAAAAGCTTTTTGCTAAGATGTAGACGAGAAGAGAGGCTAAAGACGAAGGTACGGTGCTCTGCAGTGCTACGCACCGCTCCCGGACATCTTTCGGCAGAAGGCGCACAACGCAGAGCACTGTGAGCGGCAGAATCGTCTTTGCGCGAAGAAGCAGCTTCTTCGTCTCCGGGAGCCGGAGAGAGCGGCAACTTCGCAAAGGTGATGAAACAAGCTGTACAACACTGCGATTGTGTGCGCAGCTTGCCAACTGAGAGAAAACAGTACCTGAGCACTCTCCTGCCTTTTCTATTCACATGAACATTCGATTGCAAGCTGTTTTGGACAACTTTCTTTCTCTTCTTGCAAAACACTCGGCAGACCCCCGTGCAGCCTCTAGAACACGATAGGATATGTTTTCCCTGCTGGCACAGTTTCTCCTTGCCAGACAGTCTGGAAAAGATTTTGCTAAGATGTAGACGAGAAGAGAGGCTAAAGACGAAGGTACGGTGCTCTGCAGAGCTAAGCACCGCTCCCGGGCTTCTTTCGGCAGAAGGCGCACACCGCAGAGCACTGTGAGCGGCAGAATCGTCTTTGCGCGAAGAAGCAGCTTCTTCGTCTCCGGGAGCCGGAGAGAGCGGCAACTTCGCAAAGGTGATGAAACAAGCTGTTCAACACTGCGATTGTGTGCGCAGCTTGCCAACTGAGAGAAAACAGTACCTGACCACTCTCCTGCCTTTTCTATTCACATGAACATCCGATCGCAAGCTGTTTTGGACAACTTTCTTTCTCTTCTTACAAAACACTCGGCAGACCTCCGTGCAGCCTCTAGAACACAATGGGAGATGTTTTCTGTGCTGGCACAGTTTCTCCTTTCCAGACAGAGTGGAAAAGCTTTTTGCTAAGATGTAGACGAGAAGCGAGGCTAAAGACGAAGGTACGGTGCTCTGCAGAGCTAAGCACCGCTCCCGGACCTCTTTCGGCAGAAGGCGCACACCGCAGAGCACTGTGAGCGGCAGAATCGTCTTTGCGCGAAGAAGCAGCTTCTTCGTCTCCGGGAGCCGGAGAGAGCGGCAGCTTCGCAAAGATGATGAAACAAGCTGTACAACACTGCCATTGTGTGCGCAGCTTGCCAACTGAGAGAAAACAGTACCTGACCACCCTCCTGCTTTTCTAATCACATGAACATTGGATTGCAAGCTGTTTTGGACAACTTTGTTTCTCTTCTTGCAAAACACTCGGCAAACCCCCTGCAGCCTCTAGAACACGATAGGATATGTTTTCTGTGCTGCCACAGTTCCTCCTTGCCAGACAGAGTGGAAAAGCTTTTTGCTAAGATGTAGAGGAGAAGAGAGGCTAAAGACGAAGGTACGGTGCTCTGCAGAGCTAAGCACCGCTCCCGGGCCTCTTTCGGCAGAAGGCGCACACCGCAGAGCACTGTGAGGGGCAGAATCGTCTTTGCGCGAAGAAGCATCTTCTTCGTCTCCGGGAGCCGGAGAGAGCGGCAGCTTCGCAAAGGTGATGAAACAAGCTGTACAACACTGCGATTGTGTGCGCAGCTTGCCAGCTGAGAGAAAACAGTACCTGACCACTCTCCTGCCTTTTCTATTCACATGAACATTCGATTGCAAGCTGTTTTGGACAACTTTCTTTCTCTTCTTGCAAAACACTCGGCAGACCTCCGTGCAGTTTCTAGAACACGATGGGAGATGTTTTTTGTGCTGGCACAGTTTCTCCTTGCCAGACAGAGTGGAAAAGCTTTTTGCTAAGATGTAGACGAGAAGCGAGGCTAAAGACGAAGGTACGGTGCTCTGCAGAGCTAAGCACCGCTCCCGGACCTCTTTCGGCAGAAGGCGCACACCGCAGAGCACTGTGAGCGGCAGAATCGTCTTTGCGCGAAGAAGCAGCTTCTTCGTCTCCGGGAGCCGGAGAGAGCGGCAACTTCGCAAAGGTGATGAAACAAGCTGTACAACACTGCGATTGTGTGCGCAGCTTGCCAACTGAGAGAAAACAGTACCTGACCACTCTCCTGCCTTTTCTATTCACATCAATATTCGATTGGAATCTGTTTTGGACAACTTTCTTTCTCTTCTTGCAAAACACTCGGCAGACCTCCGTGTAGCCTCTAGAACACGATGGGAGATGTTTTTTGTGCTGGCACAGTTTCTCCTTGCCAGACAGAGTGGAAAAGCTTTTTGCTAAGATGTAGACGAGAAGAGAGGCTAAAGACGAAGGTACGGTGCTCTGCAGAGCTAAGCACCGCTCCCGGACCTCTTTCGGCAGAAGGCGCACACCGCAGAGCACTGTGAGCGGCAGAATCGTCTTTGCGCGAAGAAGCAGCTTCTTCGTCTCCGGGAGCCGGAGAGAGCGGCAGCTTCGCAACGGTGAGGAAACAAGCTGTACAACACTGCGATTGTGTGCACAGCTTGCCAACTGAGAGAAAACAGTACCTGAGCACTCTCCTGCCTTTTCTATTCACATGAACATTCGATTGCAAGCTGTTTTGGAAAACTTTCTTTCTCTTCTTGCAAAACACTCGGCAGACCTCCGTGCAGTTTCTAGAACACGATGGGAGATGTTTTTTGTGCTGGCACAGTTTCTCCTTGCCAGAGAGAGTGGAAAAGCTTTTTGCTAAGATGTAGACGAGAAGAGAGGCTAAAGACGAAGGTACGGTGCTCTGCAGAGCTAAGCACCGCTCCCGGGCCTCTTTCGGCAGAAGGCGCACACCGCAGAGCACTGTGAGCGGCAGAATCGTCTTTGCGCGAAGAAGCATCTTCTTCGTCTCCGGGAGCCGGAGAGAGCGGCAACTTCGCAAAGGTGATGAAACAAGCTGTACAACACTGCGATTGTGTGCGCAGCTTGCCAACTGAGAGAAAACAGTACCTGAGCACTCTCCAGCCTTTTCTATTCACATGAACATTCGAGTGCAAGCTGTTTTGGACAACTTTCTTTCTCTTCTTGCAAAACACTCGGCAGACCTCCATGCAGCCTCTAGAACACGATGGGAGATGTTTTTTGTGCTGGCACAGTTTCTCCTTGCCAGACAGAGTGGAAAAGCTTTTTGCTAAGATGTAGACGAGAAGAGAGGCTAAAGACGAAGGTACGGTGCTCTGCAGAGCTAAGCACCGCTCCCGGACATCTTTCGGTAGAAGGCGCACACCGCAGAGCACTGTGAGCGGCAGAATCGTCTTTGCGCGAAGAAGCAGCTTCTTCGTCTCCTGGAGCCGGAGAGCGGCAACTTCGCAAAGGTGATGAAACATGCTGTACAACACTGCGATTGTGTGCGCAGCTTGCCAACTGTGAGAAAACAGTACCTGAGCACTCTCCTGCCTTTTCTATTCACATGAACATTCGATTGCAAGCTGTTTTGGACAACTTTCTTTCTCTTCTTTCAAAACACTCGGCAAACACCCTGCAGCCTCTAGAACACGATAGGATATGTTTTCTGTGCTGGCACAGTTTCTCCTTGCCAGAGAGAGTGGAAAAGCTTTTTGCTAAGATGTAGACGAGAAGAGAGGCTAAAGACGAAGGTACGGTGCTCTGCAGAGCTAAGCACCGCTCCCGGACCTCTTTCGGCAGAAGGCGCATACCGCAGAGCACTGTGAGCGGCAGAATCGTCTTTGCGCGAAGCAGCAGCTTCTTCGTCTCCGGGAGCCGGAGAGAGCGGCAACTTCGCAAAGGTGATGAAACAAGCTGTACAACACTGCGATTGTGTGCGCAGCTTGAAAACTGAGAGAAAACAGTACCTGACCACTCTCCTGCCTTTTCTATTCACATGAACATTCGATTGCAAGCTGTTTGGGACAACTTCCTTTCTCTTCTTACAAAACACTCGGCAGACGTCCGTGCAGCCTCTAGAACACGATGGGAGATGTTTTCTGTGCTGGCACAGTTTCTCCTTGCCAGACAGAGTGGAAAAGCTTTTTGCTAAGATGTAGACGAGAAGCGAGGCTAAAGACGAAGGTACGGTGCTCTGCAGAGCTAAGCACCGCTCCCGGACCCCTTTCGGCTGAAGGCGCACACCGCAGAGCACTGTGAGCGGCAGAATCGTCTTTGCGCGAAGAAGCAGCTTCTTCGTCTCCGGGAGCCGGAGAGAGCGGCAGCTTCGCAAAGGTGATGAAACAAGCTGTACAACACTGTGATTGTGTGCGCAGCTTGCCAACCGAGAGAAAACAGTACCTGACCACTCTCCTGCCTTTTCTATTCTCATTAACCTTCGATTGCAAGCTGTTTTGGACAACTTTCTTTCTCTTCTTGCAAAACACTCGGCAGACATCCGTGCAGTTTCTAGAACACGATGGGAGATGTTTTTTGTGCTGGCACAGTTTCTCCTTGCCAGACAGAGTGGAAAAGCTTTTTGCTAAGATGTAGACGAGAAGAGAGGCTAAAGACGAAGGTACGGTGCTCTGCAGAGCTAAGCACCGCTCCCGGGCCTCTTTCGGCAGAAGCCGCACACCGCAGAGCACTGTGAGCGGCAGAATCGTCTTTGCGCGAAGAAGCAGCTTCTTCGTCTCCGGGAGCCGGAGAGAGCGGCAACTTTGCAAAGGTGATGAAACAAGCTGTACAACACTGCGATTGTGTGCGCAGCTTGCCAACTGAGAGAAAACAGTACCTGAGCACTCTCCTGCCTTTTCTATTCACACGAACATTCGATTGCAAGCTGTTTTGGACAACTTTCTTTCTCTTCTTGCAAAACTCTCGGCAGACCTCCGGTCAGCTCTAGAACACGATGGGAGATGTTTTTTGTGCTGGCACAGTTTCTCCTTGCCAGAGAGAGTGGAAAAGCTTTTTGCTAAGATGTAGACGAGAAGAGAGGCTAAAGACGAAGGTACGGTGCTCTGCAGAGCTAAGCACCGCTCCCGGGCCTCTTTCGGCAGAAGCCGCACACCGCAGAGCACTGTGAGCGGCAGAATCGTCTTTGCGCGAAGAAGCAGCTTCTTCGTCTCCGGGAGCCGGAGAGAGCGGCAACTTCGCAAAGGTGATGAAACAAGCTGTACAACACTGCGATTGTGGGCACAGCTTGCCAACTGAGAGAAAACAGTACCTGACCACTCTCCTGCCTTTTCTATTTACATGAATATTCGATTGCAAGCTGTTTTGGACAACTTTCTTTCTCTTCTTGCAAAACACTCGGCAGACATCCATGCAGCCTCTAGAACACGATGGGAGATGTTTTTTGTGCTGGCACATTTTGTCCTTGCCAGACAGAGTGGAAAAGCTTTTTGCTAAGATGTAGACGAGAAGAGAGGCTAAAGACGAAGGTACGGTGCTCTGCAGAGCTACGCACCGCTCCCGGACATCTTTCGGCAGAAGGCGCACACCGCAGAGCACTGTGAGCGGCAGAATCGTCTTTGCGCGAAGACGCAGCTTCTTCGTCTCCTGGAGCCGGAGAGCGGCAACTTCGCAAAGGTGATGAAACAAGCTGTACAACACTGCGATTGTGTGCGCAGCTTGCCAACTGTGAGAAAACAGTACCTGAGCACTCTCCTGCCTTTTCTATTCACATGAACATTCGATTGCAAGCTGCTTTGGACAACTTTCTTTCTCTTCTTGCAAAACACTCGGCAGACCTCCGTGCAGCCTCTAGAACACGATAGGATATGTTTTCCATGCTGGCACAGTTTCTCCTTGCCAGACAGACTGGAAAAGATTTTGCTAAGATGTAGACGAGAAGAGAGGCTAAAGACGAAGGTACGGTGCTCTGCAGAGCTAAGTACCTCTCCCGGGCCTCTTTCGGCAGAAGCCGCACACCGCAGAGCACTGTGAGCGGCAGAATCGTCTTTGCGCGAAGAAGCAGCTTCTTCGTCTCCGGGAGCCGGAGAGAGCGGCAACTTCGCAAAGGTGATGAAACAAGCTGTACAACACTGCGATTGTGTGCGCAGCTTGCCAACTGAGAGAAAACAGTACCTGAGCACTCTCCTGCCTTTTCTATTCACATGAACATTCGATTGGAAGCTGTTTTGGACAACTTTCTTTCTCTTCTTGCAAAACACTCGGCAGACCTCTGTGCAGCCTGTAGAACACGATGGGAGATGTTTTCTGTGCTGGCACAGTTTCTCCTTGCCAGACAGAGTGGAAAAGCTTTTTGCTAAGATGTAGACGAGAAGAGAGGCTAAAGACGAAGGTACGGTGCTCTGCAGAGCTAAGCACCGCTCCCGGGCCTCTTTCGGCAGAAGCCGCACACCGCAGAGCACTGTGAGCGGCAGAATCGTCTTTGCGCGAAGAAGCAGCTTCTTCGTCTCCGGGAGCCGGAGAGAGCTGCAGCTTCGCAAAGGTGATGAAACAAGCTGTACAACACTGCGATTGTGTGTGCAGCTTGCCAGCTGAGAGAAAACAGTACCTGACCACTCTCCTGCCTTTTCTATTCACATGAACATTCGATTGCAAGCTGTTTTGGACAACTTTCTTTCTCTTCTTGCAAAACACTCGGCAGACCTCCGTGCAGATTCTAGAACACGATGGGAGATGTTTTTTGTGCTGGCACAGTTTCTCCTTGCCAGACAGAGTGGAAAAGATTTTGCTAAGATGCAGACGAGAAGAGAGGCTAAAGACGAAGGTACGGTGATCTGCAGAGGTAAGCACCGCTCCCGGGCCTCTTTCGGCAGAAGGCACACACCGCAGAGCACTGTGAGCGGCAGAATCGTCTTTGCGCGAAGAAGCATCTTCTTCGTCTCCGGGAGCCGGAGAGAGCGGCAACTTCGCAAAGGTGATGAAACAAGCTGTACAACACTGCGATTGTGTGCGCAGCTTGCCAACTGAGAGAAAACAGTACCTGAGCACTCTCCTGCCTTTTATATTCACATGAACATTCGATTGCAAGCTGTTTTGGACAACTTTCTTTCTCTTCTTACAAAACACTCGGCAGACCTCCATGCAGCCTCTAGAACACGATGGGAGATGTTTTCTGTGCTGGCACAGTTTCTCCTTGCCAGACAGAGTGGAAAAGCTTTTTGCTAATATGTAGACGAGAAGCGAGGCTAAAGACGAAGGTACGGTGCTCTGCAGAGCTACGCACCGCTCCCGGACCTCTTTCGGCAGAAGGCGCACACTGCAGAGCACTGTGAGCGGCAGAATCGTCTTTGCGCGAAGAAGCAGCTTCTTCGTCTCTGGGAGCCGAAGAGAGCGGCAACTTCGCAAAGGTGATGAAACAAGCTGTACAACACTGCGATTGTGTGCGCAGCTTGCCAGCTGAGAGAAAACAGTACCTGACCCCTCTCCTGCCTTTTCTATTTACATGAACATTCGATTGGAAGCTGTTTTGGACAACTTTCTTTCTCTTCTTGCAAGACACTCGGCAGACGTCCGTGCAGCCTCTAGAATATGATAGGATATGTTTTCTGTGCTGGCACAGTTTCTCCATGCCAGACAGAGTGGAAAAGCTTTTTGCTAAGATGTAGACGAGAAGAGAGGCTAAAGACGAAGGTACGGTGCTCTGCAGAGCTAAGCACCGCTCCCGGACCTCTTTCGGCAGAAGGCGCACACCGCAGAGCACTGTGAGCGGCAGAATCGTCTTTGCGCGAAGAAGCAGCTTCTTCGTCTCCGGGAGCCGGAGAGAGCGGCAACTTCGCAAAGGTGATGAAACAAGCTGTACAACACTGCGATTGTGTGCGCAGCTTGCCAACTGAGAGAAAACAGTACCTGACCACTCTCCTGCCTTTTGTATTCATATGGACATTGGATTGCAAGCTGTTTTGGACAACGTTCTTTCTCTTCTTGCAAAACACTCGGCAGACCTCCGTGCAGCCTCTAGAACACGATGGGAGATGTTTTCTGTGCTGGCACAGTTTCTCCTTGCCAGACAGAGTGGAAAAGCTTTTTGCTAAGATGTAGACGAGAAGAGAGGCTAAAGACGAAGGTACGGTGCTCTGCAGAGCTAAGCACCGCTCCCGGGCCTCTTTCGGCAGAAGGCGCACACCGCAGAGCACTGTGAGCGGCAGAATCGTCTTTGCGCGAAGATGTAGCTGCTTCGTCTCCGGGAGCCGGAGAGAGCGGCAACTTCGCAAAGGTGATGAAACAAGCTGTACAACACTGCGATTGTGTGCGCAGCTTGCCAGCTGAGAGAAAACAGTACCTGAGCACTCTCCTGCCTTTTCTATTCACATGAACATTCGATTGGAAGCTTTTTTGGACAACTTTCTTTCTCTTCTTGCAAAACACTCGGCAGACCTCCGTGCAGCCTCTAGAACACGATAGGATATGTTTTCCATGCTGGCTCAGTTTCTCCTTGCCAGACAGACTGGAAAAGGTTTTGCTAAGATGTAGACGAGAAGAGAGGCTAAAGACGAAGGTACGGTGCTCTGCAGAGCTAAGTACCGGTCCCGGGCCTCTTTCGGCAGAAGCCGCACACCGCAGAGCACTGTGAGCGGCAGAATCGTCTTTGCGCGAAGAAGCAGCTTCTTCGTCTCCGGGAGCCGGAGAGAGCGGCAGCTTCGCAAATGTGATGAAACAAGATGTACAACACTGCCATTGTGTGCGCAACTTGAAAACTGAGAGAAAACAGTACCTGAGCACTCTCCTGCCTTTTCTATTCACATGAACATTGGATTGCAAGCTGTTTTGGACAACTTTCTTTCTCTCCTTCAAAACACTCGGCAAACCCCCTGCAGCCTCTAGAACACGATAGGATATGTTTTCTGTGCTGGCACAGTTTCTCCTTGCCAGACAGAGTGGAAAAGCTTTTTGCTAAGATGTAGACGAGAAGAGAGGCTAAAGACGAAGGTACGGTGCTCTGCAGAGCTAAGCACCGCTCCCGGGCCTCTTTCGGCAGAAGGCGCACACCGCAGAGCACTGTGAGCGGCAGAATCGTCTTTGCGCGAAGAAGCAGCTTCTTCGTCTCCGGGAGCCGGAGAGAGCGGCAGCTTCGCAAATGTGATGAAACAAGCTGTACAACACTGCGATTGTGTGCGCAGCTTGCCAGCTGAGAGAAAACAGTACCTGACCACTCTCCTGCCTTTTCTATTCACATGAACATTCGATTGCAAGCTGTTTTGGACAACTTTCTTTCTCTTCTTGCAAAACACTCGGCAGACCTCCGTGTAGCCTCTAGAACACGATGGGAGATGTTTTTTGTGCTGGCACAGTTTCTCCTTGCCAGACAGAGTGGAAAAGCTTTTTGCTAAGATGTAGACGAGAAGAGAGGCTAAAGACGAAGGTACGGTGCTCTGCAGAGCTAAGCACCGCTGCCGGACCTCTTTCGGCAGAAGGCGCACACCGCAGAGCACTGTGAGCGGCAGAATCGTCTTTGCGCGAAGAAGCAGCTTCTTCGTCTCCGGGAGCCGGAGAGAGCGGCAGCTTCGCAAAGGTGATGAAACAAGCTGTACAACACTGCGATTGTGTGCGCAGCTTGCCATCTCAGATAAAACAGTACCTGAGCACTCTCCTGCCTTTTCTATTCACATGAACATTGGATTGCAAGCTGTTTTTGACAACTTTCTTTCTCTTCTTAGAAAACTCTCGGCAGACCTCCGTGCAGCTCTAGAACACGATGGAAGATGGTTTTTGTGCTGGCAGAGTTTCTCCTTGCCAGACAGAGTGGAAAAGGTTTTGCTAAGATGTAGACGAGAAGAGAGGCTAAAGACGAAGGTACGGTGCTCTGCAGAGCTAAGCACCGCTCCCGGACCTCTTTCGGCGGAAGGCGCACACCGCAGAGCACTGTGAGCGGCAGAATCGTCTTTGCGCGAAGAAGCAGCTTCTTCGTCTCCAGGAGCCGGAGAGAGCGGCAGCTTCGCAAAGGTGATGAAACAAGCTGTACAACACTGCGATTGTGTGCGCAGCTTGCCAACTGAGAGAAAACAGTACCTGAGCACTCTCCAGCCTTTTCTATTTACATGAACATTCGAGTGCAAGCTGTTTTGGACAACTTTCTTTCTCTTCTTGCAAAACACTCGGCAGACCTCCATGCAGCCTCTAGAACACGACGGAAGATGTTTTCTGTGCTGGCACAGTTTCTCCTTGCCAGACAGAGTGGAAAAGCTTTTTGCCAAGATGTAGACGAGAAGAGAGGCTAAAGACGAAGGTACGGTGCTCTGCAGAGCTAAGCACCGCTCCCGGGCCTCTTTCGGCAGAAGCCGCACACCGCAGAGCACTGTGAGCGGCAGAATCGTCTTTGCGCGAAGAAGCAGCTTCTTCGTCTCCGGGAGCCGGAGAGAGCGGCAGCTTCGCAAAGGTGATGAAACAAGCTGTACAACACTGCGATTGTGTGCGCAGCTTGCCAGCTGAGAGAAAACAGTACCTGACCACTCTCCTGCCTTTTCTATTCACATGAACATTCGATTGCAAGCTGTTTGGGACAACTTCCTTTCTCTTCTTACAAAACACTCGGCAGACCTCCGTGCAGCCTCTAGAACACGATGGGAGATGTTTTCTGTGCTGGCAGAGTTTCTCCTTGCCAGACAGAGTGGAAAAGCTTTTTGCTAAGATGTAGACGAGAAGCGAGGCTAAAGACGAAGGTACGGTGCTCTGCAGAGCTAAGCACCGCTCCCGGACCCCTTTCGGCCGAAGGCGCACACCGCAGAGCACTGTGAGCGGCAGAATCGTCTTTGCGCGAAGAAGCAGCTTCTTCGTCTCCGGGAGCCGGAGAGAGCGGCAGCTTCGCAAAGGTGATGAAACAAGCTGTACAACACTGCGATTGTGTGCGCAGCTTTCCAACCGAGAGAAAACAGTACCTGACCACTCTCCTGCCTTTTCTATTCTCATTAACATTCGATTGCAAGCTGTTTTGGACAACTTTCTTTCTCTTCTTGCAAAACACTCGGCAGACCTCCGTGCAGTTTCTAGAACACGATGGGAGATGTTTTTTGTGCTGGCACAGTTTCTCCTTGCCAGACAGAGTGGAAAAGCTTTTTGCTAAGATGTAGACGAGAAGAGAGGCTAAAGACGAAGGTACGGTGCTCTGCAGAGCTAAGCACCGCTCCCGGGCCTCTTTCGGCAGAAGGCGCACACCGCAGAGCACTGTGAGCGGCAGAATCGTCTTTGCGCGAAGAAGCAGCTTCTTCGTCTCTGGGAGCCGGAGAGAGCGGCAACTTCGCAAAGGTGATGAAACAAGCTGTACAACACTGCGATTGTGTGCGCAGCTTGCCAACTGAGAGAAAACAGTACCTGACGTCTCTCCTGCCTTTTCTATTCACACGAACATTCGATTGCAAGCTGTTTTGGACAACTTTCTTTCTCTTCTTACAAAACTCTCGGCAGACCTCCGTGCAGCTCTAGAACACGATGGGAGATGTTTTTTGTGCTGGCACAGTTTCTCCTTGCCAGACAGAGTGGAAAAGCTTTTTGCTAAGATGTAGACGAGAAGAGAGGCTAAAGACGAAGGTACGGTGCTCTGCAGAGCTAAGCACCGCTCCCGGACCTCTTTCGGCAGAAGGCGCACACCGCAGAGCACTGTGAGGGGCTGAATCGTCTTTGCGCGAAGAAGCAGCTTCTTCGTCTCCGGGAGCCGGAGAGAGCGGCAACTTCGCAAAGGTGATGAAACAAGCTGTACAACACTGCGATTGTGTGCACAGCTTGCCAACTGAGAGAAAACAGTACCTGACCCCTCTCCTGCCTTTTCTATTTACATGAATATTCGATTGCAAGCTGTTTTGGACAACTTTCTTTCTCTTCTTGCAAAACACTCGGCAGACCTCCATGCAGCCTCTAGAACACGATGGGAGATGTTTTTTGTGCTGGCACAGTTTCTCCTTGCCAGACAGAGTGGAAAAGCTTTTTGCTAAGATGTAGACGAGAAGAGAGGCTAAAGACGAAGGTACGGTGCTCTGCAGAGCTACGCACCGCTCCCGGACATCTTTCGGGAGAAGGCGCACACCGCAGAGCACTGTGAGCGGCAGAATCGTCTTTGCGCGAAGACGCAGCTTCTTCGTCTCCTGGAGCCGGAGAGCGGCAACTTCGCAAAGGTGATGAAACAAGCTGTACAACACTGCGATTGTGTGCGCAGCTTGCCAACTGTGAGAAAACAGTACCTGAGCACTCTCCTGCCTTTTCTATTCACATGAACATTCGATTGGAAGCTGTTTTGGACAACTTTCTTTCTCTTCTTGCAAAACACTCGGCAAATTCCCTGCAGCCTCTAGAACACGATAGGATATGTTTTCTGTGCTGGCACAGTTTCTCCTTGCCAGACAGAGTGGAAAAGCTTTTTGCTAAGATGTAGACGAGAAGAGAGGCTAAAGACGAAGGTACGGTGCTCTGCAGAGCTAAGCACCGCTCCCGGGCCTCTTTCGGCAGAAGGCGCACACCGCAGAGCACTGTGAGCGGCAGAATCGTCTTTGCGCGAAGAAGCAGCTTCTTCGTCTCCGGGAGCCGGAGAGAGCGGCAACTTCGCAAAGGTGATGAAACAAGTTGTACAACACTGCGATTGTGTGCGCAGCTTGCCAAGTGAGAGAAAACAGTACCTGAGCACTCTCCTGCCTTTTCTATTCACATGAACATTCGAGTGCAAGCTGTTTTGGACAACTTTCTTTCTCTTCTTGCAAAACACTCGGCAGTCCTCCGTGCAGCCTCTAGAACACGATGGGAGATGTTTTCTGTGCTGGCACAGTTTCTCCTTGCCAGACAGAGTGGAAAAGCTTTTTGCTAAGATGTAGACGAGAAGAGAGGCTAAAGACGAAGGTACGGTGCTCTGCAGAGCTAAGCACCGCTCCCGGACATCTTTCGGTAGAAGGCGCACACCGCAGAGCACTGTGAGCGGCAGAATCGTCTTTGCGCGAAGAAGCAGCTTCTTCGTCTCCTGGAGCCGGAGAGCGGCAACTTCGCAAAGGTGATGAAACATGCTGTACAACACTGCGATTGTGTGCGCAGCTTGCCAACTGTGAGAAAACAGTACCTGAGCACTCTCCTGCCTTTTCTATTCACATGAACATTCGATTGCAAGCTGTTTTGGACAACTTTCTTTCTCTTCTTGCAAAACACTCGGCAGACCTCCGTGCAGCCTCTAGAACACGATAGGATATATTTTCCATGCTGGCACAGTTTCTCCTTGCCAGGCAGACTGGAAAAGATTTTGCTAAGATGTAGACGAGAAGAGAGGCTAAAGACGAAGGTACGGTGCTCTGCAGAGCTAAGTACCGCTCCCGGGCCTCTTTCGGCAGAAGGCGCACACCGCAGAGCACTGTGAGCGGCAGAATCGTCTTTGCGCGAAGAAGCAGCTTCTTCGTCTCCGGGAGCCGGAGAGAGCGGCAGCTTCGCAAAGGTGATGAAACAAGCTGTACAACACTGCGATTGTGTGCCCAGCTTGAAAACTGAGAGAAAACAGTACCTGACCACTCTCCTGCCTTTTCTATTCACATGAACATTCGATTGCAAGCTGTTTTGGACAACTTTCTTTCTCTTCTTTCAAAACACTCGGCAAACACCCTGCAGCCTCTAGAACACGATAGGATATGTTTTCTGTGCTGGCACAGTTTCTCCTTGCCAGACAGAGTGGAAAAGCTTTTTGCTAAGATGTAGACGAGAAGAGAGGCTAAAGACGAAGGTACGGTGCTCTGCAGAGCTAAGCACCGCTCCCGGACCTCTTTCGGCAGAAGGCGCACACCGCAGAGCACTGTGAGCGGCAGAATCGTCTTTGCGCGAAGAAGCATCTTCTTCGTCTCCGGGAGCCGGAGAGAGCGGCAACTTCGCAAAGGTGATGAAACAAGCTGTACAACACTGCGATTGTGTGCGCAGCTTGAAAACTGAGAGAAAACAGTACCTGACCACTCTCCTGCCTTTTCTATTCACATGAACATTCGATTGCAAGCTGTTTTGGACAACTTTCTTTCTCTTCTTGCAAAACACTCGGCAGTCCTCCGTGCAGCCTCTAGAACACGACGGAAGATGTTTTCTGTGCTGGCACAGTTTCTCCTTTCCAGAGAGAGTGGAAAAGCTTTTTGCTAAGATGTAGACGAGAAGAGAGGCTAAAGACGAAGGTACGGTGCTCTGCAGAGCTAAGCACCGCTCCCGGACCTCTTTCGGCAGAAGGCGCACACCGCAGAGCACTGTGAGCGGCAGAATCGTCTTTGCGCGAAGAAGCAGCTTCTTTGTCTCCGGGAGCCGGAGAGAGCGGCAACTTCGCAAAGGTGATGAAACAAGCTGTACAACACTGCGATTGTGTGCACAGCTTGCCAACTGAGAGAAAACAGTACCTGACCACTCTCCTGCCTTTTCTATTTACATGAATATTCGATTGCAAGCTGTTTTGGACAACTTTCTTTCTCTTCTTGCAAAACACTCGGCAGACCTCCATGCAGCCTCTAGAACACGATGGGAGATGTTTTTTGTGCTGACAGAGTTTCTCCTTGCCAGACAGAGTGGAAAAGCTTTTTGCTAAGATGTAGACGAGAAGAGAGGCTAAAGACGAAGGTACGGTGCTCTGCAGAGCTACGCACCGCTCCCGGACATCTTTCGGCAGAAGGCGCACACCGCAGAGCACTGTGAGCGGCAGAATCGTCTTTGCGCGAAGACGCAGCTTCTTCGTCTCCTGGAGCCGGAGAGCGGCAACTTCGCAAAGGTGATGAAACAAGCTGTAGAACACTGCGATTGTGTGCGCAGCTTGCCAACTGTGAGAAAACAGTACCTGAGCACTCTCCTGCCTTTTCTATTCACATGAACATTCGATTGCAAGCTGCTTTGGACAACTTTCTTTCTCTTCTTGCAAAACACTCGGCAGACCTCCGTGCAGCCTCTAGAACACGATAGGATATGTTTTCCATGCTGGCACAGTTTCTCCTTGCCAGACAGACTGGAAAAGATTTTGCTAAGATGTAGACGAGAAGAGAGGCTAAAGACGAAGGTACGGTGCTCTGCAGAGCTAAGTACCTCTCCCGGGCCTCTTTCGGCAGAAGCCGCACACCGCAGAGCACTGTGAGCGGCAGAATCGTCTTTGCGCGAAGAAGCATCTTCTTCGTCTCCGGGAGCCGGAGAGAGCGGCAGCTTCGCAAAGGTGATGAAACAAGCTGTACAACACTGCGATTGTGTGCGCAGCTTGAAAACTGAGAGAAAACAGTACCTGACCACTCTCCTGCCTTTTCTATTCACATAAACATTCGATTGGAAGCTGTTTTGGACAACTTTCTTTCTCTTCTTGCAAAACACTCGGCAAATTCCCTGCAGCCTCTAGAACACGATAGGATATGTTTTCTGTGCTGGCAGAGTTTCTCCTTGCCAGACAGAGTGGAAAAGCTTTTTGCTAAGATGTAGACGAGAAGCGAGGCTAAAGACGAAGGTACGGTGCTCTGCAGAGCTACGCACCGCTCCCGGACCTCTTTCGGCAGAAGGCGCACACTGCAGAGCACTGTGAGCGGCAGAATCGTCTTTGCGCGAAGAAGCAGCTTCTTCGCCTCTGGGAGCCGAAGAGAGCGGCAACTTCGCAAAGGTGATGAAACAAGCTGTACAACACTGCGATTGTGTGCGCAGCTTGCCAGCTGAGTGAAAACAGTACCTGACCCCTCTCCTGCCTTTTCTATTCACATGAACATTCGATTGGAAGCTGTTTTGGACAACTTTCTTTCTCTTCTTGCAAGACACTCGGCAGACCTCCGTGCAGCCTCTAGAACACGATAGGATATGTTTTCTGTGCTGGCACAGTTTCTCCATGCCAGACAGAGTGGAAAAGCTTTTTGCTAAGATGTAGACGAGAAGAGAGGCTAAAGACGAAGGTACGGTGCTCTGCAGAGCTAAGCACCGCTCCCGGACCTCTTTCGGCAGAAGGCGCACACCGCAGAGCACTGTGAGCGGCAGAATCGTCTTTGCGCGAAGAAGCAGCTTCTTCGTCTCCGGGAGCCGGAGAGAGCGGCAACTTCGCAAAGGTGATGAAAAAAGCTGTACAACACTGCGATTGTGTGCGCAGCATGCCAACTGAGAGAAAACAGTACCTGACCACTCTCCTGCCTTTGTATTCATATGGACATTGGATTGCAAGCTGTTTTGGACAACTTTCTTTCTCTTCTTGCAAAACACTCGGCAGACCTCCGTGCAGCCTCTAGAACACGATGGGAGATGTTTTCTGTGCTGGCAGAGTTTCTCCTTGCCAGACAGAGTGGAAAAGCTTTTTGCTAAGATGTAGACGAGAAGAGAGGCTAAAGACGAAGGTACGGTGCTCTGCAGAGCTAAGCACCGCTCCCGGGCCTCTTTCGGCAGAAGGCGCACACCGCAGAGCACTGTGAGCGGCAGAATCGTCTTTGCGCGAAGATGCAGCTGCTTCGTCTCCGGGAGCCGGAGAGAGCGGCAACTTCGCAAAGGTGATGAAACAAGCTGTACAACACTGCGATTGTGTGCGCAGCTTGCCAGCTGAGAGAAAACAGTACCTGAGCACTCTCCTGCCTTTTCTATTCACATGAACATTCGATTGGAAGCTGTTTTGGACAACTTTCTTTCTCTTCTTGCAAAACACTCGGCAGACCTCCGTGCAGCCTCTAGAACACGATAGGATATGTTTTCCATGCTGGCTCAGTTTCTCCTTGCCAGACAGACTGGAAAAGGTTTTGCTAAGATGTAGACGAGAAGAGAGGCTAAAGACGAAGGTACGGTGCTCTGCAGAGCTAAGTACCGCTCCCGGGCCTCTTTCGGCAGAAGCCGCACACCGCAGAGCACTGTGAGCGGCAGAATCGTCTTTGCGCGAAGAAGCAGCTTCTTCGTCTCCGGGAGCCGGAGAGAGCGGCAGCTTCGCAAAGGTGATGAAACAAGCTGTACAACACTGCGATTGTGTGCGCAGCTTGAAAACTGAGAGAAAACAGTACCTGAGCACTCTCCTGCCTTTTCTATTCACATGAACATTGGATTGCAAGCTGTTTTGGACAACTTTCTTTCTCTTCTTGCAAAACACTCGGCAAAACCCCTGCAGCCTCTAGAACTCGATAGGATATGTTTTCTGTGCTGGCACAGTTTCTCCTTGCCAGACAGAGTGGAAAAGCTTTTTGCTAAGATGTAGACGAGAAGCGAGGCTAAAGACGAAGGTACGGTGCTCTGCAGAGCTAAGCACCGCTCCCGGACATCTTTCGGCAGAAGGCGCACACCGCAGAGCACTGTGAGCGGCAGAATCGTCTTTGCGCGAAGAAGCAGCTTCTTCGTCTCCGGGAGCCGGAGTGAGCGGCAACTTCGCAAAGGTGATGAAACAAGCTGTACAACACTGCGATTGTGTGCGCAGCTTGCCAACCGAGAGAAAACAGTACCTGACCACTCTCCTGCCTTTTCTATTCACATCAATATTCGATTGGAATCTGTTTTGGACAACTTTCTTTCTCTTCTTGCAAAACACTCGGCAGACCTCCGTGTAGCCTCTAGAACACGATGAGAGATGTTTTTGTGCTGGCCCAGTTTCTCCTTGCCAGAGAGAGTGGAAAAGCTTTTTGCTAAGATGTAGACGAGAAGAGAGGCTAAAGACGAAGGTACGGTGCTCTGCAGAGCTAAGCACCGCTCCCGGACGTCTTTCGGCAGAAGCCGCACACCGCAGAGCACTGTGAGCGGCAGAATCGTCTTGGCGCGAAGAAGCAGCTTCTTCGTCTCCGGGAGCCGGAGAGAGCGGCAACTTCGCAAAGGTGATGAAACAAGCTGTACAACACTGCGATTGTGTGCGCAGCTTGCCATCTCAGATAAAACAGTACCTGAGCACTCTCCTGCCTTTTCTATTCACATGAACATTGGATTGCAAGCTGTTTTTGACAACTTTCTTTCTCTTCTTCCAAAACACTCGGCAGACCTCCATGCAGCCTCTAGAACACGATGGGAGATGTTTTTTGTGCTGGCACAGTTTCTCCTTGCCAGACAGAGTGGAAAAGCTTTTTGCTAAGATGTAGACGAGAAGAGAGGCTAAAGACGAAGGTACGGTGCTCTGCAGAGCTACGCACCGCTCCCGGACATCTTTCGGCAGAAGGCGCACACCGCAGAGCACTGTGAGCGGCAGAATCGTCTTTGCGCGAAGAAGCAGCTTCTTCGTCTCCTGGAGCCGGAGAGCGGCAACTTCGCAAAGGTGATGAAACATGCTGTACAACACTGCGATTGTGCGCGCAGCTTGCCAACTGTGAGAAAACAGTACCTGAGCACTCTCCTGCCTTTTCTATTCACATGAACATTCGATTGCAAGCTGTTTTGGACAACTTTCTTTCTCTTCTTGCAAAACACTCGGCAGACCTCCGTGCAGCCTCTAGAACACGATAGGATATATTTTCCGTGCTGGCACAGTTTCTCCTTGCCAGGCAGACTGGAAAAGATTTTGCTAAGATGTAGACGAGAAGAGAGGCTAAAGACGAAGGTACGTTGCTCTGCAGAGCTAAGTACCGCTCCCGGGCCTCTTTCGGCAGAAGGCGCACACCGCAGAGCACTGTGAGCGGCAGAATCGTCTTTGCGCGAAGAAGCAGCTTCTTCGTCTCCGGGAGCCGGAGAGAGCGGCAGCTTCGCAAAGGTGATGAAACAAGATGTACAACACTGCGATTGTGTGCGCAGCTTGAAAACTGAGAGAAAACAGTACCTGACCACTCTCCTGCCTTTTCTATTCACATGAACATTCGATTGCAAGCTGTTTTGGACAACTTTCTTTCTCTTCTTTCAAAACACTCGGCAAACACCCTGCAGCCTCTAGAACACGATAGGATATGTTTTCTGTGCTGGCAGAGTTTCTCCTTGCCAGACAGAGTGGAAAAGCTTTTTGCTAAGATGTAGACGAGAAGAGAGGCTAAAGACGAAGGTACGGTGCTCTGCAGAGCTAAGTACCGCTCCCGGGCCTCTTTCGGCAGAAGCCGCACACCGCAGAGCACTGTGAGCGGCACAATCGTCTTTGCGCGAAGAAGCAGCTTCTTCGTCTCCGGGAGCCGGAGAGAGCGGCAGCTTCGCAAAGGTGATGAAACAAGCTGTACAACACTGCGATTGTGTGCGCAGCTTGCCAGCTGAGAGAAAACAGTACCTGACCACTCTCCTGCCTTTTCTATTCACATGAACATTCGATTGCAAGCTGTTTGGGACAACTTTCTTTCTCTTCTTGCAAAACACTCGGCAGACCTCCGTGCAGTTTCTAGAACACGATGGGAGATGTTTTTTGTGCTGGCACAGTTTCTCCTTGCCAGACAGAGTGGAAAATCTTTTTGCTAAGATGTAGACGAGAAGAGAGGCTAAAGACGAAGGTACGGTGCTCTGCAGAGCTAAGTACCGCTCCCGGGCCTCTTTCGGCAGAAGGCGCACACCGCAGAGCACTGTGAGCGGCAGAATCGTCTTTGCGCGAAGAAGCAGCTTCTTCGTCTCTGGGAGCCGGAGAGAGCGGCAACTTTGCAAAGGTGATGAAACAAGCTGTACAACACTGCGATTGTGTGCGCAGCTTGCCAACTGAGAGAAAACAGTACCTGACGTCTCTCCTGCCTTTTTTATTCACACGAACATTCGATTGCAAGCTGTTTTGGACAACTTTCTTTCTCTTCTTACAAAACTCTCGGCAGACCTCCGGTCAGCTCTAGAACACGATGGGAGATGTTTTTTGTGCTGGCACAGTTTCTCCTTGCCAGACAGAGTGGAAAAGCTTTTTGCTAAGATGTAGACGAGAAGAGAGGCTAAAGACGAAGGTACGGTGCTCTGCAGAGCTAAGCACCGCTCCCGGACCTCTTTCGGCAGAAGGCGCACACCGCAGAGCACTGTGAGCGGCAGAATCGTCTTTGCGCGAAGAAGCAGCTTCTTCGTCTCCGGGAGCCGGAGAGAGCGGCAACTTCGCAAAGGTGATGAAACAAGCTGTACAACACTGCGATTGTGTGCACAGCTTGCCAACTGAGAGAAAACAGTACCTGACCCCTCTCCTGCCTTTTCTATTTACATGAATATTCGATTGCAAGCTGTTTTGGACAACTTTCTTTCTCTTCTTGCAAAACACTCGGCAGACATCCATGCAGCCTCTAGAACACGATGGGAGATGTTTTTTGTGCTGGCACAGTTTCTCCTTGCCAGACAGAGTGGAAAAGCTTTTTGCTAAGATGTAGACGAGAAGAGAGGCTAAAGACGAAGGTACGGTGCTCTGCAGAGCTACGCACCGCTCCCGGACATCTTTCGGCAGAAGGCGCACACCGCAGAGCACTGTGAGCGGCAGAATCGTCTTTGCGCGAAGACGCAGCTTCTTCGTCTCCTGGAGCCGGAGAGCGGCAACTTCGCAAAGGTGATGAAACAAGCTGTAGAACACTGCGATTGTGTGCGCAGCTTGCCAACTGTGAGAAAACAGTACCTGAGCACTCTCCTGCCTTTTCTATTCACATGAACATTCGATTGCAAGCTGTTTTGGACAACTTTCTTTCTCTTCTTGCAAAACACTCGGCAGACCTCCGTGCAGCCTCTAGAACACGATAGGATATGTTTTCCATGCTGGCACAGTTTCTCCTTGCCAGACAGACAGGAAAAGATTTTGCTAAGATGTAGACGAGAAGAGAGGCTAAAGACGAAGGTACGGTGTTCTGCAGAGCTAAGCACCGCTCCCGGACCTCTTTCGGCAGAAGGCGCACACCGCAGAGCACTGTGAGCGGCAGAATCGTCTTTGCGCGAAGAAGCAGCTTCTTCGTCTCCGGGAGCCGGAGAGAGCGGCAGCTTCGCAAAGGTGATGAAACAAGATGTACAACACTGCGATTGTGTGCGCAGCTTGCCAACTGAGAGAAAACAGTACCTGAGCACTCTCCTGCCTTTTCTATTCACATGAACATTCGATTGCAAGCTGTTTTGGACAACTTTCTTTCTCTTCTTGCAAAACACTCGGCAGACCTCCGTGCAGCTTCTAGAACACGATGGGAGATGTTTTCTGTTCTGGCAGAGTTTCTCCTTGCCAGACAGAGTGGAAAAGCTTTTTGCTAAGATGTAGACGAGAAGAGAGGCTAAAGACGAAGGTACGGTGCTCTGCAGAGCTAAGCACCGCTCCCGGACCTCTTTCGGCAGAAGGCGCACACCGCAGAGCACTGTGAGCGGCAGAATCGTCTTTGCGCGAAGAAGCAGCTTCTTCGTCTCCGGGAGCCGGAGAGAGCGGCAACTTCGCAAAGGTGATGAAACAAGCTGTACAACACTGCGATTGTGTGCGCAGCTTTCCAACCGAGAGAAAACAGTACCTGAGCACTCTCCTGCCTTTTCTATTCACATGAACATTCGAGTGCAAGCTGTTTTGGACAACTTTCTTTCTCTTCTTGCAAAACACTCGGCAGTCCTCCGTGCAGCCTCTAGAACACGATGGAAGATGTTTTCTGTGCTGGCACAGTTTCTCCTTGCCAGACAGAGTGGAAAAGCTTTTTGCTAAGATGTAGACGAGAAGAGAGGCTAAAGACGAAGGTACGGTGCTCTGCAGAGCTAAGCACCGCTCCCGGGCCTCTTTCGGCAGAAGGCGCACACCGCAGAGCACTGTGAGCGGCAGAATCGTCTTTGCGCGAAGAAGCATCTTCTTCGTCTCCGGGAGCCGGAGAGAGCGGCAACTTCGCAAAGGTGATGAAACAATCTGTACAACACTGCGATTGTGTGCGCAGCTTGAAAACTGAGAGAAAACAGTACCTGAGCACTCTCCTGCCTTTTCTATTCACATGAACATTGGATTGGAAGCTGTTTTGGACAACTTTATTTCTCTTCTTACAAAACACTCGGCAGACCGCCGTGCAGCCTCTAGAACACGATGGGAGATGTTTTCTGTGCTGGCAGAGTTTCTCCTTGCCAGACAGAGTGGAAAAGCTTTTTGCTAAGATGTAGACGAGAAGCGAGGCTAAAGACGAAGGTACGGTGCTCTGCAGAGCTACGCACCGCTCCCGGACCTCTTTCGGCAGAAGGCGCACACCGCAGAGCACTGTGAGCGGCAGAATCATCTTTGTACGAAGAAGCAGCTTCTTCGTCTCCGGGAGCCGGAGAGAGCGGCAACTTCGCAAAGGTGATGAAACAAGCTGTACAACACTGCGATTGTGTGCGCAGCTTGCCAGCTGAGAGAAAACAGTACCTGACCCCTCTCCTGCCTTTTCTATTTACATGAACATTCGATTGGAAGCTGTTTTGGACAACTTTCTTTCTCTTCTTGCAAGACACTCGGCAGACCTCCGTGCAGCCTCTAGAACACGATAGGATATGTTTTCTGTGCTGGCACAGTTTCTCCATGCCAGACAGAGTGGAAAAGCTTTTTGCTAAGATGTAGACGAGAAGAGAGGCTAAAGACGAAGGTACGGTGCTCTGCAGAGCTAAGCACCGCTCCCGGACCTCTTTCGGCAGAAGGCGCACACCGCAGAGCACTGTGAGCGGCAGAATCGTCTTTGCGCGAAGAAGCAGCTTCTTCGTCTCCGGGAGCCGGAGAGAGCGGCAACTTCGCAAAGGTGATGAAACAAGCTGTACAACACTGCCATTGTGTGCGCAGCTTGCCAACTGAGAGAAAACAGTACCTGACCACTCTCCTGCCTTTTGTATTCATATGGACATTTGATTGCAAGCTGTTTTGGACAACTTTCTTTCTCTTCTTTCAAAACACTCGGCAGACCTCCGTGCAGCCTCTGGAACACGATGGGAGATGTTTTCTGTGCTGGCACAGTTTCTCATGCCAGACAGAGTGGGAAAGCTTTTTGCTAAGATGTAGACGAGAAGAGAGGCTAAAGACGAAGGTACGGTGCTCTGCAGAGCTAAGCACCGCTCCCGGGCCTCTTTCGGCAGAAGGCGCACACCGCAGAGCACTGTGAGCGGCAGAATCGTCTTTGCGCGAAGATGCAGCTGCTTCGTCTCCGGGAGCCGGAGAGAGCGGCAACTTCGCAAAGGTGATGAAACAAGCTGTACAACACTGCGATTGTGTGCGCAGCTTGCCAGCTGAGAGAAAACAGTACCTGAGCACTCTCCTGCCTTTTCTATTCACATGAACATTCGATTGGAAGCTGTTTTGGACAACTTTCTTTCTCTTCTTGCAAAACACTCGGCAGTCCTCCGTGCAGCCTCTAGAACACGATGGGAGATGTTTTCTGTGCTGGTACAGTTTCTCCTTGCCAGACAGAGTGGAAAAGCTTTTTGCTAAGATGTAGACGAGAAGAGAGGCTAAAGACGAAGGTACGGTGCTCTGCAGAGGTACGCACCGCTCCCGGGCCTCTTTCGGCAGAAGCCGCACACCGCAGAGCACTGTGAGGGGCAGAATCGTCTTTGCGCGAAGAAGCAGCTTCTTCGTCTCCGGGAGCCGGAGAGAGCGGCAACTTCGCAAAGGTGATGAAACAAGCTGTACAACACTGCGATTGTGTGCGCAGCTTGCCAGCTGAGAGAAAACAGTACCTGACCACTCACCTACCTTTTCTATTCACGTGAACATTCGATTGCAAGCTGTTTTGGACAACTTTCTTTCTCTTCTTGCAAAACACTCGGCAGACCTCCGTGCAGCCTCTAGAACACGATGGGAGATGTTTTCTGTGCTGGCACAGTTTCTCCTTGCCAGACCGAGTGGAAAAGCTTTTTGCTAAGATGTAGACGAGAAGAGAGGCTAAAGACGAAGGTACGGTGCTCTGCAGAGCTAAGCACCGCTCCCGGGCCTCTTTCGGCAGAAGGTGCACACCGCCGAGCACTGTGAGCGGCAGAATCGTCTTTGCGCGAAGAAGCAGCTTCTTCGTCTCCGGGAGCCGGAGAGAGCGGCAACTTCGCAAAGGTGATGAAACAAGCTGTACAACACTGCGATTGTGTGCGCAGCTTGAAAACTGAGAGAAAACAGTACCTGAGCACTCTCCTGCCTTTTCTATTCACATGAACATTGGATTGCAAGCTGTTTTGGACAACTTTCTTTCTCTTCTTGCAAAACACTCGGCAGACCTCCGTGCAGCCTCTAGAACACGATGGGAGATGTTTTTTGTGCTGGCAGAGTTTCTCCTTGCCAGACAGAGTGGAAAAGATTTTTGCTAAGATGTAGACGAGAAGAGAGGCTAAAGACGAAGGTACGGTGCTCTGCAGAGCTAAGCACCGCTGCCGGACCTCTTTCGGCAGAAGCCGCACACCGCAGAGCACTGTGAGCGGCAGAATCGTCTTTGCACGAAGAAGCAGCTTCTTCGTCTCCGGGAGCCGGAGAGAGCGGCAGCTTCGCAAAGGTGATGAAACAAGCTGTACAACACTGCGATTGTGTGCGCAGCTTGAAAACTGAGAGAAAACAGTACCTGAGCACTCTCCTGCCTTTTCTATTCACATGAACATTCGATTGGAAGCTGTTTTGGACAACTTTCTATCTCTTCTTGCAAAACAATCGGCAGACCTCCGTGCAGCCTCTAGAACACGATAGGAGATGTTTTTTGTGCTGGCACAGTTTCTCCTTGCCAGACAGAGTGGAAAAGCTTTTTGCTAAGATGTAGACGAGAAGAGAGGCTAAAGACGAAGGTACGGTGCTCTGCAGAGCTAAGCACTGCTCCCGGACCTCTTTCGGCAGAAGGCGCACACCGCAGAGCACTGTGAGCGGCAGAATCGTCTTTGCGCGAGGAAGCAGCTTCTTCGTCTCCGGGAGCCGGAGAGAGTGGCACCTTCGCAAAGGTGATGAAACAAGCTGTACAACACTGCGATTGTGTGCGCAGCTTGCCAACTGAGAGAAAACAGTACCTGACCACTCTCCTGCCTTTTCTATTCACATGAACATTCGATTGGAAGCTGTTTTGGACAACTTCCTTTCTCTTCTTGCAAAACACTCGGCAGACCTCCGTGCAGCCTCTAGAACACGATGGGAGATGTTTTCTGTGCTGGCAGAGTTTCTCCTTGCCAGACAGAGTGGAAAAGCTTTTTGCTAAGATGTAGACGAGAAGAGAGGCTAAAGACGAAGGTATGGTGCTCTGCAGAGCTAAGCACCGCTCCCGGGCCTCTTTCGGCAGAAGCCGCACACCGCAGAGCACTGTGAGCGGCAGAATCGTCTTTGCGCGAAGAAGCAGCTTCTTCGTCTCCAGGAGCCGGAGAGAGCGGCAACTTCGCAAAGGTGATGAAACAAGCTGTACAACACTGCGATTGTGTGCGCAGCTTGAAAACTGAGAGAAAACAGTACCTGACGTCTCTCCTGCATTTTCTATTCACATGAACATTCGATTGCAAGCTGTTTTGGACAACTTTCTTTCTCTTCTTGCAAAACACTCGGCAGACCTCCGTGCAGCCTGTAGAACACGATGGGAGATGTTTTCTGTGCTGGCACAGTTTCTCCTTGCCAGACAGAGTGGAAAAGCTTTTTGCTAAGATGTAGACGAGAAGAGAGGCTAAAGACGAAGGTACGGTGCTCTGCAGAGCAAAGCACCGCTTCAGGGCCTCTTTCGACTGAAGACACACACTGCAGAGCACTGTGAGCGGCAGAATCGTCTTTGCGCGAAGAAGCAGCTTCTTCGTCTCCGGGAGCCGGAGAGAGCGGCAGCATCGCAAAGGTGATAAAAAAACCCGTACAACACTGCGATTGTGTGCGCAGCTTTCCAACCGAGAGAAAACAGTACCTGACCACTCTCCTGCTTTTTCTATTCACATGAACATTGGATTGCAAGCTGTTTTGGACAACTTTCTTTCACTTCTTGCAAAACACTCGGCAGACCTCTGTGCAGCCTGTAGAACACGATGGGAGATGTTTTCTGTGCTGGCACAGTTTCTCCTTGCCAGACAGAGTGGAAAAGCTTTTTGCTAAGATGTAGACGAGAAGAGAGGCTAAAGACGAAGGTACGGTGCTCTGCAGAGCTAAGCACCGCTCCCGGGCCTCTTTCGGCAGAAGGCGCACACTGCAGAGCACTGTGAGCGGCAGAATTGTCTTTGCGCGAAGAAGCAGCTTCTTCGTCTCCGGGAGCCGGAGAGAGCGGCAACTTCGCAAAGGTGATGAAACAAGCTGTACAACACTGCCATTGTGTGCGCAGCTTGCCAGCTGAGAGAAAACAGTACCTGACCACTCTCCTGCCTTTTCTATTCACATGAACATTCGATTGCAAGCTGTTTTGGACAACTTTCTTTCTCTTCTTGCAAAACACTCGGCAGACCTCCGTGCAGCCTCTAGAACACGATGGGAGATGTTTTTTGTGCTGGCACAGTTTCTCCTTGCCAGACAGAGTGGAAAAGCTTTTTGCTAAGATGTAGACGAGAAGAGAGTCTAAAGACGAAGGTACGGTGCTCTGCAGAGCTACGCACTGCCCCCGGACATCTTTCGGCAGAAGGCGCACACCGCAGAGCACTGTGAGCGGCAGAATCGTCTTTGCGCGAAGAAGCAGCTTCTTCGTCTCCGGGAGCCGGAGAGAGTGGCAACTTCGCAAAGGTGATGAAACAAGCTGTACAACACTGCGATTGTGTGCGCAGCTTGAAAACTGAGAGAAAACAGTACCTGAGCACTCTCCTGCCTTTTCTATTCACATGAACATTCGATTGCAAGCTGTTTGGACAACTTTCTTTCTCTTCTTGCAAAACACTCGGCAGACCTCCGTGCAGCCTCTAGAACATGATGGGAGATGTTTTCTGTGCTGGCAGAGTTTCTCCTTGCCAGACAGAGTGGAAAAGCTTTTTGCTAAGATGTAGAGGAGAAGAGAGGCTAAAGACGAAGGTACGGTGCTCTGCAGAGCTAAGCACCGCTCCCAGGACTCTTTCGGCAGAAGGCGCACACCGCAGAGCACTGTGAGCGGCAGAATCGTCTTTGCGCGAAGAAGCAGCTTCTTCGTCTCCGGGACCCGGAGAGTGCGGCCGCTTCGCAAAGGTGATGAAACACGCTGTACAACACTGCGATTGTGTGCGCAGCTCGAAAACTGAGAGAAAACAGTACCTGACGACTCTCCTGCCTTTTCTATTCACATGAACATTCGATTGCAAGCTGTTTTGGACAACTTTCTTTCACTTCTTGCAAAACACTCGGCAGACCTCCGTGCAGCCTCTAGAACACGATGGGAGATGTTTTCTGTGCTGGCAGAGTTTCTCCTTGCCAGACAGAGTGGAAAAGCTTTTTGCTAAGATGTAGACGAGAAGAGAGGCTAAAGACGAAGGTACGGTGCTCTGCAGAGCTAAGCACCGCTCCCGGGCCTCTTTCGGCAGAAGCCGCACACCGCAGAGCACTGTGAGCGGCAGAATCGTCTTTGCGCGAAGAAGCAGCTTCTTCGTCTCCGGGAGCCGGAGAGAGCGGCAACTTCGCAAAGGTGATGAAACAAGCTGTACAACACTGCGATTGTGTGCGCAGCTTGAAAACTGAGAGAAAACAGTACCTGAGCACTCTCCTGCCTTTTCTATTCACATGAACATTCGATTGCAAGCTGTTTTGGACAACTTTCTTTCTCTTCTTGCAAAACACTCGGCAGACCTCCGTGCAGCCTCTAGAACACGATGGAAGATGTATTTGGTTCTGGCACAGTTTCTCCTTGCCAGACAGAGTGGAAAAGCTTTTTGCTAAGATGTAGACGAGAAGCGAGGCTAAAGACGAAGGTACGGTGCTCTGCAGAGCTAAGCACCGCTCCCGGACCTCTATCGGCAGAAGGCGCACACCGCAGAGCACTGTGAGCGGCAGAATCGTCTTGGCGCGAAGAAGCAGCTGCTTCGTGTCCGGGAGCCGGAGAGCGGCAGCTTCGCAAAGGTGATGAAACAAGCTGTACAACACTGCCATTGTGTGCGCAGCTTACCAACTGAGAGAAAACAGTACCTGACGTCTCTCCTGCCTTTTCTATTCACATGAACATTCGATTGCAAGCTGTTTTGGACAACTTTCTTTCTCTTCTTGCAAAACACTCGGCAGACCTCCGTGCAGCCTGTAGAACACGATGGGAGATGTTTTCTCTGCTGGCACAGTTTGTCCTTGCCAGACAGAGTGGAAAAGCTTTTTGCTAAGATGTAGACGAGAAGAGAGGCTAAAGACTAAGGTACGGTGCTCTGCAGAGATAAGCACCGCTTCAGGGCCTCTTTCGACTGAAGACACACACTGCAGAGCACTGTGAGCGGCAGAATCGTCTTTGCGCGAAGAAGCAGCTTCTTCGTCTCCGGGAGCCGGAGAGAGCGGCAGCTTCGCAAAGGGGATAAAACAACCCGTACAACACTGCGATTGTGTGCGCAGCTTTCCAACCGAGAGAAAACAGTACCTGACCACTCTCCTGCCTTTTCTATTCACATGAACATTCGATTGCAAGCTGTTTTGGACAACTTTCTTTCTCTTCCTGCAAAACACTCGGCAGACCTCCGTGCAGCCTCTAGAACACGATGGGAGATGTTTTTTGTGCTGGCACAGTTTCTCCTTGCCAGACAGAGTGGAAAAGCTTTTTGCTAAGATGTAGAGGAGAAGAGAGGCTAAAGACGAAGGTACGGTGCTCTGCAGAGCTAAGCACCGCTCCCGGGCCTGTTTCGGCAGAAGGCGCACACCGCAGAGCACTGTGAGCGGCAGAATCGTCTTTGCGCGAAGAAGCAGCTTCTTCGTCTCCGGGAGCCGGAGAGAGCGGCAACTTCGCAAAGGTGATGAAACAAGCTGTACAACACTGCGATTGTGTGCGCAGCTTGCCAACTGAGAGAAAACAGTACCTGAGCACTCTCCTGCCTTTTCTATTCACATGAACATTCGATTGCCAGCTGTTTTGGACAACTTTCTTTCTCTTCTTTCAAAACACTCGGCAGACATCCGCGCAGCCTCTAGAACACGATAGGATATGTTTTTTGTGCTGGCACAGTTTCTCCTTGCCAGACAGAGTGGAAAAGCTTTTAGCTAAGATGTAGACGAGAAGAGAGGCTAAAGACGAAGGTACGGTGCTCTGCAGAGCTAAGCACTGCTCCCGGACCTCTTTCGGCAGAAGGCGCACACCGCAGAGCACTGTGAGCGGCAGAATCATCTTTGCGCGAAGAAGCAGCTTCTTCGTCTCCTGGAGACGGAGAGAGCGGCAACTTCGCAAAGGTGATGAAATTAGCTGTACAACACTGCGATTGTGTGCGCAGCGTGCCAACTGAGAGAAAACAGTACCTGACCACTCTCCTGCCTTTTCTATTCACATGAACATTCGAGTGCAAGCTGTTTTGGACAACTTTCTTTCACTTCTTGCAAAACACTCGGCAGACCTCCGTGCAGCCTCTAGAACACGATGGGAGATGTTTTCTGTGCTGGCACAGTTTCTCCTTGCCAGACAGAGTGGAAAAGCTTTTTGCTAAGATGTAGACGAGAAGAGAGGCTAAAGACGAAGGTACGGTGCTCTGCAGAGCTAAGCACCGCTCCCGGTCCTCTTTCGGCAGAAGGCGCACACCGCAGAGCACTGTGAGCGGCAGAATCGTCTTTGCGCGAAGAAGCAGCTTCTTCGTCTCCGGGAGCTGGAGAGAGCGGCAACTTCGCAAAGGTGATGAAACAAGCTGTACAACACTGCGATTGTGTGCGCAGCTTGCAAACTGAGAGAAAACAGTACCTGAGCACTCTCCTGCCTTTTCTATTCACATGAACATTGGATTGCAAGCTGTTTTGGACAACTTTCTTTCACTTCTTGCAAAACACTCGGCAGACCTCCGTGCAGCCTCTAGAACACGAAGGGAGATGTTTTCTGTGCTGGCACAGTTTCTCCTTGCCAGACAGAGTGGAAAAGGTTTTTGCTAATATGTAGACGAGAAGAGAGGCTAAAGACGAAGGTACGGTGCTCTGCAGAGCTAAGCACCGCTCCCGGGCCTCTTTCGGCAGAAGCCGCACACCGCAGAGCACTGTGAGCGGCAGAATCGTCTTTGCGCGAAGAAGCAGCTTCTTCGTCTCCGGGAGCCGGAGAGAGTGGCAACTTCGCAAAGGTGATGAAACAAGCTGTACAACACTGCGATTGTGTGCGCAGCTTGCCAGCTGAGAGAAAACAGTACCTGACCACTCACCTACCTTTTCTATTCACATGAACATTCGATTGCAAGCTGTTTTGGACAACTTTATTTCTCTTCTTGCAAAACACTCGGCAGACTTCCGTGCAGCCTCTAGAACACGATGGGAGATGTTTTCTGTGCTGGCACAGTTTCTCCTTGCCAGACAGAGTGGAAAAGCTTTTTGCTAAGATGTAGACGAGAAGAGAGGCTAAAGACGAAGGTACGGTGCTCTGCAGAGCTACGCACCGCCCCCGGACATCTTTCGGCAGAAGGCGCACACCGCATAGCACGGTGAACGGCAGAATCGTCTTTGCGCGAAGAAGCAGCTTCTTCGTCTCCGGGAGCCGGAGAGCGGCAACTTCGCAAAAGTGATGAAACAAGCTGTACAACACTGCGATTGTGTGCGCAGCTTGCCAACAGAGAGAAAACAGTACCTGACCACTCTCCTGCCTTTTCTATTCACATGAACATTCGATTGCAAGCTGTTTTGGACAACTTTCTTTCTCTTCTTGCAAGACACTCGGCAGACCTCCGTGCAGCCTGTAGAACACGATGGGAGATGTTTTCTGTGCTGGCACAGTTTCTCCTTGCCAGACAGAGTGGAAAAGCTTTTCTCTAAAATGTAGACGAGAAGAGAGGCTAAAGACGAAGGTACGGTGCTCTGCAGAGCTAAGCACCGCTCCCGGGCCTCTTTCGGCAGAAGGTGCACACCGCCGAGCACTGTGAGCGGCAGAATCGTCTTTGCGCGAAGAAGCAGCTTCTTCGTCTCCGGGAGCCGGAGAGAGCGGCAACTTCGCAAAGGTGATGAAACAAGCTGTACAACACTGCGATTGTGTGCGCAGCTTGAAAACTGAGAGAAAACAGTACCTGACCACTCTCCTGCCTTTTCTAGTCACATGAACATTCGATTGAAAGCTGTTTTGGACAACTTTCTTTCTCTTCTTGCAAGACACTCGGCAGACCTCCGTGCAGCCTCTAGAACACGATGGGAGATGTTTTCTGTGCTGGCCCAGTTTCTCCTTGCCAGACAGAGTGGAAAACTTTTCGCTAAAATGTAGACGAGAAGAGAGGCTAAAGACGAAGGTACGGTGCTCTGCAGAGCTAAGCACCGCTCCCGGGCCTCTTTCGGCAGAAGGTGCACACCGCCGAGCACTGTGAGCGGCAGAATCGTCTTTGCGCGAAGAAGCAGCTTCTTCGTCTCCGGGAGCCGGAGAGAGCGGCAACTTCGCAAAGGTGATGAAACAAGCTGTACAACACTGCCATTGTGTGCGCAGCTTGAAAACTGAGAGAAAACAGTACCTGAGCACTCTCCTGCCTTTTCTATTCACATGGACATTGGATTGCAATCTGTTTTGGACAACTTTCTTTCTCTTCTTGCGAAACACTCGGCAGACCTCCGTGCAGCCTCTAGAACACGATGGGAGATTTTTTCTGTGCTGGCAGAGTTTCTCCTTGCCAGACAGAGTGGAAAAGCTTTTTGCTAAGATGTAGACGAGAAGAGAGGCTAAAGACGAAGGTACGGTGCTCTGCAGAGCTAAGCACCGCTCCCGGGCCTCTTTCAGCAGAAGCCGCACACCGCAGAGCACTGTGAGCGGCAGAATCGTCTTTGCGCGAAGAAGCAGCTTCTTCGTCTCCGGGAGCCGGAGAGAGCGGCAACTTCGCAAAGGTGATGAAACAAGCTGTACAACACTGCGATTGTGTGCGCAGCTTGAAAACTGAGAGAAAACAGTACCTGAGCACTCTCCTGCCTTTTCTATTCACATGAACTTTGGATTGCAAGCTGTTTTGGACAACTTTCTTTCTTTTCTTGAAAACACTCGGCAGACCTCTGTGCAGCCTCTAGAACACGATGGGAGATGTTTTCTGTGCTGGCACAGTTTCTCCTTGCCAGACAGAGTGGAAAAGCTTTTTGCTAAGATGTAGACGAGAAGAGAGGCTAAAGACGAAGGTACGGTGCTCTGCAGAGCTAAGCACCGCTCCCGGACCTCTTTCGGCAGAAGCCGCACACCGCAGAGCACTGTGAGCGGCAGAATCGTCTTTGCGCGAAGAAGCAGCTTCTTCGTCTCCGGGAGCCGGAGAGAGCGGCATCTTCGCAAAGGTGATGAAACAAGCAGTACAACACTGCGATTGTGTGCGCAGCTTGAAAACTGAGAGAAAACAGTACCTGAGCACTCTCCTGCCTTTTCTATTCACATGAACATTGGATTGCAATCTGTTTTGGACAACTTTCTTTCTTTTCTTGAAAACACTCGGCAGACCTCCGTGCAGCCTCTAGAACACGATGGGAGATGTTTTCTGTGCTGGCAGAGTTTCTCCTTGCCCGACAGAGTGGAAAAATTTTACTAAGATGTAGAGGAGAAGAGAGGCTAAAGACGAAGGTACGGTGCTCTGCAGAGCTAAGCACCGCTCCCGGGCCTCTTTCGGCAGAAGGCGCACACCGCAGAGCACTGTGAGCGGCAGAATCGTCTTTGCGCGAAAAGCAGCTGCTTCGTCTCCGGGAGCCGGAGATCGGCAGCTTCGCAAAGGTGATGAAACAAGCTGTACAACACTCCCATTGTGTGCGCAGCTTGCCAACTGAGAGAAAACAGTACCTGACGTCTCTCCTGCCTTTTCTAGTCACATGAATATTCGATTGGAAGCTGTTTTGGACAACTTTCTTTCTCTTCTTGCAAAACACTCGGCAGACCTCCGTGCAGCCTCTAGAACACGATGGGAGAGGTTTTCTGTGCTGGCACAGTTTCTCCTTGCCAGACAGAGTGGAAAAGCTTTTTGCTAAGATGTAGACGAGAAGAGAGGCTAAAGACGAAGGTACGGTGCTCTGCAGAGCTAAGCACAGTTCCCGGGCCTCTTTCGGCAGAAGGCGCACACCGCAGAGCACTGTGAGCGGCAGAATCGTCTTTGCGCGAAGAAGCACCTTCTTCGTCTCCGGGAGCCGGAGAGAGCGGCAACTTCGCAAAGGTGATGAAACAAGCTGTACAACACTGCGATTGTGTGCGCAGCTTGCCAACTGAGAGAAAACAGTACCTGAGCACTCTCCTGCCTTTTCTATTCACATGAACATTCTATTGCAAGCTGTTTTGGACAGCTTTATTTCTCTTCTTGCAAAACACTCGGCAGACCTCCGTGCAGCCTGTAGAACACGATGGGAGATGTTTTCTGTGCTGGCACAGTTTCTCCTTGCCAGACAGAGTGGAAAAGCTTTTTGCTAAAATGTAGACGAGAAGAGAGGCTAAAGACGAAGGTACGGTGCTCTGCAGAGCTAAGCACCGCTCCCGGGCCTCTTTCGGCAGAAGCCGCACACCGCAGAGCACTGTGAGCGGCAGAATCGTCTTTGCGTGAAGAAGCAGCTTCTTCGTCTCCGGGAGCCGGAGAGAGCGGCAACTTCGCAAAGGTGATGAAACAAGCTGTACAACACTGCGATTGTGTGCGCAGCTTGCCAACTGAGAGAAAACCGTACCTGAGCACTCTCCTGCCTTTTCTATTCACATGAACATTCGATTGCAAGCTGTTTTGGACAACTTTCTTTCTCTTCTTGCAAGACACTCGGCAGACCTCCGTGCAGCCTCTAGAACACGATGGGAGATGTTTTCTGTGCTGGCACAGTTTCTCCTTGCCAGAGTGGAAAAGCTTTTTGCTAAGATGTAGACGAGAAGAGAGGCTAAAGACGAAGGTACGGTGCTCTGCAGAGCTAAGCACCGCTCCCGGGCCTCTTTCGGCAGAAGCCGCACACCGCAGAGCACTGTGAGCGGCAGAATCGTCTTTGCGCGAAGAAGCAGCTGCTTCGTGTCCGGGAGCCGGAGAGCGGCAGCTTCGCAAAGGTGATGAAACAAGCTGTACAACACTGCGATTGTGTGCGCAGCTTGCCAACTGAGAGAAAACAGTACCTGAGCACTCTCCAGCCTTTTCTATTCACATGAACATTCGATTGGAAGCTGTTTTGGACAACTTTCTTTCTCTTCTTGCAAAACACTCGGCAGACCTCCGTGCAGCCTCTGGAACACGATGGGAGATGTTTTCTGTGCTGGCACATTTTCTCCTTGCCAGACAGAGTGGAAAAGCTTTTTGCTAACATGTAGACGAGAAGAGAGGCTAAAGACGAAGGTACGGTGCTCTGCAGAGCTACGCACCGCTCCCGGACATCTTTCGGCAGAAGGCGCACACCGCAGAGCACTGTGAGCGGCAGAATCGTCTTTGCGCGAAGAAGCAGCTTCTTCGAGTCCGGGAGCCGGAGAGAGCGGCAACTTCGCAAAGGTGATGAAACAAGCTGTACAACACTGCGATTGTGTGCGCAGCTTGAAAACTGAGAGAAAACAGTACCTGACCACTCTCCTGCCTTTTCTATTCACATGGACTTTGGATTGCAATCTGTTTTGGACAACTTTCTTTCTCTTCTTGCAAAACACTCGGCAGACCTCCGTGCAGCCTCTAGAACACGATGGGAGATTTTTTCTGTGCTGGCAGAGTTTCTCCTTGCCAGACAGAGTGGAAAAGATTTTTGCTAAGATGTAGACGAGAAGAGAGGCTAAAGACGAAGGTACGGTGCTCTGCAGAGCTAAGCACCGCTCCCGGGCCTCTTTCGGGAGAAGGCGCACACCGCAGAGCACTGTGAGCGGCAGAATCGTCTTTGCGCGAAGAAGCAGCTTCTTCGTCTCCGGGAGCCGGAGAGAGCGGCAACTTCGCAAAGGTGATGAAACAAGCAGTACAACACTGCGATTGTGTGCGCAGCTTGCCAACTGAGAGAAAACAGTACCTGAGCACTCTCCTGCCTTTTCTATTCACATGAACATTGGATTGCAATCTGTTTTGGACAACTTTCTTTCTTTTCTTGAAAACACTCGGCAGACCTCCGTGCAGCCTCTAGAACACGATGGGAGATGTTTTCTGTGCTGGCACAGTTTCTCCTTGCCAGACAGAGTGGAAAAGCTTTTTGCTAAGATGTAGACGAGAAGAGAGGCTAAAGACGAAGGTACGGTGCTCTGCAGAGCTAAGCACCGCTCCCGGACCTCTTTTGGCAGAAGCCGCACACCGCAGAGCACTGTGAGCGGCAGAATCGTCTTTGCGCGAAGAAGCAGCTGCTTCGTGTCCGGGAGCCGGAGAGCGGCAGCTTCGCAAAGGTGATGAAACAAGCTGTACAACACTGCGATTGTGTGCGCAGCTTGCCAACTGAGAGAAAACAGTACCTGAGCACTCTCCTGCCTTTTCTATTCACATGAACATTCGATTGCAAGCTGTTTTGGACAACTTTCTTTCTCTTCTTGCAAAACACTCGGCAGACCTCCGTGCAGCCTCTAGAACACGATGGGAGATGTTTTCTGTGCTGGCAGAGTTTCTCCTTGCCAGACAGAGTGGAAAAGCTTTTTGCTAAGATGTAGACGAGAAGAGAGGCTAAAGACGAAGGTACGGTGCTCTGCAGAGCAAAGCACCACTTCAGGGCCTCTATCGACTGAAGACACACAATGCAGAGCACTGTGAGCGGCAGAATCGTCTTTGCGCGAAGAAGCAGCTTCTTCGTCTCCGGGAGCCGGAGAGAGCGGCAGCCTCGCAAAGGTGATGAAACAACCCGTACAACACTGCGATTCTGTGCGCAGCTTGCCAACCGAGAGAAAACAGTACCTGACCACTCTCCTGCCTTTTCTATTCACATGAATATTCGATTGGAAGCTGTTTTGGACAACTTTCTTTCTCTTCTTGCAAAACACTCGGCAGACTTCCGTGCAGCCTCTAGAACACGATGGGAGATGTTTTCTGTGCTGGCACAGTTTCTCCTTGCCAGACAGAGTGGAAAAGCTTTTTGCTAAAATGTAGACGAGAAGAGAGGCTAAAGACGAAGGTACGGTGCTCTGCAGAGCTAAGCAGCGCTCCCGGGCCTCTTTCGGCAGAAGGCGCACACCGCAGAGCACTGTGAGCGGCAGAATCGTCTTTGCGCGAAGAAGCAGCTTCTTCGTCTCCGGGAGCCGGAGAGAGCGGCAACTTCGCAAAGGTGATGAAACAAGCTGTACAACACTGCGATTGTGTGCGCAGCTTGCCAACTGAGAGAAAACAGTACCTGAACACTCTCCTGCCTTTTCTATTCACATGAACATTCGATTGCAAGCTGTTTTGGACAACTTTCTTTCTCTTCTTGCAAGACACACGGCAGACCTCCGTGCAGCCTCTAGAACACGATGGGAGATGTTTTCTGTGCTGGCACAGTTTCTCCTTGCCAGACAGAGTGGAAAAGCTTTTTGCTAAGATGTAGACGAGAAGAGAGGCTAAAGACGAAGGTACGGTGCTCTGCAGAGCTACGCACCTCTCCCGGGCCTCTTTCGGCAGAAGGCGCACACCGCAGAGCACTGTGAGCGGCAGAATCGTCTTTGCGCGAAGAAGCAGCTTCTTCGTCTCCGGGAGCCGGAGAGTGCGGCAACTTCGCAAAGGTGATGAAACAAGCTGTACAACACTGCGATTGTGTGCGCAGCTTGCCAACTGAGAGAAAACAGTACCTGACCACGCTCCTGCCTTTTCTATTCACATGAACATTCGATTGGAAGCTGTTTTGGACAACTTTCTTTCTCTTCCTGCAAGACACTCGGCAGACCTCCGTGCAGCCTCTAGAAAACGATGGGAGATGTTTTCTGTGCTGGCACAGTTTCTCCTAGCCAGATAGAGTGGAAAAGCTTTTTGCTAAAATGTAGACGAGAAGAGAGGCTAAAGACGAAGGTACGGTGCTCTGCAGAGCTAAGCACCGCTCCCGGGCCTCTTTCGGCAGAAGGCGCACACCGCAGAGCACTGTGAGCGGCAGAATCGTCTTTGCGCGAAGAAGCAGCTTCTTCGTCTCCGGGAGTCGGAGAGAGCGGCAACTTCGCAAAGGTGATGAAACAAGCTGTACAACACTGCGATTGTGTGCGCAGCTTGCCAACTGAGAGAAAACAGTACCTGACCACTCTCCTGCCTTTTCTATTCACATGAACTTTCGATTGGAAGCTGTTTTGGACAACTTTCTTTCTCTTCTTGCAAAACACTCGGCAGACCTCCATGCAGCCTCTAGAACACGATGGGAGATGTTTTCTGTGCTGGCACAGTTTCTCCTTGCCAGACAGAGTGGAAAAGCTTTTTGCTAAAATGTAGACGAGAAGAGAGGCTAAAGACGAAGGTACGGTGCTCTGCAGAGCTAAGCACCGCTCCCGGACCTCTTTCGGCAGAAGGCGCACACCGCAGAGCACTGTGAGCGGCAGAATCGTCTTTGCGCGAAGAAGCAGCTGCTTCGTTTCCGGGAGCCGGAGAGCGGCAGCTTCGCAAAGGTGATGAAACAAGCTGTACAACACTGCGATTGTGTGCGCAGCTTGCCAACTGAGAGAAAACAGTACCTGACCACTCTCCTGCCTTTTCTAGTCACATGAACATTCGATTGGAAGCTGTTTTGGACAACTTTCTTTCTCTTCTTGCAAAACACTCGGCAGACCTCCGTGCAGCCTCTAGAACACGATGGAATATGTTTTTTGGGCTGGCACAGTTTCTCCTTGCCAGACAGAGTGGAAAAGCTTTTTGCTAAGATGTATACGAGAAGAGAGGCTAAAAACGAAGGTACGGTGCTCTGCAGAGCTAAGCACCGCTCCCGGACCTCTTTTGGCAGAAGGCGCACACCGCAGAGCACTGTGAGCGGCAGAATCGTCTTTGCGCGAAGAAGCAGCTTCTTCGTCTCCGGGAGCCGGAGAGAGCGCCAGCTTCGCAAAGGTGATGAAACAAGCTGTACAACACTGCGATTGTGTGCGCAGCTTGCCAACTGAGAGAAAACAGTACCTGAACACTCTCCTGCCTTTTCTATTCACATGAACATTGGATTGCAAGCTGTTTTGGACAACTTTCTTTCTCTTCTTGCAAAACACTCGGCAGACCTCCGTGCAGCCTCTAGAACACGATGGGAGATGTTTTCTGTGCTGGCACAGTTTCTCCTTGCCAGACAGAGTGGAAAAGCTTTTTGCTAAGATGTAGAGGAGAAGAGAGGCTAAAGACAAAGGTACGGTGCTCTGCAGAGCTAAGCACCGCTCCCGGGCCTCTTTCGGCGGAAGCCGCACACCGCAGAGCACTGTGAGCGGCAGAATCGTCTTTGCGCGAAGAAGCAGCTTCTTCGTCTACGGGAGCCGGAGAGAGCGGCAACTTCGCAAAGGTGATGAAACAAGCTGTACAACACTGCGATTGTGTGCGCAGCTTGTCAGCTGAGAGAAAACAGTACCTGAGCACTCTCCTGAATTTTCTATTCACATGAACCTTCGATTGCAATCTGTTTTGTACAACTTTCTTTCTCTTCTTGCAAGACACTCGGCAGACCTCCGTGCAGCCTCTAGAACCATTGGAAGATGTTTTTTGTGCTGGCACAGTTTCTCCTTGCCAGACAGAGTGGAAAAGCTTTTTGCTAAGATGTAGACGAGAAGAGAGGCTAAAGACGAAGGTACGGTGCTCTGCAGAGCTAAGCACCGCTCCCGGGCCTCTTTCGGCAGAAGGCGCACACCGCAGAGCACTGTGAGCGGCAGAATCGTCTTTGCGCGAAGAAGCAGCTTCTTCGTCTCCGGGAGCCGGAGAGTGCGGCAACTTCGCAAAGGTGATGAAACAAGCTGTACAACACTGCGATTGTGTGCGCAGCTTGCCAACGGAGAGAAAACAGTACCTGAGCACTCTCCTGCCTTTTCTATTCACATGAACATTCGATTGGAAGCTGTTTTGGACAACTTTCTTTCTCTTCCTGCAAGACACTCGGCAGACCTCCGTGCAGCCTCTAGAAAACGATGGGAGATGTTTTCTGTGCTGGCACAGTTTCTCCTTGCCAGACAGAGTGGAAAAGCTTTTTGCTAAGATGTAGAGGAGAAGAGAGGCTAAAGACGAAGGTACGGTGCTCTGCAGAGCTAAGCACCGCTCCCGGGCCTCTTTCGGCAGAAGGCGCACACCGCAGAGCACTGTGAGCGGCAGAATCGTCTTTGCGCGAAGAAGCAGCTTCTTCGTCTCCGGGAGTCGGAGAGAGCGGCAACTTCGCAAAGGTAATGAAACAAGCTGTACAACACTGCGATTGTGTGCGCAGCTTGAAAACTGAGAGAAAACAGTACCTGACCACTCTCCTGCCTTTTCTATTCACATGAATATTCGATTGGAAGCTGTTTTGGACAACTTTCTTTCTCTTCTTGCAAAACACTCGGCAGACCTCCGTGCAGCCTCTAGAACACGATGGGAGATGTTTTCTGTGCTGGCACAGTTACTCCTTGCCAGACAGAGTGGAAAAGCTTTTTGCTAAGATGTAGACGAGAAGAGAGGCTAAAGACGAAGGTACGGTGCTCTGCAGAGCTAAGCACCGCTCCCGGACTTCTTTCGGCAGAAGGCGCACACCGCAGAGCACTGTGAGCGGCAGAATCGTCTTTGCGCGAAGAAGCAGCTTCTTCGTCTCCGGGAGCCGGAGAGAGCGGCAACTTCGCAAAGGTGATGAAACAAGCTGTACAACACTGCGATTGTGTGCGCAGCTTGTCAGCTGAGAGAAAACAGTACCTGAGCACTCTCCTGACTTTTCTATTCACATGAACATTCGATTGCAAGCTGTTTTGTACAACTTTCTTTCTCTTCTTGCAAAACACTCGGCAGACCTCCGTGCAGCATCTAGAACCATTGGAAGGGATTTTTTGTGCTGGCACAGTTTCTCCTTGCCAGACAGAGTGGAAAAGCTTTTTGCTAAGATGTAGACGAGAAGAGAGGCTAAAGACGAAGGTACGGTGCTCTGCAGAGCTAAGCACCGCTCCCGGGCCTCTTTCGGCAGAAGCCGCACACCGCAGAGCACTGTGAGCGGCAGAATCGTCTTTGCGCGAAGAAGCAGCTTCTTCGTCTCCGGGAGCCGGAGAGTGCGGCAACTTCGCAAAGGTGATGAAACAAGCTGTACAACACTGCGATTGTGTGCGCAGCTTGCCAACTGAGAGAAAACAGTACCTGAGCACTCTCCTGCCTTTTCTATTCACATGAACATTCGATTGGAAGCTGTTTTGGACATCTTTCTTTCTCTTCCTGCAAGACACTCGGCAGACCTCCGTGCAGCCTCTAGAAAACGATGGGAGATGTTTTCTGTGCTGGCACAGTTTCTCCTTGCCAGATAGAGTGGAAAAGCTTTTTGCTAAGATGTAGAGGAGAAGAGAGGCTAAAGACGAAGGTACGGTGCTCTGCAGAGCTAAGCACCGCTCCCGGGCCTCTTTCGGCAGAAGGCGCACACCGCAGAGCACTGTGAGCGGCAGAATCGTCTATGCGCGAAGAAGCAGCTTCTTCGTCTCCGGGAGTCGGAGAGAGCGGCAACTTCGCAAAGGTAATGAAACAAGCTGTACAACACTGCGATTGTGTGCGCAGCTTGAAAACTGAGAGAAAACAGTACCTGACCACTCTCCTGCCTTTTCTATTCACATGAACATTCGATTGGAAGCTGTTTTGGACAACTTTCTTTCTCTTCTTGCAAAACACTCGGCAGACCTCCGTGCAGCCTCTAGAACACGATGGGAGATGTTTTCTGTGCTGGCACAGTTACTCCTTGCCAGACAGAGTGGAAAAGCTTTTTGCTAAGATGTAGACGAGAAGAGAGCCTAAAGACGAAGGTACGGTGCTCTGCAGAGCTACGCACCTCTCCCGGGCCTCTTTCGGCAGAAGGCGCACACCGCAGAGCACTGTGAGCGGCAGAATCGTCTTTGCGCGAAGAAGCAGCTTCTTCGTCTCCGGGAGCCGGAGAGTGCGGCAACTTCGCAAAGGTGATGAAACAAGCTGTACAACACTGCGATTGTGTGCGCAGCTTGCCAACCGAGAGAAAACAGTACCTGACCTCTCTCCTGCCTTTTCTAGTCACATGAACATTCGATTGGAAGCTGTTTTGGACAACTTTCTTTCTCTTCTTGCAAAACACTCGGCAGACCTCCGTGCAGCCTCTAGAACACGATGGAATATGTTTTTTGGGCTGGCACAGTTTCTCCTTGCCAGACAGAGTGGAAAAGCTTTTTGCTAAGATGTATACGAGAAGAGAGGCTAAAAACGAAGGTACGGTGCTCTGCAGAGCTAAGCACCGCTCCCGGGCCTCTTTCGGCAGAAGGCGCACACCGCAGAGCACTGTGAGCGGCAGAATCGTCTTTGGGCGAAGAAGCAGCTTCTTCTTCTCCGGGAGACGGAGAGAGCGGCAGCTTCGCAAAGGTGATGAAACAAGCTGTACAACACTGCGATTGTGTGCGCAGCTTGCCAACTGAGAGAAAACAGTACCTGAACACTCTCCTGCCTTTTCTATTCACATGAACATTGGATTGCAAGCTGTTTTGGAGAACTTTCTTTCTCTTCTTGCAAAACACTCGGCAGACCTCCGTGCAGCCTCTAGAACACGATGGGAGATGTTTTCTGTGCTGGCACAGTTTCTCCTTGCCAGACAGAGTGGAAAAGCTTTTTGCTAAGATGTAGAGGAGAAGAGAGGCTAAAGACGAAGGTACGGTGCTCTGCAGAGCTAAGCACCGCTCCCGGGCCTCTTTCGGCGGAAGCCGCACACCGCAGAGCACTGTGAGCGGCAGAATCGTCTTTGCGCGAAGAAGCAGCTTCTTCGTCTCCGGGAGCCGGAGAGAGCGGCAACTTCGCAAAGGTGATGAAACAAGCTGTACAACACTGCGATTGTGTGCGCAGTTTGTCAGCTGAGAGAAAACAGTACCTGAGCACTCTCCTGACTTTTCTATTCTCATGAATATTCGATTGCAAGCTGTTTTGCACAACTTTCTGCCTCTTCTTGCAAAACACTCGGCAGACCTCCGTGCAGCCTCTAGAACCATTGGAAGATGTTTTTTGTGCTGGCAGAGTTTCTCCTTGCCAGACAGAGTGGAAAAGCTTTTTGCTAAGATGTAGACGAGAAGAGAGGCTAAAGACGAAGGTACGGTGCTCTGCAGAGCTAAGCACCGCTCCCGGGCCTCTTTCGGCAGAAGCCGCACACCGCAGAGCACTGTGAGCGGCAGAATCGTCTTTGCGCGAAGAAGCAGCTTCTTCGTCTCCGGGAGCCGGAGAGAGCGGCACCTTCGCAAAGGTGATGAAACAAGCTGTACAACACTGCGATTGTGTGCGCAGCTTGCCAACTGAGAGAAAACAGTACCTGAGCACTCTCCTGTCTTTTCTATTCACATGAACATTCGATTGGAAGCTGTTTTGGACAACTTTCTTTCTCTTCTTGCAAAACACTCGGCAGACATCCGTGCAGCCTCTAGAACATGATGGGAGATGTTTTCTGTGCTGGCACAGTTTCTCCTTGCCAGACAGAGTGGAAAAGCTTTTTGCTAAGATGTAGACGAGAAGAGAGGCTAAAGACGAAGGTACGGTGCTCTGCAGAGCTAAGCACCGCTCCCAGACCTCTTTCGGCAGAAGCCGCACACCGCAGAGCACTGTGAGCGGCAGAATCGTCTTTGCGCGAAGAAGCAGCTTCTTCGTCTCCGGGAGCCGGAGAGAGCGGCAACTTCGCAAAGGTGATGAAACAAACTGTAAAACACTGCGATTGAGTGCGCAGCTTGCCAACTGAGAGAAAACAGTACCTGACCACTCTCCTGCCTTTTCTATTCACATGAACATTCGATTGCAAGCTGTTTTGGACAACTTTCTTTCTCTTCTTGCAAAACACTCGGCAGACGTCCGTGCAGCCTCTAGAACACGATGGGAGATGTTTTCTGTGCTGGCAGAGTTTCTCCTTGCCAGACAGAGTGGAAAAGCTTTTTGCTAAGATGTAGACGAGAAGAGAGGCTAAAGACGAAGGTACGGTGCTCTGCAGAGCTAAGCACCGCTCCCGGGCCTCTTTCGGCAGAAGGCGCACACCGCAGAGCACTGTGAGCGGCAGAATCGTCTTTGCGCGAAGAAGCATCTTCTTCGTCTCCGGGAGCCGGAGAGAGCGGCAGCTTCGCAAAGGTGATGAAACAAGCTGTACAACACTGCGATTGTGTGCGCAGCTTGCCAACTGAGAGAAAACAGTACCTGAACACTCTCCTGCCTTTTCTATTCACATGAACATTCGATTGCAAGCTGTTTTGGACAACTTTCTTTCTCTTCTTGCAAAACACTCGGCAGACCTCCGTGCAGCCTCTAGAACACGATGGGAGATGTTTTCTGTGCTGGCACAGTTTCTCCTTGCCAGACAGAGTGGAAAAGCTTTTTGCTAAGATGTAGACGAGAAGAGAGGCTAAAGACGAAGGTACGGTGCTCTGCAGAGCTATGCACCTCTCCCGGGCCTCTTTCGGCAGAAGGCGCACACCGCAGAGCACTGTGAGCGGCAGAATCGTCTTTGCGCGAAGAAGCAGCTTCTTCGTCTCCGGGAGCCGGAGAGTGCGGCAACTTCGCAAAGGTGATGAAACAAGCTGTACAACACTGCCATTGAGTGCGCAGCTTGCCAACTGAGAGAAAACAGTACCTGACCTCTCTCCTGCCTTTTCTAGTCACATGAACATTCGATTGGAAGCTGTTTTGGACAACTTTCTTTCTCTTCTTGCAAAACACTCGGCAGACCTCCGTGCAGCCTCTAGAACACGATGGAATATGTTTTTTGGGCTGGCACAGTTTCTCCTTGCCAGACAGAGTGGAAAAGCTTTTTGCTAAGATGTAGACGAGAAGAGAAGCTAAAAACGAAGGTACGGTGCTCTGCAGAGCTAAGCACCGCTCCCGGACCTCGTTTGGCAGAAGGCGCACACCGCAGAGCACTGTGAGCGGCAGAATCGTCTTTGCGCGAAGAAGCAGCTTCTTCGTCTCCGGGAGCCGGAGAGAGCGGCAGCTTCGCAAAGGTGATGAAACAAGCTGTACAACACTGCGATTGTGTGCGCAGCTTGCCAACTGAGAGAAAACAGTACCTGAACACTCTCCTGCCTTTTCTATTCACATGAACATTCGATTGGAAGCTGTTTTGGACAACTTTCTTTCTCTTCTTGCAAAACACTCGGCAGACCTCCGTGCAGCCTCTAGAACACGATGGGAGATGTTTTCTGTGCTGGCACAGTTTCTCCTTGCCAGACAGAGTGGAAAAGCTTTTTGCTAAGATGTAGACGAGAAGAGAGGCTAAAGACGAAGGTACGGTGCTCTGCAGAGCTAAGCACCGCTCCCGGGCCTCTTTCGGCAGAAGCCGCACACCGCAGAGCACTGTGAGCGGCAGAATCGTCTTTGCGCGAAGAAGCAGCTTCTTGGCCTCCGGGAGCCGGAGAGAGCGGCAGCTTCGCAAAGGTGATGAAACAAGCTGTACAACACTGCGATTGTGTGCGCAGCTTGCCAACTGAGAGAAAACAGTACCTGAGCACTCTCCTGCCTTTTCTATTCACATGAACATTCGATTGGAAGCTGTTTTGGACAACTTTCTTTCTCTTCTTGCAAAACACTCGGCAGACATCCGTGCAGCCTCTAGAACATGATGGGAGATGTTTTCTGTGCTGGCACAGTTTCTCCTTGCCAGACAGAGTGGAAAAGCTTTTTGCTAAGATGTAGACGAGAAGAGAGGCTAAAGACGAAGGTACGGTGCTCTGCAGAGCTAAGCACCGCTCCCAGACCTCGTTCGGCAGAAGGCGCACACCGCAGAGCACTGTGAGCGGCAGAATCGTCTTTGCGCGAAGAAGCAGCTTCTTCGTCTCCGGGAGCCGGAGAGAGCGGCAACTTCGCAAAGGTGATGAAACAAGCTGTACAACACTGCGATTGTGTGCACAGCTTGCCAACTGAGAGAAAACAGTACCTGACCACTCTCCTGCCTTTTCTATTCACATGAACATTCGATTGCAAGCTGTTTTGGACAACTTTCTTTCTCTTCTTGCAAAACACTCGGCAGACGTCCGTGCAGCCTCTAGAACACGATGGGAGATGTTTTCTGTGCTGGCAGAGTTTCTCCTTGCCAGACAGAGTGGAAAAGCTTTTTGCTAAGATGTAGACGAGAAGAGAGGCCAAAGACGAAGGTACGGTGCTCTGCAGAGCTAAGCACCGCTCCCGGGCCTCTTTCGGCAGAAGGCGCACACCGCAGAGCACTGTGAGCGGCAGAATCGTCTTTGCGCGAAGAAGCAGCTTCTTCGTCTCCGGGAGCCGGAGAGAGCGGCAGCTTCGCAAAGGTGATGAAACAAGCTGTACAACACTGCGATTGTGTGCGCAGCTTGCCAACTGAGAGAAAACAGTACCTGAACACTCTCCTGCCTTTTCTATTCACATGAACATTCGATTGGAAGCTGTTTTGGACAACTTTCTTTCTCTTCTTGCAAAACACTCGGCAGACCTCCGTGCAGCCTCTAGAACACGATGGGAGATGTTTTCTGTGCTGGCACAGTTTCTCCTTGCCAGACAGAGTGGAAAAGCTTTTTGCTAAGATGTAGACGAGAAGAGAGGCTAAAGACGAAGGTACGGTGCTCTGCAGAGCTAAGCACCGCTCCCGGGCCTCTTTCGGCGGAAGCCGCACACCGCAGAGCACTGTGAGCGGCAGAATCGTCTTTGCGCGAAGAAGCAGCTTCTTCGTCTCCGGGAGCCGGAGAGAGCGGCAGCTTCGCAAAGGTGATGAAACAAGCTGTAAAACACTGCGATTGAGTGCGCAGCTTGCCAACTGAGAGAAAACAGTACCTGACCACTCTCCTGCCTTTTCTAGTCACATGAACATTGGATTCCAAGCTGTTTTGGACAACTTTCTTTCTCTTCTTGCAAAACACTCGGCAGACCTCCGTGCAGCCTCTAGAACACGATGGGAGATGTTTTCTGTGCTGGCAGAGTTTCTCCTTGCCAGACAGAGTGGAAAAGCTTTTTGCTAAGATGTAGAGGAGAAGAGCGGCTAAAGACGAAGGTACGGTGCTCTGCAGAGATAAGCACCGCTCCCGGGCCTCTTTCGGTAGAAGGCGCACACCGCAGAGCACTGTGAGCGGCAGAATGCTCTTTGCACGAAGAAGCAGCTTTTTCGTCTCCGGGAGCCGGAGAGAGCGGCAACTTCGCAAAGGTGATGAAACAAGCTGTACAACACTGCGATTGTGTGCGCAGCTTGCCAACTGAGAGAATACAGTACCTGAGCACTCTCCTGCCTTTTCTATTCACATGAACATTGGATTGCAATCTGTTTTGGACAACTTTCTTTCTCTTCTTGCAAAACACTCGGCAGACCTCCGTGCAGCCTCTAGAACACGATGGGAGATGTTTTCTGTGCTGGCACAGTTTCTCCTTGCCAGACAGAGTGGAAAAGCTTTTTCTAAGATGTAGACGAGAAGAGAGGCTAAAAACGAAGGTACGGTGCTCTGCAGAGCTAAGCACCGCTCCCGGGCCTCTTTCGGCAGAAGCCGCACACCGCAGAGCACTGTGAGCGGCAGAATCGTCTTTGCGCGAAGAAGCATCTTCTTCATCTCCGGGAGCCGGAGAGAGGGGCAACTTCGCAAAGGTGATGAAACAAGCTGTACAACACTGCGATTGTGTGCGCAGCTTGCCATCTGAGAGAAAAGAGTACCTGAGCACTCTCCTGCCTTTTCTATTCACATGAACATTGGATTGCAAGCTGTTTTGGACAACTTTCTTTCTCTTCTTGCAAGACACTCGGCAGACCTCCGTGCAGCTCTAGAACACGATGGGAGATGGTTTTTGTGCTGGCACAGTTTCTCCTTGCCAGACAGAGTGGAAAAGCTTTTTGCTAAGATGTAGACGAGAAGAGAGGCTAAAGACGAAGGTACGGTGCTCTGCAGAGCTAAGCACCGCTCCCGGACCTCTTTCGGCAGAAGGCGCACACCGCAGAGCACTGTGAGCGGCAGAATCGTCTTTGCGCGAAGAAGCAGCTTCTTCGTCTCCGGGAGCCGGAGAGAGCGGCAACTTCGCAAAGGTGATGAAACAAGCTGTACAACACTGCCATTGTGTGCGCAGCTTGAAAACTGAGAGAAAACAGTACCTGACCACTCTCCTGCCTTTTCTATTCACATGAACATTCGATTGCAAGCTGTTTTGGACAACTTTCTTTCTCTTCTTGCAAAACACTCGGCAGACCTCCGTGCAGCCTCTAGAACACGATGGGAGATGTTTTCTGTGCTGGCACAGTTTCTCCTTGCCAGACAGAGTGGAAAAGCTTTTTGCTAAGATGTAGACGAGAAGAGAGGCTAAAGACGAAGGTACGGTGCTCTGCAGAGCTAAGCACCGCTCCCGGACCTCTTTCGGCAGAAGGCGCACACCGCAGAGCACTGTGAGCGGCAGAATCGTCTTTGCGCGAAGAAGCAGCTTCTTCGTCTCCGGGAGCCGGAGAGAGCGGCAACTTCGCAAAGGTGATGAAACAAGCTGTACAACACTGCGATTGTGTGCGCAGCTTGCCAACTGAGAGAAAACAGTACCTGACCACTCTCCTGCCTTTTCTATTCACATGAACATTCGATTGCAAGCTGTTTTGGACAACTTTCTTTCTCTTCTTGCAAAACACTCGGCAGACCTCCGTGCAGCCTCTAGAACACGATGGGAGATGTTTTCTGTGCTGGCACAGTTTCTCCTTGCCAGACAGAGTGGAAAAGCTTTTTGCTAAGATGTAGACGAGAAGAGAGGCTAAAGACGAAGGTACGGTGCTCTGCAGAGCTAAGCACCGCTCCCGGACCTCTTTCGGCAGAAGGCGCACACCGCAGAGCACTGTGAGCGGCAGAATCGTCTTTGCGCGAAGAAGCAGCTTCTTCGTCTCCGGGAGCCGGAGAGAGCGGCAACTTCGCAAAGGTGATGAAACAAGCTGTACAACACTGCGATTGTGTGCGCAGCTTGCCAACTGAGAGAAAACAGTACCTGACCACTCTCCTGCCTTTTCTATTCACATGAACATTCGATTGGAAGCTGTTTTGTACAACTTGCTTTCTCTTCTTGCAAAACACTCGGCAGACCTCCGTGCAGCCTCTAGAACACGATGGGAGATGTTTTCTGTGCTGGCACAGTTTCTCCTTGCCAGACAGAGTGGAAAAGCTTTTTGCTAAGATGTAGACGAGAAGCGAGGCTAAAGATGAAGGTACGGTGCTCTGCAGAGCTAAGCACCGCTCCCGGACCTCTTTCGGCAGAAGCCGCACACCGCAGAGCACTGTGAGTGGCAGAATAGTCTTTGAGCGAGGAAGCAGCTTCTTCGTCTCCGGGAGCCGGAGAGAGCGGCAGCTTCGCAAAGGTGATGAAACAAGCTGTACAACACTGTGATTGTGTGCGCAGCTTGCCAAATGAGAGAAAACAGTACCTTACCACTCTCCTGCCTTTTCTATTCACATGAACATTCGATTGCACGCTGTTTTGGACAACTTTCTTTCTCTTCTTGCAAAGCACTCGGCAGACCTCCATGCATCTTCTAGAACACGATGGGAGATGTTTTCTGTGCTGGCAGAGTTTCTCCTTGCCAGACAGAGTGGAAAAGCTTTTTGCTAATGAGTAGACGAGAGGAGAGGCTAAAGACGAAGGCACGGTGGTCTCGGGAGTTTAGCTCGGCTCCTGGGCGTCTTTAGGGAGAAGGCGCACTCAGCAGAACACTGTGAGCGGCAGAATCGTCTTTGCGCGAAGAAGCCGCTTCTCGGCCTCCGGGAGCCGGAGAGAGCGGCAGATTCGCAAAGGTGAAGAAGCAAGATGTACAACACTGCGATTGTGTGCGCAGCTTGCCAATTGATAGAAAACAGTACCTGACCACTCCTCTGCCTTTTCTATTCACATGAACATTCGATTGCAAGCTGTTTTGGACAACTTTCTTTCTCTTCTTGCAAAACACTCGGCAGACCTCCGTGCAGCTTCTAGAACACGATGGGAGATGTTTTCTGTGCTAGCACAGTTTCTCCTTGCCAGACATAGTGGAAAACGTTTTGCTGAGATGTAGACGAGAAGAGACGCTAAAGACGAAGGTACGGTGCTCTGCAGATCTAAGCTCTACCCCTGGGCCTCTTTCGGCGGAAGGCGCACACCGCAGAGCACTGTGAGCGCCGGAATCGTCTTTGCGCGAAGAGTCCGCTTCTTCGTCTCCGGGAGCCGGAGAGAGCGGCAACTTCGCAAAGGTGATGAAACAAGCTCTACAACAATGCAATAGTGTGCGTGGCATGCCAACTGAGTGAAAACAGTACCTTACCACTCTCCTGACTTTTCTATTCACATGAACATTCGATTGCAAGCTGTTTTGGACAACTTTCTTTCTCTTCTTGCAAAACACTCGGCAGACTTCCGTGCAGCTTCTAGAACACGATGGGAAATGTTTTCTGTGCTGGCACAGTTTCTCCTTGCCAGACAGAGTGGAGAAGCTTTATGCTAAGATGTAGACGAGAAGAGAGGCTAATGACGAAGGTACGGTTCTCCCCCGAGCTAAGCTCTTCTCCTGGGCGTCTATCGTCAGAAGCCGCACAACGCAGAGCACTGTGAGCGGCAGAATCTTCTTTGCGCGAAGAAGCCGCTTCTTAGCCTCCGGGAGCCGGAGAGAGGGGCAGCTTGGCAGAGGTGAAGAAGGAATTTCTACAACACTGCGATTGTGTGCGCAGCTTGCCAAGTGAGAGAAAACAGTACCTGAGCACTCTCCTGCCTTTTCTATTCACATGAACATTCAATTGCAAGCTGTTTTGGACAACTTTCTATGTCTTCAGGAAAACACTCGTCAGACCTCTGTGCAACTTCTAGAACACGATGGGAGATGTTTTCTGTGCTGGCACAGTTTCTCCTTGCCAGACATAATGGAAAAGCTTTTTGCTAAGATGTAGATTAAAGAGAGGGTAAAGTCGAAGGTACGGTGCTCTGCGGAGGTAAGCCCCGCTGCCAGGCCTCTTTCGGCAGAAACCGCACACCGCAGAGCACTGTGAGCGGCAGAATCGTCTTTGCGCGAAGAAGTCGCTTCCTCTCCTTCGGGAGCGGAGAGAGCGGCAACTTCGCAAAGGTGATGAAACAAGCTGTACAACACTGCGATTGTGTGCACAGCTTGAAAACTGAGAGAAAAGAGTGCCTTACCACTCTCCTGCATTTTCTAATCACATGAACATTCGAATGGAAGCTGTTTTGCACAACTTTTTTTCTCTTCTGTCAATACACTCGGCAGACATCCGTGCAGCTTCTAGAACATGATGGGAGATGTTTTCTGTGCTGGCAGAGTTTCTCCTTGGCAGACAGAGTGGAAAAGCTTTTTGCTGAGATGTAGACGAGAAGAGAGGCTAAAGACGAAGGTACGGTGCTCTCCGGAGCTAAGCCCCGCTCCTGGGCGTCTTTCGGGATAAGCGCATACCGCAGAGCACTGTGAGCGGCAGAATCGTCTTTGCGCGAAGAAGCCGCTTCTTGGCCTCTGGGAGCTGGAGAGAGCGGCAGCTTGGCAAAGGTGAAGAAGGAATTTGTACAACACTGCGATTGTTTGCGCAGCTTGCCAACTGAGAGAAAACAGTACCTGACCACTCTCCTGCCTTTTCTATTCACATGAGCATTCGATTGGAAGCAGTTTTGGACAATTTTTTTTCTCTTCTTCCAAGACACTCGGCAGACCTCCATGCAGCTAGTAGAACACGATGGGAGATGTTTTCTGTGTTGGCACAGTTTCTCCTTGCCAGACACAGTGGAAAATCTTCTTGCTAAGATGTCGAGGAGAACAGACGCTAAAGACGAAGGTACGGTGCTCTCTGGAGCAAAATTCTGGTCCCAGGCCTCTTTCGGCAGAAGGCGCACACCGCAGTGCACTGTGAGCGGCAGAATCGTCTTTGCGCGAAGAATTCGCTTATTGGCCTCCGGGAGTTGGAGAGAGCAGGCGCTTGGCAAAGGTGAAGAAGCAAGCTGTACAACTCTGGAAGTGTGTGCGCAGCTTGCCAACTGGTAGAAAACAGTACCTTACCACTCCCTTGACGTTTCTATTCACAGGAATATTCGATTTAGGCGGTTTTGGACAACTTTCATTCTCTTCTTGCAAAACACTCGGCAGACCTCCCTGCAGCCTCTAGAACACGATGGGAGATGTTTTCTGTGCTGGCACTGTTTCTCCTTGCCAGAAAGAGTGGAAAAGCTTTTTGCAAAGATGTAGAGGAGAACAGACGCTAGAGACGAAGGTACGGTGCTCTGTAGAGCTAAGCCCCGCTCCCGGGCGTCTTTCGGCAGAAGCCGCACTCAGCAGAGCACTGTGAGCGGCAGAATCGTCTTTGCGCGAAGAAGCCGCATCTTCGCCTCCGGGAGCCGGAGAGAGCGGCAGCTTGGCAAAGGTGAAGAAACAAGCTGTACAACACTGCGATTGTGTGCGCAGCTTGCCAACTGAGAGAAAACAGTACCTTACCACTCTCCTGCCTTTTCTATTCACATGAACATTCGATTGCAAGCTGTTTTGGACAACTTTCTTTCTCTTCTTGCAAAACACTCGGCAGACCTCCGTGCAGCTTCTAGAAAACGATGGGAGATGTTTTCTGTGCTGGCAGAGTTTCTCCTTGCCAGACAGAGTGGAAAAGCTTTTTGCTAAGATGTAGACGAGAAGAGAGGCTAAAGACGAAGGTACGGTGCTCTGCAGAGCTAAGCACCGCTCCTGGGCGTCTTTCGGGAGAAGGCGCACACCGCAGAGCACTGTGAGCGGCAGAATCGTCTTTGCACGAAGAAGCCGCTTCTTGGCCTCAGGGAGCCGGAGAGAGCGGCAGCTTCGCAAAGGTGAAGAAGGAATTTGTACAACACTGCGATTGTGTGCGCAGCTTGCCAAATGAGAGAAAACAGTACCTGACCACTCTCCCGTCTTTTGTATTCACATGAACATTAGATTGCAAGCTGTTTTGGACAACTTTCTTTCTCTTCTTGCAAAACACTCGGCAGACCTCCGTGCAGCCTCTAGAACACGATGGGAGATGTTTTCTGTGCTGGCACAGTTTCTCCTTGCCAGACATAGTGGAAAAGCTGTTTGCTAAGATGTAGACGAGAAGAGAGGCTAAAGACGAAGGTACGGTGCTCTCCGGAGTTAAGCTCTGGTCCTGGGCGTCTTTCGGGAGAAGGCGCACACCGCAGAGCACTGTGAGCGGCAGAATCGTCTTTGCGCGAAGAAGCTGCTTCTTCTCCTCCGGGGCCCGGAGAGGGCAGCAGCTTGGCAAAGGTGAAGAAGCAAGTTGTACAACACTACGATTGTGTGCGCAGCTTGCCAACTGAGAGAAAACAGTACCTGAGCACTCTCCTGCCTTTTCTATTCACATGAACATTCGATTGCAAGCTGTTTTGGACAACTTTCTTTCTCTTCTTGCAAAACACTCGGCAGACCTTCGTGCAGATTATAGAGCACGATGGGTGGATGTATTCTGTGCTGTCAGATTTTCTCGTTGTCAGACAGAGTGGAAAATTTTTTTGCTAAGATGTAGACGAGAAGAGAGGCCAAAGAGGAAGGTACGGTGCTCTCCGTAGCTAAGCTCTGCTCCTGGGCGTCTTTCGGAAGAAGGCTCACACCGCAGAGCAGTGTGAGCGGCAGAATCGTCTTTGCGCGAAGAAGCCGCTTCTTGGCTCCGGGGGACGGAGAGAGCGGCATCTTGGCAAAGGTGAACAAGGAAGTTGTACAACACTGCGATTGTGTGCGCAGCTTGCCAACTGAGAGAAAACAGCACCTTACCACTCTCCTGCCTTTTCTAATCATATTAACATTCGATTTTAAGTTGTTGTGGACAACTTTTTTCTCTTTTTGCAAAACACTCGGCAGACCGCCGTGCAAGCTGTAGAACACAATGTGAGGTATTTTCTGTGCTGGCACAGTTTCTCGTTGCCAGACAGAGTGGAAAAGCTTTTTGCTAAGATGTAGACGAGAAGAGAGGCTAAAGACGAAGGTACGGGACTCTCCGAAGCTGAGTTCTGCTCCCGGGGGTCTTTCGGCAGGTGAAGCACACTGCAGAGCAAGGTGAGCGGCAGAATCTTCTTTGCGCGAAGAAGCCGCTTCTTGGCATCCGGGAGCCGGAGAGAGCGGCAATTTCGCAAAGGTGATGAAACAAGCTGTACAACACTGCGATTGTGTGCGCAGCTTGCCAACTGAGAGAAAACAGTACCTGACCACTCTCCTGCATTTCTATCCACATGAGCATTCGATTGGAAGCTCTTTTGGACAATTTTCTTTCTCTTCTTCCAAAACAGTCGGCAGACCTCGGTGCAGCTTGTAGAACACGATGGGAGATGTTTTCTGTGTTGGCACCGTTTCTCCTTTCCAGACAGGGTGGAAAAGCTTTTTGCTAAGATGTAGACGAGAAGAGAGGCTAAAGACGAAGGTACGGTGCTCTGCAGAGCTAAACTCCGCTCCCGGACCTCTTTTGGCAGAAAACGCACACCGCGGAGCACTGTGAGCGGTAGAATCGTCTTTGCGCGAAGAAGTCGCTTCTTGGCCTCCGGGAGCCGGAGAGAGCGGCCGCTTGGCAAAGGTGAAGAAGCAAGCTGTACAACACTGCGATTGTGTGCGCAGCTTGCCAACTGAGAGAAAACAGTACCTTACTACTCTCCTGGCTTTTCTAATCACATGAACATTCGAATGGAAGCTGTTTTGCACAACTTTGTTTCTCTTCTGCCAATACACTCGGCAGACATCTGTGCAGCTTCTAGAACGTGATGGGAGATGTTTTCTGTGCTGGCACAGTTTCTCCTTGGTAGACAGAGTGGAAAAGCTTTTTGCTAAGATGTAGACGAGAAGAGAGGCTAAAGACGAAGGCAGAGTGCTCTGCGGAGTTAAGCCCCGCTCGCGGGGCTCTTTCGGTTGTAGCCACACATCGCAGAGCATTGTGAGCGGCAGAATCGTCTTTGAGGGAAGAATCCGCTTCTTTGCCACCGGGAGCCGGAGAGAGCGGCTGCTTGGCAAATGTGAAGAAGCAAGCTGTACAACACTGCGATTGTGTGCGCAGCTTGCCAACAGAACGAATCAGTACCTTACCACTCTCCTGCCTTTTCTATTCACATGAACATTCCAGTGGAAGCTGTTTTGTACAACATTCTTTCTCTTCTTGCAAAACACTCAGCAGACCTCCGTGCAGGTTCTAGAATACGATGAGAGATGTTTTCTGTGCTGGCGGAGTTTCTCCTTGCCAGAGATAGTGGAAAAGATTTTGCTGAGATGTACACGAGAATAGAGGCGAAAGACGAAGGTACGGTGCTCTCTGGAGCAAAACTGTGGTCCCAGGCCTCTTTCGGGATAAGCCGCACACCGCAGAGCGCTGCTAGTGGCAGAATCGTCTTTGAGCGAAGAAGCCGCTTCTTCGTCTCCGGGAGCCGGAGAGAGCGGCAGCTTGGCAAAGGTGATGAAACAAGCTGTACAACACTGCGATTGTGTGCGCAGCTTGCCAACTGAGAGAAAACAGTACCTGACCACTCTCCTGCCTTTTCTAATCACATGAACATTCGACTGGAAGATGTTGTGGACAATTATCTTTCTCTTCTTGCAAAACACTCGGCAGACCTCCGTGCAAGTTGTAGAACACAATGTGAGATGTTTTCTGTGCTGGTCCAGTTTCTCATTTCCAGACATAGTGGAATACGTTTTTGCTAAATGTAGACGAGAAGAGAGGCTTAAGATGAAGGGACAGTGATCTGCGGAGCTGAGCACCGCACCCGGGGATCTTTCAGCTGAAGCCGCACACCGCAGAGCACTGTGTGTGGCAGAATCGTCTTTGCGCGAAGAAGCCGCTTCTTCGCCTCCGCGTGCCGGAGAGTGTGGCAGGTTCGCAAAGTGGAGGAAGAAGCGGTACAACACTGCGATTGTGTGCGCAGCTTGCCAACTGAGAGAAAACATTACCTTTCCACTCTCCTGACTTTTCTATTCACATGAGCATTCGATTGGAATCAGTTTTGGACAATTTTTATTCTCTTCTTCCAAGACACTCGGCAGACCTCAGTGCAGCCTCTAGAACACGATGGGAGATGTTTTCTGTGTTGGCACAGTTTCTCCTTGCCAGACAGAGTGGAAAAGCTTTTTGCTAAGATGTCGACGAGAACAGACGCTAAAGACGAAGGTAGGGTGCTCTGCAGAGCTAAGCCCCTCTCCCGGGCGTCTTTCGGCAGAAGCCGCTCTCCGCAGAGCACTCTGAGCGGCAGAATCGTCTTTGCGCGAAGAAGCCGCTTCTTGGCTTCCGGGAGCCGGAGAGAGCGGCTGCTTGGGAAAGGTGATGAAACAAGCTGTACAACACTGCAATTGTGTGCGCAGCATGCCAACTGAGAGAAAAATGTACCTTACCACTCTCCCGTCTTTTTTATTCACATGAAAATTCGATTGGAATCTCCTTCGGACATCTTTCTTTCTCTTTTTGCAAAACACTCGGCAGACCTCCGTGCAGCTTCTAGGACACGATGGGAGATGTTTTCTGTGCTGGCACAGTTTCTCCTTGCCAGACAGAGTGGAAAAGCTTTTTGCTAAGATGTAGACGAGAAGAGAGGCTAAAGACGAAGGTACAGTTCTCTCCGGAGCTAAGACCCGCTCCAGGGCGTCTTTCGGGAGAAGCCGCACACCGCAGAGCACTGTGAGCGGCGGAATCGTCTTTGCCCGAAGAAGCCGCTTCTTGGCCTCTGGGGGCCGGAGAGATAGGCAGTTTGGCAAAGGTGAAGAAGGAATTTGTACAACACTGCGATTGTGTGCGCAGCTTGCCACCTGAGAGAAAACAATACCTTACCACTCTCCTGCCTTTTCTAATCACATGAACATTCGATTGCAAGCTGTTTTGGACAACTTTCTTTCTCTTCTTGCAAAACACTCGGCAGACCTCCATGCAGCTTCTAGAACACGATGGGAGATGTTTTCTGTGCTGGCACAGTTTCTCCTTGGTAGACAGAGTGGAAAAGCTTTTTGCTAAGATGTAGACGAGAAGAGAGGCTAAAGACGAAGGTACGGTGCTCTCCGGTGTTAAGCTCTGCTCCTGGGCGTCTTTCGGGATAAGGCGCACACCGCAGAGCACTGTGAGCGGCAGAATCGTCTTTGCGCGAAGAAGCCGCTTCTTGGCCTCCGGGAGCCGGAAAGAGCGGCAACTTCGCAAAGGTGATGAAACAAGCTGTACAACACTGCAATTGTGAGCGCAGCTTTCCAACTGAGAGAAAACAGTACCTGACCACTCTCCTGCCTTTTCTAATCACATGAACATTCGATTGCAAGCTGTTTTGGACAACTTTCTTTCTCTTCTTACAAAACATATGGCAGACCTCCGTGCAACTTCTAGAACACGATCGTAGATGTTTCCTGTTTTGGCACATTTTCTCCTTGCCAGACAGAGTGGAAAAGCTTTTTGCTAAGATGTAGACGAGAAGAGAGGCTAAAGACGAAAGTACGGTGCTCTGCGGAGCTAAGCCCCGCTCCCGGGCCTCTTTCGGCAGAAGCCGCACACCGCAGAGCACTGTGAGCGGCAGAATCGTCTTTGCGCGAAGAAGCAGCTTCTTCGCCTCCGGGAGCCGGAGAGAGCGGCAACTTCGCAAAGGTGATGAAACAAGCTGTACAATACTGCGATTGTGTGCGCAGCTTGCCAACTGAGAGAAAACAGTACCTGAGCACTCTCCTGCCTTTTCTATTCACATGAACATTCGATTGCAAGCTGTTTTGGACAACTTTCTTTCTCTTCTTGCAAAACAATCGGCAGACCTCCGTGCAGCCTCTAGAACACGATGGGAGATGTTTTCTGTGCTGGCAGAGTTTCTCCTTGCCAGACAGAGTGGAAAAGCTTTTTTCTAAGATGTAGACGAGAAGAGAGGCTAAAGACGAAGGTACGGTGCTCTCCGGAGCTAAGCTCTGCCCCGGGGCGTCTTTCGGCAGAGGGCGCACACCGAAGAGCACTGTGAGCGGCAGAATCTTCTTTGCGCGACGAAGCCGCTTCGTCGCCTCCGGGAGCCGGAGAGGGCGGCAACTTCGCAAAGGTGATGAAACAAGCTGTACAACAATGCAATAGTCTGCGTAGCTTGCCAACTGAAAGAAAACAGTACCTTACCACTCTCCTGCCTTTTCTATTCACATGAACATTCGATTGCAAGCTGTTTTGGACAACTTTCTTTCTCTTCTTACAAAACACTCGGCAGACCTCCGTGCAACTTCTAGAACATGATGGTAGATGTTTTCTGTGCTGGCACAGTTTCTCCTTGCCAGACAGAGTGGAAAAGCTTTTTGCTAAGATGTAGACGAGAAGAGAGGCAAAAGACGAAGGTACGGTGCTCTGCAGAGCTAAGCACCGCTCCCGGACCTCTTTCGGCAGAAGCCGCACACCGCAGAGCACTCTGAGCGGCAGAATCGTCTTTGCGCGAAGAAGCAGCTTCTTTGTCTCCGGGAGCCGGAGAGAGCGGCAACTTCGCAAAGGTGATGAAACAAGCTGTACAACACTGCGATTCTGTGCGCAGCTTGCCAACTGAGAGAAAACAGTACCTGACCACTCTCCTGACTTTTCTATTCACATGAACATTCGATTGCAAGCTGTTTTGGACAACTTTCTTTCTCTTCTTGCAAAACACTCGGCAGACCTCCGTGCAGCCTCTAGAACACGATGGGAGATGTTTTCTGTGCTGGCACAGTTTCTCCTTGCCAGACAGAGTGGAAAAGCTTTTTGCTAAGATGTAGACGAGAAGAGAGGCTAAAGACGAAGGTACGGTGCTCTGCAGAGCTAAGCACCGCTCCCGGGCCTCTTTCGGCAGAAGCCGCACACCGCAGAGCACTGTGAGCGGCAGAATCGTCTTTGCGCGAAGAAGCAGCTTCTTGGCCTCCGGGAGCCGGAGAGAGCGGCAGCTTCGCAAAGGTGATGAAACAAGCTGTACAACACTGCGATTGTGTGCGCAGCTTGCCAACTGAGAGAAAACAGTACCTGAGCACTCTCCTGCCTTTTCTATTCACATGAACATTCGATTGGAAGCTGTTTTGGACAACTTTCTTTCTCTTCTTGCAAAACACTCGGCAGACCTCCGTGCAGCCTCTAGAACACGATGGGAGATGTTTTCTGTGCTGGCACAGTTTCTCCTTGCCAGACAGAGTGGAAATCTTTTTGCTAAGATGTAGACGAGAACAGAGGCTAAAGACGAAGGTACGGTGCTCTGCAGAGCTAAGCACCGCTCCCGGACCTCTTTCGGCAGAAGGCGCACACTGCAGAGCACTGTGAGCGGCAGAATCGTCTTTGCGCGAAGAAGCAGCTTCTTCGTCTCCGGGAGCCGGAGAGAGCGGCAACTTCGCAAAGGGGAAGAAGCAAGCTGTACAACACTGTGATTGTGTGCGCAGCTTGCCAACTGAGAGAAAACAGTACCTGAGCACTCTCCTGCCTTTTCTATTCACATGAACATTCGATTGCAAGCTGTTTTTGACAACTTTCTTTCTCTTCTTGCAAAACACTCGGCAGACCTCCGTGCAGCCTCTAGAACACGATGGGAGATGTTTTATGTGCTGGCACAGTTTCTCCTTGCCAGACAGAGTGGAAAAGCTTTTTGCTAAGATGTAGACTAGAAGAGAGGCTAAAGACGAAGGTACGGTGCTCTGCAGAGCTAAGCACCGCTCCCGGGCCTCTTTCGGCAGAAGCCGCACACCGCAGAGCACTGTGAGCGGCAGAATCGTCTTTGCGCGAAGAAGCAGCTTCTTTGTCTCCGGGAGCCGGAGAGAGCGGCAACTTCGCAAAGGTGATGAAACAAGCTGTACAACACTGCGATTGTGCGCGCAGCCTGCCAACTGAACGAATCAGTACCTTACCACTCTCCTGCCTTTTCTATTCACATCAACATTCCAGTGGAAGCTGTTTTGCACAGCATTATTTCTCTTCTTACAAAACACTCGGCAGACCTCCGTGCAGCTTCTAGGATACGATGAGAGATGTTTTCTGTGCTGGCGGAGTTTCTCCTTGCCAGAGATAGTGGAAAAGGTTTTTGCTGATAAGTAGAGGAGAAGACAGGCTAAAGACGAAGGTACGATGCTCTCTGGAGCAAAATTCTGGTCCCAGGCCTCTTTCAGCAGAAGCCGCACACCGCAGAGCGCTGCTAGCGGCAGAATCGTCTTTGAGCGAAGAAGCCGCTTCTTCGTCTCCGGGAGCCGGAGAGAGCGGCAGCTTGGCAAATATGATGAAACAAGCTGCACAACACTGCGATTGTGTGCGCAGCTTGCCAACTGAGAGAAAACAGTACCTTACCAATCTCCTGCCTTTTCTATTCACATTAATATTCGACTGGTAGATGTTGTGGACAATTATCTTTCTCTTTTTGCAAAACACTCAGTAGACCTCCGTGCAAGCTGTAGAACACAATGGGAGATGTTTTCTGTGCTGGCACAGTTTCTCATTTCCAGACATATTGGAAAACATTTTTGCTAAATGTAGACGAGAAGAGAGGCTTAAGACAAATGTACAGTGATCTGCGGAGCTAAGCCCCACTCCCGGGGATCTTTCAGCTGAAGCCGCACACCGCAGAGCACTGTGTGTGGCAGAATCGTCTTTGCGCGAAGAAGCTGCTTCTTCGCCTCCGCGTGCCGGAGAGAGTGGCAGGTTCGCAAAGTGGAGAAGGAAGCTGTACAACACTGCGATTGTGTGCGCAGCTTGCCAACTGAGAGAAAGCAGAACCTTACCACTCTCCTGCATTTTCTATTCACATGAACATTCGATTGCAAGCTTTTTTGGACAACTTTCTTTCTCTTCTTGCAAAACACTCGGCAGACCTCCGCGCAAGTTCTAGAACACGATGGGAGATGTTTTCTGTGCTGGCACAATTTCTCCTTGCCAGAGAGTGTGGAAAAGCTTTCTGCTCAGATATAGACGAGAAGAGAGGCTAAAGACGAAGGTACGGTTCTCTGCGGAGCTAAGCACCGCTCCCGGGCCTCTTTCCGCAGAAGGCGCACACCGCAGAGCACTGTGAGCGGCAGAATCGTCTTTGCGCGAAGAAGCCTCTTCTTGGCCCCCGGGAGCCGGAGAGAGCGGCAGCTTGGCAAAGGTGAAGAAGCAAGCTGTACAACACTGCGATTGTGTGCGCAGCTTGCCAACTGAGAGAAAACAGTACCTGACGTGTCTCCTGCCTTTTCTATTCACATGAGCATTCGATTGGAAGTAGTTTTCGACAATTTTTTTTCTCTTCTTCCAAGACACTTGGCAGACCTCAGTGCAGCTTGTAGAACACGATGGGAGATGTTTTCTGTGTTGGCACAGTTTCTCCTTGCCAGACAGAGTGGAAAAGCTTTTTGCTAAGATGTAGACGAGAAGAGAGGCTAAAGACGAAGGTACGGTGCTCTGCAGAGCTAAGCCCCTCTCCCGGGCGTCTTTCGGCAGAAGCCGCTCTCCGCAGAGCACTGTGAGCTGTAGAATCTTCTTTGCGCAAAGAATCCGCTTCTTGGCCTCCGGGAGCCGGAGAGAGCGGCAGCTTGGAAAAGGTGATGAAGCAAGCTGTACAACACTGCGATTGTGTGCGCAGCTTGCCAACTGAGAGAAAACAGTACCTTACCACTCCCTTGACGTTTCTATTCACATGAATATTCGATTTAGGCGGTTTTGGACAACTTTTATTCTCTTCTTGCAAAACACTCGGCAGACCTCCGTGCAGCCTCTAGAACACGATGGGAGATGTTTTCTGTGCTGGCACTGTTTCTCCTTGCCAGACAGAGTGGAAAAGCTTTTTGCAAAGATGTAGAGGAGAACAGATGCTAGAGACGAAGGTACGGTGCTCTGTAGAGCTAAGCCCGGCTCCCGGGCGTCTTTCGGCAGAAGCCGCACTCAGCAGAACACTGTGAGCGGCAGAATCGTCTTTGCGCGAAGAAGCCGCTTCTTGGCCTCTGGGAGCCGTAGAGAGCGGCAGCTTGGCAAAGGTGAAGAAGGAATTTGTACAACACTGCAATTGTGTGCGCAGCTTGCCAACTGAGATAAAACAGTACCTGACGTCTCTCCTGCCTTTTCTATTCACATGAGCATTCGATTGGAAGCAGTTTTGGACAATTTTATTTCTCTTCTTCCAAAACACTCGGCAGACCTCAGTGCAGCTTGTAGAACACGATGGGAGATGTTTTCTGTTTTGGCACAGTTTCTCCTTGCCAGACACAGTGGAAAAGCTTCTTGCTAAGATGTCGACGAGAACAGACGCTAAAGACGAAGGTACGGTGCTCTGCAGAGCTAAGCCCCTCTCCCGGGCGTCTTTCGGCAGAAGCCGGTCTCCGCAGAGCACTGTGAGCGGCAGAATCGTCTTTGCGCGAAGAATCCGCTTCTTGGCCTCTGGGAGCCGGAGAGAGCGGCAGCTTGGCAAAGGTGAAGAAGGAATTTGTACAACACTGCGATTGTGTGCGCAGCTTGCCAACTGAGAGAAAACAGTACCTGACCACTCTCCTGCCTTTTCTATTCACATGAGCATTCGATTGGAAGCAGTTTTGGACAATTTTATTTCTCTTCTTCCAAAACTCTCGTCAGAACTCAGTGCAGCTTGTAGAACACGATGGGAGATGTTTTCTGTGCTGGCACAGTTTCTCCTTGCCAGACAGAGTGGAAAAGCTTCTTGCTAAGACGTAGACGAGAAGAGAGGCCAAAGACGAAGGTACGGCGCTCTCCGGAGCTAAGCCCCGCTCCCGGGCGTCTTTCGGGAGAAGCCGCACACCGCAGAGCACTGTGAGCGGCAGAATCGTCTTTGCGCGAAGAAGCTGCTTCTTCTCCTCCGGGGCCCGGAGAGAGCGGCAGCTTGGCAAAGTTGAAGAAGCAAGTTGTACAACACTACGATTGTGTGCGCAGCTTGCCAACTGAGAGAAAACAGTACCTTACCACTCTCCTGCCTTTTCTATTCACATGAACATTCGATTGCAAGCTGTTTTGGACAACTTTCTTTCTCTTCTTGCAAAACACTCGGCTGACCTCCGTGCAGCTTCTAGAACACGATGGGAGATGTATTCTGTGCTGTCAGAGTTTCTCGGTGTCAGACAGAGTGGAAAAGCTTTTTGCTAAGATGTAGACGAGAAGAGAGGCCAAAGACGAAGGTACGGTGCTCTCCTGAGCTAAGCTCTGCTCCTGGGCGTCTTTCGGGAGGAAGGCTCACACCACAGAGCACTGTGAGCGGCAGAATCGTCTTTGCGCGAAGAAGCCGCTTCTTGGTCTCCGGGAGACGGAGAGAGCGGCTGCTTGGCAAAGGTGAAGAAGGAAGTTGTACAACACTGCGATTGTGTGCGCAGCTTGCAACTGAGAGAAAACAGTACCTTACCAATCTCCTGCCTTTTCTATTCACATGAACATTCGACTGGAAGATGTTGTGGACAATTATCTTTCTCTTCTTGCAAAACACTCGGCAGACCTCCTCAGCTTGCCAACAGATATTTTCTGTGCTGGCACAGTTTCTCCTTGCCAGACAGAGTGGAAAAGCTTTTTGCTAAGATGTAGACGAGAAGATAGGCTAAAGACGAAGGTGCGGGACTCTCTGTAGTTGAGTTCTGCTCCCGGGCGTCTTTCGGCAGGTGAAGCACACTGCAGAGCAAGGTGAGCGGCAGAATCGTCTTTGCGCGAATAAGCCGCTTCTTGGCTTCCGGGAGCCGGAGAGAGCGGCAACTTCGCAAAGGGGAAGAAGCAATCTGTACAACACTGCGATTGTGTGCGCAGCTTGCCAACTGAGAGAAAACAGTACCTGACCACTCTCCTGCATTTCTATTCACATGAGCATTCGATTGGAAGCTGTTTTGGACAATTTTCTTTCTCTTCTTCCAAAACACTCGGCAGACCTCGGTGCAGCTTGTAGAACACGATGGGAGATGTTTTCTGTGTGGGCTCCGTTTCTCCTTTCCAGACAGAGTGGAAAAGCTTTTTGATAAGATGTAGATGAGAAGAGAGGCTAAAGACGAAGGTACGGTGCTCTGCAGAGGTAAACCCCTCTCCCGGACCTCTTTTGGCAGAAGCCGCACACCGCAGAGCACTGTGAGCGGTAGAATCGTCTTTGCGCGAATAAGCCGCTTCTTGACTTCCGGGAGCCGGAGAGAGCGGCAATTTCGCAAAGGGGAAGAAGCAATCTGTACAACACTGCGATTGTGTGCGCAGCTTGCCAACTGAGAGAAAACAGTACCTGACCACTCTCCTGCATTTCTATTCACATGAGCATTCGATTGGAAGCTGTTTTGGACAATTTTCTTTCTCTTCTTCCAAAACACTCGGCAGACCTCGGTGCAGCTTGTAGAACACGATGGGAGATGTTTTCTGTGTGGGCACCGTTTCTCCTTTCCAGACAGAGTGGAAAAGCTTTTTGATAAGATGTAGATGAGAAGAGAGGCTAAAGACGAAGGTACGGTGCTCTGCAGAGGTAAACCCCTCTCCCGGACCTCTTTTGGCAGAAGCCGCACACCGCAGAGCACTGTGAGCGGTAGAATCGTCTTTGCGCGAAGAAGTCGCTTCTTGGCCTCCGGGAGCTGGAGAGAGCGGCCGCTTGGCAAAGGTGAAGAAGCAAGCTGTACAACACTGCGATTGTGTGCGCAGCTTGCCAACTGAGAGAAAACAGTATCTTACAACTCTGCCTTTTCTATTCACATGAACATTCGAATAGAAGCTGTTTTGTACAACTTTGTTTCTCTTCTGTCAATACACTCGGCAGACATCCGTGCAGCTTCTAGAACAGGATGGGAGATGTTTTCTGTGCTGGCACAGTTTCTCCTTGGTAGACAGAGTGGAAAAGCTTTTTGCTAAGAAGTAGACGAGAAGAGAGGCTAAAGACGAAGGCAGAGTGCTCTGCGGAGTAAAGCCCCGCTCGCGGGGCTCTTTCGGTTGTAGCCACACATCGCTGAGCTTTGTGAGCGGCAGAATCGTCTTTGAGGGAAGAAGCCGCTCCTTTGCCACCGGGAGCCGGAGAGAGCGGCTGCTTCTCAAAGGTGAAGAAGCAAGCTGCACAACACTGCGATTGTGTGCGCAGCTTGCCAACAGAACGAATCAGTACCTTACCACTCTCCTGCCTTTTCAATTCACATGAACATTCCAGTGGAAGCTGTTTTGCACAACATTCTTTCTCTTCTTGCAAATCTCTCCGCAGACCTCCGTGCAGCTTCTAGAATACGATGAGAGATGTTTTCTGTGCTGTCGGAGTTTCTCCTTGCCAGAGACAGTGGAAAAGATTTTTGCTGATATGTAGACGAGAAGAGAGGCTAAAGACGAAGGCACGGAGCTCTCTGGAGCAAAACTCTGGTCCCAGGCCTCTTTCGGCAGAAGCCACATACCGCAGAGCGCTGTGAGCGGCAGAATCGTCTTTGCGCGAAGAAGCCGCTTCTTCGTCTCCGGGAGCCGGAGAGAGCGGCAGCTTGGCAAAGGTGATGAAACAAGCTGTACAACACTTCGATTGTGTGCGCAGCTTGCCAACTGAGAGAAAACAGTACCTGACCACTCTCCTGCCTTTTCTATTCACATGAACATTCGATTGGAAGCTGTTTTGGACAACTTTCTTTCTCTTCTTGCAAAACACTCGGCAGACCTCCGTGCAGTTTCTACAACACGATGGGAGATGTTTTCTGTGCTGGCAGAGTTTCTCCTTCCCAGACAGAGTGGAAAATCTTTTTGCTAAGATGTAGACGAGAAGAGAGGCCAAAGACGAAGGTACGGTGCTCTCCGGAGCTAAGCCCCGCACCCGGGCGTCTTTCGGGAGAAGCCGCACACCGCAGAGCACTGTGAGCGGCAGAATCGTCTTTGCGCGAAGAAGCTGCTTCTTCTCCTCCGGGTCCCGGGGAGAGCGGCAGCTTGTCAAAGGTGAAGAAGCAAGTTGTACAACACTACGATTGTGTGCGCAGCTTGCCAACTGAGAGAAAACAGTACCTGAGCACTCTCCTGCCTTTTCTATTCACATGAACATTAGATTGCAAGCTGTTTTGGACAACTTTCTTTCTCTTCTTGCAAAACACTCGGCAGACCTCCGTGCAGATTATAGAACACGATGGGAGATGTATTCTGTGCTCTCAGATTTTCTCGTTGTCAGACAGAGTGGAAAAGCTTTTTGCTAAGATGTAGACGAGAAGAGAGGCCAAAGACGAAGGTACAGTGCTCTCCGGAGCTAAGCTCTGCTCCTGGGAGTCTTTCGGAAGAAGGCTCACACTGCAGAGCACTGTGAGCGGCAGAATCGTCTTTGCGCGGAGAGGCCGTTTCTTGGCCTCCGGGAGACGGAGAGAGCGGCATCTTGGTAAAGGTGAAGAAGGAAGTTGTACAACACTGCGATTGTGTGCGCAGCTTGCCAACTGAGAGAAAACAGTACCTTACCACTCTCCTGACTTTTCTATTCACATGAACATTCGACTGGAATATGTTGTGGCAACTATCTTTCTCTTCTTGCAAAACACTCGGCAGACCTCCGTGCAAGCTGTAGAACACAATGTGAGATGTTTTCTGTGCTGGCCCAGTTTCTCATTTCCAGACATAGTGGAAAAGCTTTTTGCTAAATGTAGACGAGAAGAGAGGCTTAAGACGAAGGTACAGTGATCTGCGGATCTAAGCCTCGCACCCGGGGATCTTTCAGCTGAAGCCGCACACCGCAGAGCACTGTGTGTGGCAGAATCGTCTTTGCGCGAAGAAGCCGCTTCTTCGCCTCCGCGTCCCGGAGAGAGTGGCAGGTTCGCAAATTGGAGAAGGAAGCTGTACAACACTGCGATTGTGTGCGCAGCTTGCCAACTGAGAGAAAACAGTACCTGACCACTCTCCTGCATTTCTATTCACATGAGCATTCGATTGGAAGCAGTTTTGGACAATTTTCTTTCTCTTCTTCCAAAACACTCGGCAGACCTTGGTGCAGCTTGTAGAACACGATGGGAGATGTTTTCTGTGTTGGCACCCTTTCTCGTTTCCAGACAGTGTGGAAAAGCTTTTTGCTAAGATGTAGATGAGAAGAGACGCTAAAGACGAAGGTTGGGTGCTCTGCAGAGCTAAGCCCCTCTCCCGGACCTCTTTTGGCAGAAGCCGCACACCGCAGAGCACTGTGAGCGGTAGAATCGTCTTTGCGCGAAGAAGTCGCTTCTTGGCCTCCGGGAGCTGGAGAGAGCGGCCGCTTGGGAAAGGTGAAGAAGCAAGCTGTACAACACTGCGATTGTGTGCACAGCTTGCCAACTGAGAGAAAACAGTACCTTAACACTCTCCTGCCAAGTTCATTCACATGATGATTCGATTGGAAGCAGTTTGGACAAGTTTTTTCTGTTCTGGCAAAACACTCGGCAGACATCCGTGCAACTTCTAGAAAACAATGAGAGATGTTTTCTGTGCTGGCACTGTTTCTCCTTCCCAGACAGATTGGTGATTCTTTTTTCTAAGATTTATACGAGAAGAGACGCTAAAGAGGACGTTGGGGTGCTCTGCAGAGATGAGCCCTTCTCCCGGGCGTCTTTCGGCAGAAGCCCCAAACCGAAGAGCACTGTGAGCGGCAGAATCGTCTTTGCGGGAAGAAGCTGCTTCTTCTCCTCCGGGAGTCGGAGAGAGCGGCAACTTCGCAAAGGTGAAGAAGCAAGCTGTACAAAAGTGCGATTGCGTGGGCGTATTGTGAACTGATAGAGAGTTGTACCTTACAACTCTCTTGCCTTTTGCGATCACATGAACATTCGATTTTAAGCTGTTTTGCGCAACTTTCTTTCTCTTCTTGCCAAACACACGGCAGACAACCGTGAAGGTCCTAGAACACGATGGGAGATGTTTTCAGTGCTGGTAGTGTTTCTCCAGGCCAGATAGAGTGGAAAAGCTTTTGGCGAAGATGCGTTTTTCATTTTCATTCCCTTCCTTTCTTAGAACATTCCCGGAACCTGGCCGCCCATTCCATTCCCTTCCCTTCCCTTCCCTTCCCGGAACATGCCCTTCCCTTCCCTTCCCTTCCCTTCCCTTCCCTTCCCTTCCCTTCCCTTCCCGGAACCTTCCCTTCCCTTCCCTTCCCGGAACCTTCCCTTCCCGGAACCTTCCCTTCCCTTCCCGGAACCTTCCCGGAACCTTCCCTTCCCTTCCCTTCCCTTCCCTTCCCTTCCCTTCCCGGAACCTTCCCTTCCCGGAACCTTCCCTTCCCTTCCCTTCCCTTCCCTTCCCTTCCCTTCCCGGAACCTTCCCTTCCCGGAACCTTCCCTTCCCTTCCCTTCCCTTCCCGGAACCTTCCCTTCCCTTCCCTTCCCTTCCCTTCCCGGAACCTTCCCTTCCCGGAACCTTCCCTTCCCGGAACCTTCCCTTCCCTTCCCTTCCCTTCCCTTCCCTTCCCTTCCCTTCCCGGAACCTTCCCTTCCCGGAACCTTCCCTTCCCTTCCCGGAACCTTCCCTTCCCGGAACCTTCCCTTCCCTTCCCTTCCCTTCCCGGAACCTTCCCTTCCCTTCCCGGAACCTTCCCTTCCCTTCCCTTCCCTTCCCTTCCCTTCCCTTCCCTTCCCGGAACCGTCCCTTCCCTTCCCGGAACCTTCCCTTCCCTTCCCTTCCCGGAACCTTCCCTTCCCGGAACCTTCCCTTCCCGGAACCTTCCCTTCCCTTCCCTTCCCTTCCCTTCCCTTCCCTTCCCTTCCCTTCCCGGAACCTTCCCTTCCCGGAACCTTCCCTTCCCTTCCCTTCCCTTCCCTTCCCTTCCCTTCCCTTCCCTTCCCTTCCCTTCCCAGAACCTTCCCTTCCCTTCCCTTCCCTTCCCTTCCCTTCCCTTCCCTTCCCTTCCCTTCCCTTCCCTTCCCTTCCCTTCCCTTCCCTTCCCTTCCCTTCCCTTCCCTTCCCGGAACCTTCCCTTCCCTTCCCTTCCCTTCCCTTCCCTTCCCTTCCCTTCCCTTCCCTTCCCTTCCCTTCCCTTCCCTTCCCTTCCCTTCCCTTCCCTTCCCTTCCCTTCCCTTCCCTTCCCTTCCCTTCCCTTCCCTTCCCTTCCCTTCCCTTCCCTTCCCTTCCCTTCCCTTCCCTTCCCTTCCCTTCCCTTCCCTTCCCTTCCCTTCAATTCCCTTCCCTTCCATTCCCTTCCCGGAACCTTCCCTTCCCTTCCCTTCCCTTCCCTTCCCTTCCCTTCCCTTCCCTTCCCTTCCCTTCCCTTCCCTTCCCTTCCCTTCCCTTCCCTTCCCTTCCCTTCCCTTCCCTTCCCTTCCCTTCCCTTCCCTTCCCTTCCCTTCCCTTCCCTTCCCTTCCCTTCCCTTCCCTTCCCTTCCCTTCCCTTCCCTTCCCTTCCCGGAACCTTCCCTTCCCTTCCCGGAACCTTCCCTTCCCTTCCCTTCCCTTCCCTTCCCTTCCCTTCCCTTCCCTTCCCTTCCCGGAACCTTACCTTCCCTTCCCTTCCCTTCCCTTCCCTTCCCTTCCCTTCCCTTCCCTTCCCTTCCCTTCCCTTCCCTTCCCTTCCCTTCCCTTCCCTTCCCTTCCCTTCCCGGAACCTTCCCTTCCCTTCCCGGAACCTTCCCGGAACCTTCCCTTCCCTTCCCTTCCCTTCCCTTCCCTTCCCTTCCCTTCCCTTCCCTTCCCGGAACCTTCCCTTCCCTTCCCTTCCCTTCCCTTCCCTTCCCTTCCCTTCCCTTCCCTTCCCTTCCCGGAACCTTCCCTTCCCTTCCCTTCCCTTCCCGGAACCTTCCCTTCCCTTCCCTTCCCTTCCCTTCCCGGAACCTTCCCTTCCCTTCCCTTCCCTTCCCGGAACCTTCCCTTCCCTTCCCTTCCCGGAACCTTCCCTTCCCTTCCCTTCCCTTCCCTTCCCTTCCCTTCCCTTCCCTTCCCTTCCCTTCCCTTCCCTTCCCGGAACCTTCCCGGAACCTTCCCGGAACCTTCCCGGAACCTTCCCGGAACCTTCCCTTCCCGGAACCTTCCCTTCCCTTCCCTTCCCTTCCCGGAACCTTCCCTTCCCTTCCCGGAACCTTCCCTTCCCTTCCCGGAACCTTCCCGGAACCTTCCCGGAACCTTCCCTTCCCTTCCCGGAACCATCCCTTCCCGGAACCTTCCCTTCCCTTCCCTTCCCTTCCCGGAACCTTCCCTTCCCTTCCCTTCCCTTCCCTTCCCTTCCTTTCCCGGAATGTTCCCTTCCCTTCCCTTCCCTTCCCTTCCCTTCCCTTCCCTTCCCGGAACCTTCCCTTCCCTTCCCTTCCCTTCCCTTCCCTTCCCTTCCCTTCCCTTCCCTTCCCTTCCCTTCCCTTCCCTTCCCTTCCCTTCCCTTCCCTTCCCTTCCCTTCCCTTCCCTTCCCTTCCCTTCCCTTCCCTTCCCTTCCCTTCCCGGAACCTTCCCTTCCCTTCCCTTCCCTTCCCGGAACCTTCCCTTCCCGGAACCTTCCCTTCCCGGAACCTTCCCTTCCCTTCCCTTCCCTTCCCTTCCCTTCCCTTCCCTTCCCGGAACCTTCCCTTCCCTTCCCGGAACCTTCCCTTCCCTCCCCGGAACCTTCCCGGAACCTTCCCTTCCCTTCCCTTCCCTTCCCTTCCCTTCCCTTTCCGGAAACTTCCCTTCCCTTCCCGGAAACTTCCCTTCCCTTCCCGGAACCTTACCTTCCCTTCCCTTCCCTTCCCTTCCCTTCCCTTCACTTCCCTTCCCGGAACCTTCCCTTCCCTTCCCGGAACCTTACCTTCCTTTCCCTTCCCTTCCCTTCCCTTCCCGGAACCTTCCCTGAACCTTCCCGGAACCTTCCCTTCCCTTCCCTTCCCTTCCCTTCCCTTCCCTTCCCTTCCCTTCCCTTCCCTTCCCTTCCCTTCCCGGAACCTTCCCTTCCCTTCCCTTCCCTTCCCTTCCCTTCCCTTCCCTTCCCTTCCCTTCCCTTCCCTTCCCTTCCCGGAACCTTCCCTTCCCGGAACCTTCCCTTCCCTTCCCTTCCCTTCCCTTCCCTTCCCTTCCCTTCTCTTCCCTTCCCTTCCCTTCCCTTCCCTTCCCTTCCCGGAACCTTCCCTTCCCTTCCCGGAACCTTCCCTTCCCTTCCCGGAACCTTCCCGGAACCTTCCCTTCCCTTCCCTTCCCGGAACCTTCCCTTCCCGGAACCTTCCCTTCCCTTCCCTTCCCTTCCCTTCCCTTCCCTTCCCTTTCCGGAATCTTCCCTTCCCTTCCCGGAAACTTCCCTTCCCTTCCCGGAACCTTACCTTCCCTTCCCTTCCCTTCCCGGAACCTTCCCTTCCCTTCCCGGAACCTTCCCTTCCCTTCCCTTCCCTTCCCTTCCCTTCCCGGAACCTTCCCTTCCCTTCCCGGAACCTTCCCTTCCTGGAACCTTCCCTTCCCTTCCCTTCCCGGAACCTTCCCTTCCCTTCCCTTCCCTTCCCGGAACCTTCCCGGAACCTTCCCTTCCCGGAACCTTCCCTTCCCGGAACCTTCCCTTCCCTTCCCTTCCCTTCCCTTCCCTTCCCTTCCCTTCTCTTCCCTTCCCTTCCCTTCCCTTCCCTTCCATGAACCTTCCCTTCCCGGAACCTTCCCTTCCCGGAACCTTCCCTTCCCTTCCCTGAACCTTCCCTGAACCTTCCCTGAACCTTCCCGGAACCTTCCCTTCCCTTCCCTTCCCTTCCCTTCCCGGAACCTTCCCTTCCCTTCCCTTCCCTTCCCTTCCCGGAACCTTCCCTTCCCGGAACCTTCCCTTCCCGGAACCTTCCCTTCCCTTCCCTTCCCGGAACCTTCCCTTCCCTTCCCTTCCCTTCCCTTCCCTTCCCTTCCCTTCCCTTCCCTTCCCTTCCCTTCCCTTCCCTTCCCTTCCCTTCCCTTCCCTTCCCTTCCCTTCCCTTCCCTTCCCTTCCCTTCCCTTCCCGGAACCTTCCCTTCCCGGAACCTTCCCTTCCCTTCCCTTCCCTTCCCGGAACCTTCCCTTCCCTTCCCGGAACCTTCCCTTCCCTTCCCGGAACCTTCCCGGAACCTTCCCGGAACCTTCCCTTCCCTTCCCGGAACCATCCCTTCCCTTCCCTTCCCTTCCCTTCCCTTCCCTTCCCTTCCCTTCCCGGAACCTTCCCTTCCCTTCCCTTCCCTTCCCTTCCCTTCCCTTCCCTTCCCGGAACCTTCCCTTCCCGGAACCTTCCCTTCCCGGAACCTTCCCTTCCCGGAACCTTCCCTTCCCTTCCCTTCCCTTCCCTTCCCTTCCCTTCCCGGAACCTTCCCTTCCCTTCCCGGAACCTTCCCTTCCCTTCCCGGAACCTTCCCTTCCCTTCCCGGAACCTTCCCTTCCCTTCCCGGAACCTTCCCGGAACCTTCCCTTCCCTTCCCTTCCCTTCCCTTCCCTTCCCTTCCCTTCCCTTTCCGGAAACTTCCCTTCCCTTCCCGGAAACTTCCCTTCCCTTCCCGGAACCTTCCCTTCCCTTCCCTTCCCTTCCCTTCCCTTCCCTTCCCTTCCCTTCCCTTCCCTTCCCGGAACCTTCCCTTCCCTTCCCGGAACCTTACCTTCCCTTCCCTTCCCTTCCCTTCCCTTCCCTTCCCTTCCCTTCCCTGAACCTTCCCTGAACCTTCCCGGAACCTTCCCTTCCCTTCCCTTCCCTTCCCTTCCCTTCCCTTCCCTTCCCTTCCCTTCCCTTCCCGGAACCTTCCCTTCCCTTCCCTTCCCTTCCCTTCCCATCCCTTGCCTTCCCTTCCCTTCCCTTCCCTTCCCTTTCCGGAACCTTCCCTTCCCGGAACCTTCCCTTCCCGGAACCTTCCCTTCCCTTCCCTTCCATTCCCGGAACCTTCCCTTCCCTTCCCTTCCCTTCCCTTCCCTTCCCTTCCCTTCCCTTCCCGGAACCTTCCCTTCCCTTCCCGGAACCTTCCCGGAACCTTCCCGGAACCTTCCCTTCCCTTCCCGGAACCTTCCCTTCCCGGAACCATCCCTTCCCTTCCCTTCCCTTCCCTTCCCTTCCCTTCCCTTCCCTTCCCTTCCCGGAACGTTCCCTTCCCTTCCCTTCCCTTCCCTTCCCTTCCCTTCCCTTCCCTTCCCTTCCCTTCCCTTCCCTTCCCTTCCCTTCCCTTCCCTTCCCTTCCCTTCCCTTCCCTTCCCTTCCCTTCCCTTCCCTTCCCTTCCCTTCCCTTCTCTTCCCTTCCCGGAACCTTCCCTTCCCTTCCCGGAACCTTCCCTTCCCGGAACCTTCCCTTCCCGGAACCTTCCCTTCCCTTCCCTGAACCTTCCCTGAACCTTCCCTGAACCTTCCCGGAACCTTCCCTTCCCTTCCCTTCCCTTCCCGGAACCTTCCCTTCCCTTCATTCCCTTCCCTTCCCAGAACCTTCCCTTCCCGGAACCTTCCCTTCCCTTCCCTTCCCTTCCCTTCCCTTCCCTTCCCTTCCCTTCCCTTCCCTTCCCGGAACCTTCCCTTCCCTTCCCTTCCCTTCCCTTCCCTTCCCTTCCCTTCCCGGAACGTTCCCTTCCCTTCCCGGAACCTTCCCTTCCCTTCCCTTCCCTTCCCTTCCCTTCCCTTCCCTTCCCTTCCCTTCCCGGAACCTTCCCTTCCCGGAACCTTCCCTTCCCGGAACCTTCCCTTCCCTTCCCTTCCCTTCCCTTCCCTTCCCGGAACCTTCCCTTCCCGGAACCTTCCCTTCCCGGAACCTTCCCTTCCCTTCCCTTCCCTTCCCTTCCCTTCCCTTCCCTTCCCTTCCCTTCCCTTCCCTTCCCGGAACCTTCCCTTCCCGGAAACTTCCCTTCCCGGAACCTTCCCTTCCCTTCCCTTCCCTTCCCTTCCCTTCCCGGAACCTTCCCTTCCCTTCCCTTCCCTTCCCTTCCCTTCCCTTCCCTTCCCTTCCCTTCCCTTCCCGGAACCTTCCCTTCCCTTCCCGGAACCTTCCCGGAACCTTCCCGGAACCTTCCCTTCCCTTCCCTTCCCTTCCCGGAACCTTACCTTCCCTTCCCTTCCCTTCCCTTCCCTTCCCTTCCCTTCCCTTCCCTTCCCTTCCCTTCCCTTCCCGGAACCTTCCCTTCCCTTCCCTTCCCTTCCCTTCCCGGAACCTTCCCTTCCCGGAACCTTCCCTTCCCGGAACCTTCCCGGAACCTTCCCTTCCCTTCCCTTCCCTTCCCTTCCCTTCCCTTCCCTTCCCGGAACCTTCCCTTCCCGGAACCTTCCCTTCCCTTCCCTTCCCTTCCCTTCCCTTCCCTTCCCTTCCCTTCCCTTCCCTTCCCTTCCCGGAACGTTCCCTTCCCTTCCCGGAACCTTCCCTTCCCTTCCCTTCCCTTCCCTTCCCTTCCCTTCCCTTCCCTTCCCGGAACCTTCCCTTCCCGGAACCTTCCCTTCCCGGAACCTTACCTTCCCTTCCCTTCCCTTCCCTTCCCTTCCCTTCACTTCCCTTCCCGGAACCTTCCCTTCCCTTCCCGGAACCTTACCTTCCTTTCCCTTCCCTTCCCTTCCCTTCCCGGAACCTTCCCTGAACCTTCCCGGAACCTTCCCTTCCCTTCCCTTCCCTTCCCTTCCCTTCCCTTCCCTTCCCTTCCCTTCCCTTCCCTTCCCTTCCCTTCCCTTCCCTTCCCGGAACCTTCCCTTCCCTTCCCTTCCCTTCCCTTCCCTTCCCTTCCCTTCCCTTCCCTTCCCTTCCCTTCCCTTCCCTTCCCGGAACCTTCCCTTCCCGGAACCTTCCCTTCCCTTCCCTTCCCTTCCCTTCCCTTCCCTTCCCTTCCCTTCCCTTCCCCTCTCTTCCCTTCCCTTCCCTTCCCTTCCCTTCCCTTCCCGGAACCTTCCCTTCCCTTCCCGGAACCTTCCCTTCCCTTCCCGGAACCTTCCCGGAACCTTCCCTTCCCTTCCCTTCCCGGAACCTTCCCTTCCCGGAACCTTCCCTTCCCTTCCCTTCCCTTCCCTTCCCTTCCCTTCCCTTCCCTTTCCGGAATCTTCCCTTCCCTTCCCGGAAACTTCCCTTCCCTTCCCGGAACCTTACCTTCCCTTCCCTTCCCTTCCCGGAACCTTCCCTTCCCTTCCCGGAACCTTCCCTTCCCTTCCCTTCCCTTCCCTTCCCTTCCCGGAACCTTCCCTTCCCTTCCCGGAACCTTCCCTTCCTGGAACCTTCCCTTCCCTTCCCTTCCCGGAACCTTCCCTTCCCTTCCCTTCCCTTCCCGGAACCTTCCCGGAACCTTCCCTTCCCGGAACCTTCCCTTCCCGGAACCTTCCCTTCCCTTCCCTTCCCTTCCCTTCCCTTCCCTTCCCTTCCCTTCCCTTCCCTTCTCTTCCCTTCCCTTCCCTTCCCTTCCCTTCCATGAACCTTCCCTTCCCTTCCCTTCCCTTCCCTTCCCTTCCCTTCCCGGAACCTTCCCTGAACCTTCCCGGAACCTTCCCTTCCCTTCCCTTCCCTTCCCTTCCCTTCCCTTCCCTTCCCTTCCCTTCCCTTCCCTTCCCGGAACCTTCCCTTCCCTTCCCTTCCCTTCCCTTCCCATCCCTTGCCTTCCCTTCCCTTCCCTTCCCTTCCCTTCCCTTTCCGGAACCTTCCCTTCCCGGAACCTTCCCTTCCCGGAACCTTCCCTTCCCTTCCCTTCCATTCCCGGAACCTTCCCTTCCCTTCCCTTCCCTTCCCTTCCCTTCCCTTCCCTTCCCTTCCCGGAACCTTCCCTTCCCTTCCCGGAACCTTCCCGGAACCTTCCCGGAACCTTCCCTTCCCTTCCCGGAACCTTCCCTTCCCGGAACCATCCCTTCCCTTCCCTTCCCTTCCCTTCCCTTCCCTTCCCTTCCCTTCCCTTCCCGGAACGTTCCCTTCCCTTCCCTTCCCTTCCCTTCCCTTCCCTTCCCTTCCCTTCCCTTCCCTTCCCTTCCCTTCCCTTCCCTTCCCTTCCCTTCCCTTCCCTTCCCTTCCCTTCCCTTCCCTTCCCTTCCCTTCCCTTCCCTTCCCTTCCCTTCCCTTCCCTTCCCTTCCCTTCCCTTCCCTTCCCTTCCCTTCTCTTCCCTTCCCGGAACCTTCCCTTCCCTTCCCGGAACCTTCCCTTCCCGGAACCTTCCCTTCCCGGAACCTTCCCTTCCCTTCCCTGAACCTTCCCTGAACCTTCCCTGAACCTTCCCGGAACCTTCCCTTCCCTTCCCTTCCCTTCCCGGAACCTTCCCTTCCCTTCATTCCCTTCCCTTCCCAGAACCTTCCCTTCCCGGAACCTTCCCTTCCCTTCCCTTCCCTTCCCTTCCCTTCCCTTCCCTTCCCTTCCCTTCCCTTCCCTTCCCGGAACCTTCCCTTCCCTTCCCTTCCCTTCCCTTCCCTTCCCTTCCCTTCCCTTCCCGGAACGTTCCCTTCCCTTCCCGGAACCTTCCCTTCCCTTCCCTTCCCTTCCCTTCCCTTCCCTTCCCTTCCCTTCCCGGAACCTTCCCTTCCCGGAACCTTCCCTTCCCGGAACCTTCCCTTCCCTTCCCTTCCCTTCCCTTCCCTTCCCGGAACCTTCCCTTCCCGGAACCTTCCCTTCCCGGAACCTTCCCTTCCCTTCCCTTCCCTTCCCTTCCCTTCCCTTCCCTTCCCTTCCCTTCCCTTCCCGGAACCTTCCCTTCCCGGAAACTTCCCTTCCCGGAACCTTCCCTTCCCTTCCCTTCCCTTCCCTTCCCTTCCCGGAACCTTCCCTTCCCTTCCCTTCCCGGAACCTTCCCTTCCCTTCCCGGAACCTTCCCGGAACCTTCCCGGAACCTTCCCTTCCCTTCCCTTCCCTTCCCGGAACCTTACCTTCCCTTCCCTTCCCTTCCCTTCCCTTCCCTTCCCTTCCCTTCCCTTCCCTTCCCTTCCCGGAACCTTCCCTTCCCTTCCCTTCCCTTCCCTTCCCGGAACCTTCCCTTCCCGGAACCTTCCCTTCCCGGAACCTTCCCGGAACCTTCCCTTCCCTTCCCTTCCCTTCCCTTCCCTTCCCTTCCCTTCCCTTCCCGGAACCTTCCCTTCCCGGAACCTTCCCTTCCCTTCCCTTCCCTTCCCTTCCCTTCCCTTCCCTTCCCTTCCCTTCCCTTCCCTTCCCTTCCCTTCCCGGAACCTTCCCTTCACGGAACCTTCCCTTCCCTTCCCTTCCCGGAACCATCCCTTCCCGGAACCTTCCCTTCCCTTCCCTTCCCTTCCCTTCCCTTCCCTTCCCTTCCCTTCCCTTCTCGGAACCTTCCCGGAACCTTCCCGGAACCTTCCCTTCCCTTCCCTTCCCGGAACCTTCCCGGAACCTTCCCGGAACGTTCCCTTCCCTGAACCTTCCCTTCCCGGAACCTTCCCTTCCCTTCCCTTCCCTTCCCTTCCCGGAACCTTCCCTTCCCTTCCCTTCCCTTCCCTTCCCTTCCCTTCCCTTCCCTTCCCTTCCCTTCCCTTCCCTTCCCTTCCCTTCCCTTCCCTTCCCTTCCCTTCCCTTCCCTTCCCTTCCCTTCCCTTCCCTTCCCTTCCCTTCCCTTCCCTTCCCTTCCCGGAACCTTCCCTTCCCTTCCCTTCCCGGAACCTTCCCGGAACCTTCCCTTCCCGGAACCTTCCCGGAACCTTCCCTTCCCTTCCCGGAACCTTCCCTTCCCTTCCCGGAACCTTCCCTTCCCTTCCCTTCCCTTCCCTTCCCGGAACCTTCCCTTCCCTTCCCTTCCCTTCCCTTCCCAGAACCTTCCCTTCCCTTCCCTTCCCGGAACCTTCCCTTCCCTTCCCGGAACCTTCCCGGAACCTTCCCGGAACCTTCCCTTCCCTTCCCGGAACCTTCCCTTCCCTTCCCTTCCCTTCCCTTCCCTTCCCTTCCCTTCCCTTCCCAGAACCTTCCCTTCCCTTCCCTTCCCTTCCCTTCCCTTCCCTTCCCTTCCCTTCCCTTCCCTTCCCTTCCCTTCCCTTCCCTTCCCTTCCCTTCCCTTCCCTTCCCTTCCCTTCCCTTCCCTTCCCGGAACCTTCCCTTCCCTTCCCTTCCCGGAACCTTCCCTTCCCTTCCCGGAACCTTCCCTTCCCTTCCCTTCCCTTCCCTTCCCTTCCCGGAACCTTCCCTTCCCTTCCCTTCCCTTCCCTTCCCTTCCCTTCCCTTCCCTTCCCTTCCCTTCCCTTCCCTTCCCTTCCCTTCCCTTCCCTTCCCGGAACCTTCCCTTCCCTTCCCTTCCCTTCCCTTCCCTTCCCGGAACCTTCCCTTCCCTTCCCTTCCCTTCCCTTCCCGGAACCTTCATTTCCCTTCCCTTCCCGGAACCTTCCCTTCCCGGAACCTGCCCTTCCCTTCCCTTCCCGGAACCTTCCCTTCCCTTCCCTTCCCTTCCCTTCCCTTCCCTTCCCTTCCCTTCCCTTCCCTTCCCGGAACCTTCCCTTCCCTTCCCGGAACCTTCCCTTCCCTACCATTCCCTTCCCTTCCCTTCCCTTCCCTTCCCTTCCCTTCCCTTCCCTTCCCTTCCCGTCCCTTCCCTTCCCTTCCCTTCCCTTCCCTTCCCTTCCCTTCCCTTCCCTTCCCGGAACCTTCCCTTCCCTTCCCTTCCCTTCCCTTCTCTTCCCTTCCCTTCCCTTCCCTTCCCTTCCCTTCCCTTCCCTTCCCTTCCCTTCCCTTCCCTTCCCTTCCCTTCCCTTCCCTTCCCTTCCTTTCCCTTCCCTTCCCTTCCCTTCCCTTCCCTGAACCTTCCCTTCCCTTCCCTTCCCTTCCCTTCCCTTCCCTTCCCTTCCCTTCCCTTCCCTTCCCTTCCCTTCCCTTCCCTTCCCTTCCCTTCCCTTCCCTTCCCTTCCCTTCCCTTCCCTTCCCTTCCCTTCCCTTCCCTTCCCTTCCCTTCCCTTCCCTTCCCTTCCCTTCCCTTCCCTTCTCTTCCCTTCCCTTCCCTTCCCTTCCCTTCCTGGAACCTTCCCTTCCCTTCCCTTCCCTTCCCTTCCCTTCCCTTCCCTTCCCTTCCCTTCCCTTCCCTTCCCGGAACCTTCCCTTCCCTTCCCTTCCCTTCCCTTCCCTTCCCTTCCCTTCCCTTCCCTTCCCTTCCCTTCCCTTCCCTTCCCTTCCCTTCCCTTCCCTTCCCTTCCCTTCCCTTCCCTTCCCTTCCCTTCCCTTCCCTTCCCTTCCCTTCCCTTCCCTTCCCTTCCCTTCCCTTCCCTTCCCTTCCCTTCCCTTCCCTTCCCTTCCCGGAACCTTCCCTTCCCTTCCCTTCCCTTCCCTTCCCGGAACCTTCCCTTCCCTTCCCTTCCCGGAACCTTCCCTTCCCGGAACCTTCCCTTCCCTTCCCTTCCCTTCCCTTCCCTTCCCTTCCCTTCCCTTTCCGGAAACTTCCCTTCCCTTCCCTTCCCTTCCCTTCCCTTCCCTTCCCTTCCCTTCCCTTCCCTTCCCTTCCCGGAACCTTCCCTTCCCTTCCCGGAACCTTCCCTTCCCTTCCCTTCCCTTCCCTTCCCTTCCCTTCCCTTCCCTTCCCTTCCCTTCCCGGAACCTTCCCTTCCCTTCCCGGAACCTTCCCTTCCCTTCCCTTCCCTTCCCTTCCCTTCCCTTCCCTTCCCGGAACCTTCCCTGAACCTTCCCGGAACCTTCCCTTCCCGGAACCTTCTTTTCCCTTCCCTTCCCTTCCCTTCCCTTCCCTTCCCGGAACCTTCCCTTCCCTTCCCGGAACCTTCCCTTCCCGGAACCTTCCCTTCCCTTCCCTTCCCTTCCCTTCCCTTCCCTTCTCTTCCCTTCCCTTCCCTTCCCTTCCCTTCCCTGAACCTTCCCTTCCCGGAACCTTCCCTTCCCGGAACCTTCCCTTCCCTTCCCTGAACCTTCCCTGAACCTTCCCTGAACCTTCCCGGAACCTTCCCTTCCCTTCCCTTCCCTTCCCGGAACCTTCCCTTCCCTTCCCTTCCCTTCCCTTCCCTTCCCTTCTCGGAACCTTCCCTTCCCGGAACCTTCCCTTCCCTTCCCTTCCCTTCCCTTCCCTTCCCTTCCCTTCCCTTCCCTTCCCTTCCCTTCCCTTCCCTTCCCTTCCCTTCCCTTCCCTTCCCTTCCCTTCCCTTCCCTTCCCTTCCCTTCCCTTCCCTTCCCTTCCCTTCCCGGAACCTTCCCTTCCCGGAACCTTCCCTTCCCGGAACCTTCCCTTCCCTTCCCTTCCCTTCCCGGAACCTTCCCTTCCCTTCCCGGAACCTTCCCTTCCCTTCCCGGAACCTTCCCGGAACCTTCCCGAAACCTTCCCTTCCCTTCCCGGAACCATCCCTTCCCGGAACCTTCCCTTCCCTTCCCTTCCCTTCCCTTCCCTTCCCTTCCCTTCCCTTCCCTTCCCTTCCCTTCCCTTCCCTTCCCTTCTCTTCCCTTCCCTTCCCGGAACCTTCCCTTCCCTTCCCGGAACCTTCCCTTCCCTTCCCTTCCCTTCCCTTCCCTTCCCTTCCCGGAACCTTCCCTGAACCTTCCCGGAACCTTCCCTTCCCGGAACCTTCTTTTCCCTTCCCTTCCCTTCCCTTCCCTTCCCTTCCCTTCCCTTCCCTTCCCTTCCCTTCCCTTCCCTTCCCTTCCCTTCCCTTCCCGGAACCTTCCCTTCCCTTCCCTTCCCTTCCCTTCCCGGAACCTTCCCTTCCCTTCCCTTCCCGGAACCTTCCCTTCCCGGAACCTTCCCTTCCCTTCCCTTCCCTTCCCTTCCCTTCCCTTCCCTTCCCTTTCCGGAAACTTCCCTTCCCTTCCCTTCCCTTCCCTTCCCTTCCCTTCCCTTCCCTTCCCGGAACCTTCCCTTCCCTTCCCGGAACCTTCCCTTCCCTTCCCGGAACCTTCCCTTCCCTTCCCTTCCCTTCCCTTCCCTTCCCTTCCCTTCCCTTCCCTTCCCTTCCCGGAACCTTCCCTTCCCTTCCCGGAACCTTCCCTTCCCTTCCCTTCCCTTCCCTTCCCTTCCCTTCCCTTCCCGGAACCTTCCCTGAACCTTCCCGGAACCTTCCCTTCCCGGAACCTTCTTTTCCCTTCCCTTCCCTTCCCTTCCCTTCCCTTCCCGGAACCTTCCCTTCCCTTCCCGGAACCTTCCCTTCCCGGAACCTTCCCTTCCCTTCCCTTCCCTTCCCTTCCCTTCCCTTCTCTTCCCTTCCCTTCCCTTCCCTTCCCTTCCCTGAACCTTCCCTTCCCGGAACCTTCCCTTCCCGGAACCTTCCCTTCCCTTCCCTGAACCTTCCCTGAACCTTCCCTGAACCTTCCCGGAACCTTCCCTTCCCTTCCCGGAACATTCCCGGAACCTTCCCTTCCCTTCCCTTCCCTTCCCTTCCCTTCCCTTCTCGGAACCTTCCCTTCCCGGAACCTTCCCTTCCCTTCCCTTCCCTTCCCTTCCCTTCCCTTCCCTTCCCTTCCCTTCCCTTCCCTTCCCGGAACCTTCCCTTCCCTTCCCTTCCCTTCCCTTCCCTTCCCTTCCCTTCCCTTCCCTTCCCTTCCCGGAACCTTCCCTTCCCGGAACCTTCCCTTCCCGGAACCTTCCCTTCCCTTCCCTTCCCTTCCCGGAACCTTCCCTTCCCTTCCCGGAACCTTCCCTTCCCTTCCCGGAACCTTCCCGGAACCTTCCCGAAACCTTCCCTTCCCTTCCCGGAACCATCCCTTCCCGGAACCTTCCCTTCCCTTCCCTTCCCTTCCCTTCCCTTCCCTTCCCTTCCCTTCCCTTCCCTTCCCTTCCCTTCCCTTCCCTTCCCTTCTCTTCCCTTCCCTTCCCGGAACCTTCCCTTCCCTTCCCGGAACCTTCCCTTCCCTTCCCTTCCCTTCCCTTCCCTTCCCTTCCCGGAACCTTCCCTGAACCTTCCCGGAACCTTCCCTTCCCGGAACCTTCTTTTCCCTTCCCTTCCCTTCCCTTCCCTTCCCTTCCCGGAACCTTCCCTTCCCTTCCCGGAACCTTCCCTTCCCGGAACCTTCCCTTCCCTTCCCTTCCCTTCCCTTCCCTTCCCTTCTCTTCCCTTCCCTTCCCTTCCCTTCCCTTCCCTGCACCTTCCCTTCCCGGAACCTTCCCTTCCCGGAACCTTCCCTTCCCTTCCCTGAACCTTCCCTGAACCTTCCCTGAACCTTCCCGGAACCTTCCCTTCCCTTCCCTTCCCTTCCCGGAACCTTCCATTCCCTTCCCTTCCCTTCCCTTCCCTTCCCTTCCCTTCTCGGAACCTTCCCTTCCCGGAACCTTCCCTTCCCTTCCCTTCCCTTCCCTTCCCTTCCCTTCCCTTCCCTTCCCTTCCCGGAACCTTCCCTTCCCTTCCCTTCCCTTCCCTTCCCTTCCCTTCCCGGAACCTTCCCTTCCCGGAACCTTCCCTTCCCGGAACCTTCCCTTCCCTTCCCTTCCCTTCCCGGAACCTTCCCTTCCCTTCCCGGAACCTTCCCTTCCCTTCCCGGAACCTTCCCGGAACCTTCCCGAAACCTTCCCTTCCCTTCCCGGAACCATCCCTTCCCGGAACCTTCCCTTCCCTTCCCTTCCCTTCCCTTCCCTTCCCTTCCCTTCCCTTCCCTTCCCTTCTCTTCCCTTCCCTTCCCTTCCCTTCCTTTCCCAGAACCTTCCCTTCCCTTCCCTTCCCTTCCCTTCCCGGAACCTTCCCTTCCCTTCCCTTCCCTTCCCTTCCCTTCCCTTCCCTTCCCTTCCCTTCCCTTCCCTTCCCTTCCCTTCCCTTCCCTTCCCTTCCCTTCCCTTCCCTTCCCTTCCCTTCCCTTCCCTTCCCTTCCCTTCCCTTCCCGGAACCTTCCCTTCCCTTCCCTTCCCTTCCCTTCCCTTCCCTTCCCTTCCCTTCCCTTCCCTTCCCTTCCCTTCCCTTCCCTTCCCTTCCCTTCCCTTCCCTTCCCTTCCCTTCCCTTCCCTTCCCTTCCCTTCCCTTCCCGGAACCTTCCCTTCCTGGAACCTTCCCTTCCCTTCCCTTCCCTTCCCTGAACCTTCCTTTCCCGGAACCTTCCCTTCCCGGAACCTTCCCTTCCCTTCCCTGAACCTTCCCTGAACCTTCCCTGAACCTTCCCGGAACCTTCCCTTCCCTTCCCTTCCCTTCCCGGAACCTTCCCTTCCCTTCCCTTCCCTTCCCTTCCCTTCCCTTCCCGGAACCTTCCCTTCCCGGAACCTTCCCTTCCCTTCCCTTCCCTTCCCTTCCCTTCCCTTCCCTTCCCTTCCCGGAACCTTCCCTTCCCTTCCCTTCCCTTCCCTTCCCTTCCCTTCCCTTCCCTTCCCTTCCCTTCCCTTCCCTTCCCTTCCCTTCCCTTCCCGGAACCTTCCCTTCCCGGAACCTTCCCTTCCCGGAACCTTCCCTTCCCTTCCCTTCCCTTCCCGGAACCTTCCCTTCCCTTCCCGGAACCTTCCCTTCCCTTCCCGGAACCTTCCCGGAACCTTCCCGGAACCTTCCCTTCCCTTCCCCGAACCATCCCTTCCCGGAACCTTCCCTTCCCTTCCCTTCCCTTCCCTTCCCTTCCCTTCCCTTCCCTTCCCTTCCCTTCCCTTCCCTTCCCTTCCCTTCCCTTCCCTTCCCTTCTCTTCCCTTCCCTTCCCTTCCCTTCCCTTCCCTTCCTTTCCCGGAACCTTCCCTTCCCTTCCCTTCCCTTCCCTTCCCTTCCCTTCCCTTCCCTTCCCTTCCCTTCCCTTCCCTTCCCTTCCCTTCCCTTCCCTTCCCTTCCCTTCCCTTCCCTTCCCTTCCCTTCCCTTCCCTTCCCTTCCCTTCCCTTCCCTTCCCTTCCCTTCCCTTCCCTTCCCTTCCCTTCCCTTCCCTTCCCTTCCCTTCCCTTCCCTTCCCTTCCCTTCCCTTCCCTTCCCTTCCCTTCCCTTCCCTTCCCTTCCCTTCCCTTCCCTTCCCTTCCCTTCCCTTCCCTTCCCTTCCCTTCCCTTCCCTTCCCTTCCCGGAACCTTCCCTTCCTGGAACCTTCCCTTCCCTTCCCTTCCCTTCCCGGAACCTTCCCTTCCCGGAACCTTCCCTTCCCGGAACCTTCCCTTCCCTTCCCTTCCCTTCCCTTCCCGGAACCTTCCCTTCCCTTCCCTTCCCTTCCCTTCCCTTCCCTTCCCTTCCCTTCCCTTCCCTTCCCTTCCCTTCCCTTCCCTTCCCTTCCCTTCCCTTCCCGGAACCTTCCCTTCCCTTCCCTTCCCTTCCCTTCCCTTCCCTTCCCTTCCCTTCCCTTCCCTTCCCTTCCCTTCCCTTCCCTTCCCTTCCCTTCCCTTCCCTTCCCTTCCCTTCCCTTCCCTTCTCTTCCCTTCCCTTCCCTTCCCTTCCCTTCCCTTCCCTTCCCTTCCCTTCCCGGAACCTTCCCTTCCCGGAACCTTCCCTTCCCTTCCCGGAACCTTCCCTTCCCTTCCCTTCCCTTCCCTTCCCTTCCCGGAACCTTCCCTTCCCTTCCCTTCCCTTCCCTTCCCTTCCCTTCCCTTCTCTTCCCTTCCCTTCCCTTCCCTTCCCTTCCCTTCCCTTCCCTTCCCTTCCCGGAACCTTCCCTTCCCGGAACCTTCCCTTCCCTTCCCGGAACCTTCCCTTCCCTTCCCTTCCCTTCCCTTCCCTTCCCGGAACCTTCCCTTCCCTTCCCTTCCCTTCCCTTCCCTTCCCTTCCCTTCCCTTCCCTTCCCTTCCCTTCCCTTCCCTTCCCTTCCCTTCCCTTCCCTTCCCTTCCCTTCCCTTCCCTTCCCGGAACCTTCCCTTCCCTTCCCTTCCCTTCCCGGAACCTTCCCTTCCCGGAACCTTCCCTTCCCTTCCCTTCCCTTCCCTTCCCTTCCCTTCCCTTCCCTTCCCTTCCCTTCCCTTCTCTTCCCTTCCCTTCCCTTCCCTTCCCTTCCCTTCCCTTCCCGGAACCTTCCCTTCCCTTCCCGGAACCTTCCCTTCCCTTCCCGGAACCTTCCCGGAACCTTCCCTTCCCTTCCCTTCCCGGAACCTTCCCTTCCCGGAACCTTCCCTTCCCTTCCCTTCCCTTCCCTTCCCTTCCCTTTCCGGAAACTTCCCTTCCCTTCCCGGAAACTTCCCTTCCCTTCCCGGAACCTTACCTTCCCTTCCCTTCCCTTCCCGGAACCTTCCCTTCCCTTCCCTTCCCGGAACCTTCCCTTCCCTTCCCGGAACCTTCCCTTCCCTTCCCTTCCCTTCCCTTCCCTTCCCTTCCCTTCCCTTCCCTTCCCTTCCCTTCCCTTCCCGGAACCTTCCCTGAACCTTCCCGGAACCTTCCCTTCCCGGAACCTTCCCTTCCCTTCCCTTCCCGGAACCTTCCCTTCCCTTCCCTTCCCTTCCCGGAACCTTCCCGGAACCTTCCCTTCCCGGAACATTCCCTTCCCGGAACCTTCCCTTCCCTTCCCTTCCCTTCCCTTCTCTTCCCTTCCCTTCCCTTCCCTTCCCTTCCATGAACCTTCCCTTCCCGGAACCTTCCCTTCCCGGAACCTTCCCTTCCCTTCCCTGAACCTTCCCTGAACCTTCCCTGAACCTTCCCGGAACCTTCCCTTCCCGGAACCTTCCCTTCCCGGAACCTTCCCTTCCCTTCCCTTCCCTTCCCGGAACCTTCCCTTCCCTTCCCTTCCCTTCCCTTCCCTTCCCTTCCCGGAACCTTCCCTTCCCTTCCCTTCCCTTCCCGGAACCTTCCCTTCCCTTCCCTTCCCTTCCCTTCCCTTCCCTTCCCTTCCCTTCCCTTCCCTTCCCTTCCCGGAACCTTCCCGGAACCTTCCCGGAACCTTCCCTTCCCGGAACCTTCCCTTCCCTTCCCTTCCCTTCCCGGAACCTTCCCTTCCCTTCCCGGAACCTTCCCTTCCCTTCCCGGAACCTTCCCGGAACCTTCCCGGAACCTTCCCTTCCCTTCCCGGAACCATCCCTTCCCGGAACCTTCCCTTCCCTTCCCTTCCCTTCCCTTCCCTTCCCTTCCCTTCCCTTCCCTTCCCTTCCCTTCCCTTCCCTTCCTTTACCGGAACCTTACCTTCCCTTCCCTTCCCTTCCCTTCCCTTCCCTTCCCTTCCCTTCCCTTCCCTTCCCTTCCCTTCCCTTCCCTTCCCTTCCCTTCCCTTCCCTTCCCTTCCCTTCCCTTCCCGGAACCTTCCCTTCCCTTCCCTTCCCGGAACCTTCCCTTCCCTTCCCGGAACCTTCCCTTCCCTTCCCTTCCCTTCCCGGAACCTTCCCTTCCCGGAACCTTCCCTTCCCGGAACCTTCCCTTCCCTTCCCTTCCCTTCCCTTCCCTTCCCTTCCCTTCCCTTCCCTTCCCTTCCCTTCCCGGAACCTTCCCTTCCCTTCCCGGAACCTTCCCTTCCCTTCCCGGAACCTTCCCGGAACCTTCCCTTCCCTTCCCTTCCCTTCCCTTCCCTTCCCTTCCCTTTCCGGAAACTTCCCTTCCCTTCCCGGAAACTTCCCTTCCCTTCCCGGAACCTTACCTTCCCTTCCCTTCCCTTCCCTTCCCTTCACTTCCCTTCCCGGAACCTTCCCTTCCCTTCCCGGAACCTTACCTTCCTTTCCCTTCCCTTCCCTTCCCTTCCCGGAACCTTCCCTGAACCTTCCCGGAACCTTCCCTTCCCTTCCCTTCCCTTCCCTTCCCTTCCCTTCCCTTCCCTTCCCTTCCCTTCCCGGAACCTTCCCTTCCCTTCCCTTCCCTTCCCTTCCCTTCCCTTCCCTTCCCGGAACCTTCCCTTCCCGGAATCTTCCCTTCCCGGAACCTTCCCTTCCCTTCCCTTCCCTTCCCTTCCCTTCCCTTCCCTTCCCTTCCCTTCCCTTCCCTTCTCTTCCCTTCCCTTCCCTTCCCTTCCCTTCCCTTCCCGGAACCTTCCCTTCCCTTCCCGGAACCTTCCCTTCCCTTCCCGGAACCTTCCCGGAACCTTCCCGGAACCTTCCCTTCCCGGAACCTTCCCTTCCCGGAACCTTCCCTTCCCTTCCCTTCCCTTCCCTTCCCTTCCCTTCCCTTCCCTTTCCGGAATCTTCCCTTCCCTTCCCGGAAACTTCCCTTCCCTTCCCGGAACCTTCCCTTCCCTTCCCTTCCCTTCCCGGAACCTTCCCTTCCCTTCCCTTCCCTTCCCTTCCCTTCCCTTCCCTTCCCTTCCCTTCCCTTCCCTTCCCTTCCCGGAACCTTCCCGGAACCTTCCCGGAACCTTCCCGGAACCTTCCCTTCCCTTCCCGGAACCTTCCCGGAACCTTCCCTTCCCGGAACCTTCCCTTCCCTTCCCTTCCCTTCCCGGAACCTTCCCTTCCCTTCCCGGAACCTTCCCTTCCCTTCCCGGAACCTTCCCGGAACCTTCCCGGAACCTTCCCTTCCCTTCCCGGAACCATCCCTTCCCGGAACCTTCCCTTCCCTTCCCTTCCCTTCCCTTCCCTTCCCTTCCCTTCCCTTCCCTTCCCTTCCCTTCCCTTCCCTTCCCTTCCCTTCCCTTCCCTTCCCTTCCCTTCCCTTCCCGGAACCTTCCCTTCCCTTCCCTTCCCTTCCCATCCCTTCCCTTCCCTTCCCTTCCCTTCCCTTCCCGGAACCTTCCCTTCCCTTCCCTTCCCGGAACCTTCCCTTCCCTTCCCGGAACCTTCCCTTCCCTTCCCTTCCCTTCCCGGAACCTTCCCTTCCCGGAACCTTCCCTTCCCGGAACCTTCCCTTCCCTTCCCTTCCCTTCCCTTCCCGGAACCTTCCCTTCCCTTCCCTTCCCTTCCCTTCCCTGAACCTTCCCTTCCCTTCCCTGAACCTTCCCTTCCCTTCCCTTCCCTTCCCTTCCCTTCCCTTCCCTTCCCTTCCCTTCCCTTCCCTTCCCTTCCCTTCCCTTCCCTTCCCTTCCCTTCCCTTCCCTTCCCTTCCCTTCCCTTCCCTTCCCTTCCCTTCCCTTCCCTTCCCTTCCCTTCCCTTCCCTTCCCTTCTCTTCCCTTCCCTTCCCTTCCCTTCCCTTCCCTTCCCTTCCCTTCCCTTCCCGGAACCTTCCCTTCCCGGAACCTTCCCTTCCCTTCCCGGAACCTTCCCTTCCCTTCCCTTCCCTTCCCTTCCCTTCCCGGAACCTTCCCTTCCCTTCCCTTCCCTTCCCTTCCCTTCCCTTCCCTTCTCTTCCCTTCCCTTCCCTTCCCTTCCCTTCCCTTCCCTTCCCTTCCCTTCCCGGAACCTTCCCTTCCCGGAACCTTCCCTTCCCTTCCCGGAACCTTCCCTTCCCTTCCCTTCCCTTCCCTTCCCTTCCCTTCCCGGAACCTTCCCTTCCCTTCCCTTCCCTTCCCTTCCCTTCCCTTCCCTTCCCTTCCCTTCCCTTCCCTTCCCTTCCCTTCCCTTCCCTTCCCTTCCCTTCCCTTCCCTTCCCTTCCCTTCCCTTCCCTTCCCTTCCCTTCCCTTCCCTTCCCTTCCCTTCCCTTCCCTTCCCTTCCCTTCCCTTCCCGGAACCTTCCCTTCCCTTCCCTTCCCTTCCCGGAACCTTCCCTTCCCGGAACCTTCCCTTCCCTTCCCTTCCCTTCCCTTCCCTTCCCTTCCCTTCCCTTCCCTTCCCTTCCCTTCCCTTCTCTTCCCTTCCCTTCCCTTCCCTTCCCTTCCCTTCCCTTCCCGGAACCTTCCCTTCCCTTCCCGGAACCTTCCCTTCCCTTCCCGGAACCTTCCCGGAACCTTCCCTTCCCTTCCCTTCCCGGAACCTTCCCTTCCCGGAACCTTCCCTTCCCTTCCCTTCCCTTCCCTTCCCTTCCCTTTCCGGAAACTTCCCTTCCCTTCCCGGAAACTTCCCTTCCCTTCCCGGAACCTTACCTTCCCTTCCCTTCCCTTCCCGGAACCTTCCCTTCCCTTCCCTTCCCGGAACCTTCCCTTCCCTTCCCGGAACCTTCCCTTCCCTTCCCTTCCCTTCCCTTCCCTTCCCTTCCCTTCCCTTCCCTTCCCTTCCCGGAACCTTCCCTGAACCTTCCCGGAACCTTCCCTTCCCGGAACCTTCCCTTCCCTTCCCTTCCCGGAACCTTCCCTTCCCTTCCCTTCCCTTCCCGGAACCTTCCCGGAACCTTCCCTTCCCGGAACATTCCCTTCCCGGAACCTTCCCTTCCCTTCCCTTCCCTTCCCTTCTCTTCCCTTCCCTTCCCTTCCCTTCCCTTCCATGAACCTTCCCTTCCCGGAACCTTCCCTTCGCGGAACCTTCCCTTCCCTTCCCTGAACCTTCCCTGAACCTTCCCTGAACCTTCCCGGAACCTTCCCTTCCCGGAACCTTCCCTTCCCGGAACCTTCCCTTCCCTTCCCTTCCCTTCCCGGAACCTTCCCTTCCCTTCCCTTCCCTTCCCTTCCCTTCCCTTCCCGGAACCTTCCCTTCCCTTCCCTTCCCTTCCCGGAACCTTCCCTTCCCTTCCCTTCCCTTCCCTTCCCTTCCCTTCCCTTCCCTTCCCTTCCCGGAACCTTCCCGGAACCTTCCCGGAACCTTCCCGGAACCTTCCCTTCCCGGAACCTTCCCTTCCCTTCCCTTCCCTTCCCGGAACCTTCCCTTCCCTTCCCGGAACCTTCCCTTCCCTTCCCGGAACCTTCCCGGAACCTTCCCGGAACCTTCCCTTCCCTTCCCGGAACCATCCCTTCCCGGAACCTTCCCTTCCCTTCCCTTCCCTTCCCTTCCCTTCCCTTCCCTTCCCTTCCCTTCCCTTCCTTTACCGGAACCTTACCTTCCCTTCCCTTCCCTTCCCTTCCCTTCCCTTCCCTTCCCTTCCCTTCCCTTCCCTTCCCTTCCCTTCCCTTCCCTTCCCTTCCCGGAACCTTCCCTTCCCTTCCCTTCCCGGAACCTTCCCTTCCCTTCCCGGAACCTTCCCTTCCCTTCCCTTCCCTTCCCGGAACCTTCCCTTCCCGGAACCTTCCCTTCCCGGAACCTTCCCTTCCCTTCCCTTCCCTTCCCTTCCCTTCCCTTCCCTTCCCTTCCCTTCCCTTCCCGGAACCTTCCCTTCCCTTCCCGGAACCTTCCCTTCCCTTCCCGGAACCTTCCCGGAACCTTCCCTTCCCTTCCCTTCCCTTCCCTTCCCTTCCCTTCCCTTCCCTTTCCGGAAACTTCCCTTCCCTTCCCGGAAACTTCCCTTCCCTTCCCGGAACCTTACCTTCCCTTCCCTTCCCTTCCCTTCCCTTCACTTCCCTTCCCGGAACCTTCCCTTCCCTTCCCGGAACCTTACCTTCCTTTCCCTTCCCTTCCCTTCCCTTCCCGGAACCTTCCCTGAACCTTCCCGGAACCTTCCCTTCCCTTCCCTTCCCTTCCCTTCCCTTCCCTTCCCTTCCCTTCCCTTCCCGGAACCTTCCCTTCCCTTCCCTTCCCTTCCCTTCCCTTCCCTTCCCTTCCCTTCCCTTCCCGGAACCTTCCCTTCCCGGAATCTTCCCTTCCCGGAACCTTCCCTTCCCTTCCCTTCCCTTCCCTTCCCTTCCCTTCCCTTCCCTTCCCTTCCCTTCCCTTCCCTTCTCTTCCCTTCCCTTCCCTTCCCTTCCCTTCCCTTCCCGGAACCTTCCCTTCCCTTCCCGGAACCTTCCCTTCCCTTCCCGGAACCTTCCCGGAACCTTCCCGGAACCTTCCCTTCCCGGAACCTTCCCTTCCCGGAACCTTCCCTTCCCTTCCCTTCCCTTCCCTTCCCTTCCCTTCCCTTCCCTTTCCGGAATCTTCCCTTCCCTTCCCGGAAACTTCCCTTCCCTTCCCGGAACCTTCCCTTCCCTTCCCTTCCCTTCCCGGAACCTTCCCTTCCCTTCCCTTCCCTTCCCTTCCCTTCCCTTCCCTTCCCTTCCCTTCCCTTCCCTTCCCTTCCCTTCCCGGAACCTTCCCGGAACCTTCCCGGAACCTTCCCGGAACCTTCCCTTCCCTTCCCGGAACCTTCCCGGAACCTTCCCTTCCCGGAACCTTCCCTTCCCTTCCCTTCCCTTCCCGGAACCTTCCCTTCCCTTCCCGGAACCTTCCCTTCCCTTCCCGGAACCTTCCCGGAACCTTCCCGGAACCTTCCCTTCCCTTCCCGGAACCATCCCTTCCCGGAACCTTCCCTTCCCTTCCCTTCCCTTCCCTTCCCTTCCCTTCCCTTCCCTTCCCTTCCCTTCCCTTCCTTTCCCGGAACATTCCCTTCCCTTCCCTTCCCTTCCCTTCCCTTCCCTTCCCTTCCCTTCCCTTCCCTTCCCTTCCCTTCCCTTCCCTTCCCTTCCCTTCCCTTCCCTTCCCTTCCCTTCCCTTCCCTTCCCTTCCCTTCCCTTCCCTTCCCTTCCCTTCCCTTCCCTTCCCTTCCCTTCCCTTCCCTTCCCTTCCCGGAACCTTCCCTTCCCTTCCCTTCCCGGAACCTTCCCTTCCCTTCCCGGAACCTTCCCTTCCCTTCCCTTCCCTTCCCGGAACCTTCCCTTCCCGGAACCTTCCCTTCCCGGAACCTTCCCTTCCCTTCCCTTCCCTTCCCTTCCCTTCCCTTCCCTTCCCGGAACCTTCCCTTCCCTTCCCGGAACCTTCCCTTCCCTTCCCGGAACCTTCCCGGAACCTTCCCTTCCCTTCCCTTCCCTTCCCTTCCCTTTCCGGAAACTTCCCTTCCCTTCCCGGAAACTTCCCTTCCCTTCCCGGAACCTTACCTTCCCTTCCCTTCCCTTCCCTTCCCTTCCCTTCACTTCCCTTCCCGGAACCTTCCCTTCCCTTCCCGGAACCTTACCTTCCTTTCCCTTCCCTTCCCTTCCCTTCCCGGAACCTTCCCTGAACCTTCCCGGAACCTTCCCTTCCCTTCCCTTCCCTTCCCTTCCCTTCCCTTCCCTTCCCTTCCCTTCCCTTCCCTTCCCTTCCCTTCCCTTCCCTTCCCTTCCCTTCCCTTCCCTTCCCTTCCCTTCCCTTCCCTTCCCTTCCCTTCCCTTCCCTTCCCTTCCCTTCCCTTCCCGGAACCTTCCCTTCCCTTCCCGGAACCTTCCCTTCCCGGAACCTTCCCTTCCCTTCCCTTCCCTTCCCGGAACCTTCCCTTCCCGGAACCTTCCCTTCTCGGAACCTTCCCTTCCCTTCCCTTCCCTTCCCTTCCCTTCCCTTCCCTTCCCTTCCCTTCCCGGAACCTTCCCTTCCCTTCCCTTCTCTTCCCTTCCCTTCCCTTCCCTTCCCTTCCCTTCCCGGAACCTTCCCTTCCCTTCCCGGAACCTTCCCTTCCCTTCCCGGAACCTTCCCGGAACCTTCCCTTCCCTTCCCTTCCCGGAACCTTCCCTTCCCGGAACCTTCCCTTCCCTTCCCTTCCCTTCCCTTCCCTTCCCTTCCCTTCCCTTCCCTTCCCTTTCCGGAATCTTCCCTTCCCTTCCCGGAAACTTCCCTTCCCTTCCCGGAACCTTACCTTCCCTTCCCTTCCCTTCCCGGAACCTTCCCTTCCCTTCCCGGAACCTTCCCTTCCCTTCCCTTCCCTTCCCTTCCCTTCCCGGAACCTTCCCTGAACCTTCCCGGAACCTTCCCTTCCTGGAACCTTCCCTTCCCTTCCCTTCCCGGAACCTTCCCTTCCCTTCCCTTCCCTTCCCGGAACCTTCCAGGAACCTTCCCTTCCCGGAACCTTCCCTTCCCGGAACCTTCCCTTCCCTTCCCTTCCCTTCCCTTCCCTTCCCTTCCCTTCTCTTCCCTTCCCTTCCCTTCCCTTCCCTTCCATGAACCTTTCCTTCCCGGAACCTTCCCTTCCCGGAACCTTCCCTTCCCTTCCCTGAACCTTCCCTGAACCTTCCCTGAACCTTCCCGGAACCTTCCCTTCCCTTCCCTTCCCTTCCCGGAACCTTCCCTTCCCTTCCCTTCCCTTCCCTTCCCGGAACCTTCCCTTCCCGGAACCTTCCCTTCCCTTCCCTTCCCTTCCCTTCCCTTCCCGGAACCTTCCCTTCCCTTCCCGGAACCTTCCCTTCCCTTCCCTTCCCTTCCCTTCCCTTCCCTTCCCTTCCCTTCCCTTCCCTTCCCTTCCCTTCCCTTCCCTTCCCTTCCCTTCCCTTCCCTTCCCTTCCCTTCCCTTCCCTTCCCTTCCCTTCCCTTCCCTTCCCTTCCCGGAACCTTCCCTTCCCGGAACCTTCCCTTCCCTTCCCTTCCCTTCCCGGAACCTTCCCTTCCCTTCCCGGAACCTTCCCTTCCCTTCCCGGAACCTTCCCTTCCCTTCCCTTCCCTTCCCTTCCCTTCCCTTCCCGGAACCTTCCCTTCCCTTCCCGGAACCTTCCCTTCCCTTCCCTTCCCTTCCCTTCCCTTCCCTTCCCTTCCCTTCCCTTCCCTTCCCTTCCCTTCCCTTCCCTTCCCTTCCCTTCCCTTCCCTTCCCTTCCCTTCCCTTCCCTTCCCTTCCCTTCCCTTCCCTTCCCTTCCCTTCCCTTCCCTTCCCTTCCCTTCCCTTCCCTTCCCTTCCGTTCCCTTCCCTTCCCTTCCCTTCCCTTCCCTTCCCTTCCCTTACCGGAACCTTCCCTTCCCTTCCCTTCCCGGAACCTTCCCTTCCCTTCCCGGAACCTTCCCTTCCCTTCCCTTCCCTTCCCGGAACCTTCCCTTCCCGGAACCTTCCCTTCCCGGAACCTTCCCTTCCCTTCCCTTCCCTTCCCTTCCCTTCCCTTCCCTTCCCTTCCCTTCCCGGAACCTTCCCTTCCCTTCCCGGAACCTTCCCTTCCCTTCACGGAACCTTCCCGGAACCTTCCCTTCCCTTCCCTTCCCTTCCCTTCCCTTCCCTTCCCTTTCCGGAAACTTCCCTTCCCTTCCCGGAAACTTCCCTTCCCTTCCCGGAACCTTACCTTCCCTTCCCTTCCCTTCCCTTCCCTTCCCTTCCCTTCACTTCCCTTCCCGGAACCTTCCCTTCCCTTCCCGGAACCTTACCTTCCTTTCCCTTCCCTTCCCTTCCCTTCCCGGAACCTTCCCTGAACCTTCCCGGAACCTTCCCTTCCCTTCCCTTCCCTTCCCTTCCCTTCCCTTCCCTTCCCTTCCCTTCCCTTCCCTTCCCTTCCCTTCCCTTCCCTTCCCTTCCCTTCCCTTCCCTTCCCTTCCCTTCCCTTCCCTTCCCTTCCCGGAACCTTCCCTTCCCTTCCCTTCCCTTCCCTTCCCTTCCCTTCCCGGAACCTTCCCTTCCCGGAACCTTCCCTTCCCGGAACCTTCCCTTCCCTTCCCTTCCCTTCCCTTCCCTTCCCTTCCCTTCCCTTCCCTTCCCTTCCCTTCTCTTCCCTTCCCTTCCCTTCCCTTCCCTTCCCTTCCCTTCCCGGAACCTTCCCTTCCCTTCCCGGAACCTTCCCTTCCCTTCCCGGAACCTTCCCGGAACCTTCCCTTCCCTTCCCGGAACCTTCCCTTCCCGGAACCTTCCCTTCCCTTCCCTTCCCTTCCCTTCCCTTCCCTTCCCTTCCCTTCCCTTTCCGGAATCTTCCCTTCCCTTCCCGGAAACTTCCCTTCCCTTCCCGGAACCTTACCTTCCCTTCCCTTCCCTTCCCGGAACCTTCCCTTCCCTTCCCGGAACCTTCCCTTCCCTTCCCTTCCCTTCCCTTCCCTTCCCTTCCCTTCCCTTCCCGGAACCTTCCCTGAACCTTCCCGGAACCTTCCCTTCCTGGAACCTTCCCTTCCCTTCCCTTCCCGGAACCTTCCCTTCCCTTCCCTTCCCTTCCCGGAACCTTCCCGGAACCTTCCCTTCCCGGAACCTTCCCTTCCCGGAACCTTCCCTTCCCTTCCCTTCCCTTCCCTTCCCTTCCCTTCCCGGAACCTTCCCTTCCCGGAACCTTCCCTTCCCTTCCCGGAACCTTCCCTTCCCGGAACCTTCCCTTCCCTTCCCGGAACCTTCCCTTCCCTTCCCTTCCCTTCCCTTCCCTTCCCTTCCCGGAACCTTCCCTTCCCTTCCCTTCCCTTCCCTTCCCTTCCCTTCCCTTCCCTTCCCTTCCCTTCCCTTCCCTTCCCTTCCCTTCCCTTCCCTTCCCTTCCCTTCCCTTCCCTTCCCTTCCCGGAACCTTCCCTTCCCTTCCCTTCCCTTCCCGGAACCTTCCCTTCCCTTCCCTTCCCTTCCCTTCCCTTCCCTTCCCTTCCCGGAACCTTCCCTTCCCTTCCCGGAACCTTCCCGGAACCTTCCCGGAACCTTCCCTTCCCTTCCCGGAACCATCCCTTCCCTTCCCTTCCCTTCCCTTCCCTTCCCTTCCCTTCCCTTCCCTTCCCTTCCCTTCCCTTCCCTTCCCTTCCCTTCCCGGAACCTTCCCTTCCCTTCCCTTCCCTTCCCGGAACCTTCCCTTCCCGGAACCTTCCCTTCCCGGAACCTTCCCTTCCCGGAACCTTCCCTTCCCGGAACCTTCCCTTCCCTTCCCTTCCCTTCCCTTCCCTTCCCTTCCCTTCCCTTCCCTTCCCTTCCCGGAACCTTCCCTTCCCTTCCCGGAACCTTCCCTTCCCTTCCCGGAACCTTCCCTTCTCTTCCCTTCCCTTCCCTTCCCTTCCCTTCCCTTCCCTTCCCGGAACCTTCCCTTCCCTTCCCGGAACCTTCCCTTCCCTTCCCGGAACCTTCCCGGAACCTTCCCTTCCCTTCCCTTCCCGGAACCTTCCCTTCCCGGAACCTTCCCTTCCCTTCCCTTCCCTGCCCTTCCCTTCCCTTCCCTTCCCTTTCCGGAATCTTCCCTTCCCTTCCCGGAAACTTCCCTTCCCTTCCCGGAACCTTACCTTCCCTTCCCTTCCCTTCCCGGAACCTTCCCTTCCCTTCCCGGAACCTTCCCTTCCCTTCCCTTCCCTTCCCTTCCCTTCCCTTCCCTTCCCGGAACCTTCCCTGAACCTTCCCGGAACCTTCCCTTCCTGGAACCTTCCCTTCCCTTCCCTTCCCGGAACCTTCCCTTCCCTTCCCTTCCCTTCCCGGAACCTTCCCGGAACCTTCCCTTCCCGGAACCTTCCCTTCCCGGAACCTTCCCTTCCCTTCCCTTCCCTTCCCTTCCCTTCCCTTCCCTTCCCTTCCCTTCCCTTCCCTTCCCTTCTCTTCCCTTCCCTTCCCTTCCCTTCCCTTCCATGAACCTTCCCTTCCCGGAACCTTCCCTTCCCGGAACCTTCCCTTCCCTTCCCTGAACCTTCCCTGAACCTTCCCTGAACCTTCCCGGAACCTTCCCTTCCCTTCCCTTCCCTTCCCGGAACCTTCCCTTCCCTTCCCTTCCCTTCCCTTCCCTTCCCTTCCCTTCCCTTCCCTTCCCTTCCCTTCCCGGAACCTTCCCTTCCCTTCCCGGAACCTTCCCTTCCCTTCCCTTCCGGGAACCTTCCCTTCCCTTCCCTTCCCTTCCCTTCCCTTCCCTTCCCTTCCCTTCCCTTCCCTTCCCTTCCCTTCCCTTCCCTTCCCTTCCATTCCCTTCCCTTCCCTTCCCTTCCCTTCCCTTCCCTTCCCTTCCCGGAACCTTCCCTTCCCGGAACCTTCCCTTCCCTTCCCTTCCCTTCCCGGAACCTTCCCTTCCCTTCCCGGAACCTTCCCTTCCCTTCCCGGAACCTTCCCTTCCCTTCCCGGAACCTTCCCTTCCCTTCCCGGAACCATCCCTTCCCTTCCCTTCCCTTCCCTTCCCTTCCCTTCCCTTCCCTTCCCTTCCCTTCCCTTCCCTTCCCTTCCCTTCCCGGAACCTTCCCTTCCCTTCCCTTCCCTTCCCGGAACCTTCCCTTCCCGGAACCTTCCCTTCCCGGAACCTTCCCTTCCCGGAACCTTCCCTTCCCGGAACCTTCCCTTCCCTTCCCTTCCCTTCCCTTCCCTTCCCTTCCCTTCCCTTCCCTTCCCTTCCCTTCCCTTCCCTTCCCTTCCCGGAACCTTCCCTTCCCTTCCCGGAACCTTCCCTTCCCTTCCCGGAACCTTCCCTTCCCTTCCCGGAACCTTCCCGGAACCTTCCCTTCCCTTCCCTTCCCTTCCCTTCCCTTCCCTTCCCTTCCCTTTCCGGAAACTTCCCTTCCCTTCCCGGAAACTTCCCTTCCCTTCCCGGAACCTTACCTTCCCTTCCCTTCCCTTCCCTTCCCTTCCCTTCCCTTCCCTTCCCGGAACCTTCCCTTCCCTTCCCGGAACCTTACCTTCCCTTCCCTTCCCTTCCCTTCCCTTCCCTTCCCGGAACCTTCCCTGAACCTTCCCGGAACCTTCCCTTCCCTTCCCTTCCCTTCCCTTCCCTTCCCTTCCCTTCCCTTCCCGGAACCTTCCCTTCCCTTCCCTTCCTTTCCCATCCCTTTCCTTCCCTTCCCTTCCCTTCCCTTCCCTTTCCGGAACCTTCCCTTCCCGGAACCTTCCCTTCCCGGAACCTTCCCTTCCCTTCCCTTCCTTTCCCGGAACCTTCCCTTCCCTTCCCTTCCCTTCCCTTCCCTTCCCTTCCCTTCCCTTCCCGGAACCTTCCCTTCCCTTCCCGGAACCTTCCCGGAACCTTCCCGGAACCTTCCCTTCCCTTCCCGGAACCTTCCCTTCCCGGAACCATCCCTTCCCTTCCCTTCCCTTCCCTTCCCTTCCCTTCCCTTCCCGGAACGTTCCCTTCCCTTCCCTTCCCTTCCCTTCCCTTCCCTTCCCTTCCCTTCCCTTCCCTTCCCTTCCCTTCCCTTCCCTTCCCTTCCCTTCCCTTCCCTTCCCTTCCCTTCCCTTCCCTTCCCTTCCCTTCCCTTCCCTTCCCTTCCCTTCCCTTCCCTTCTCTTCCCTTCCCGGAACCTTCCCTTCCCTTCCCGGAACCTTCCCTTCCCGGAACCTTCCCTTCCCGGAACCTTCCCTGAACCTTCCCTGAACCTTCCCTGAACCTTCCCTGAACCTTCCCGGAACCTTCCCTTCCCTTCCCTTCCCTTCCCTTCCCTTCCCAGAACCTTCCCTTCCCGGAACCTTCCCTTCCCTTCCCTTCCCTTCCCTTCCCTTCCCTTCCCTTCCCTTCCCTTCCCTTCCCTTCCCTTCCCTTCCCTTCCCTTCCCTTCCCTTCCCGGAACCTTCCCTTCCCTTCCCTTCCCTTCCCGGAACCTTCCCGGAACCTTCCCTTCCCTTCCCTTCCCTTCCCTTCCCTTCCCTTCCCTTCCCGGAACCTTCCCTTCCCCTCCCTTCCCTTCCTTTCCCTTCCCTTCCCTTCCCTTCCCTTCCCTTCCCTTCCCTTCCCTTCCCTTCCCTTCCCTTCCCTTCCCTTCCCTTCCCTTCCCTTCCCTTCCCTTCCCTTCCCTTCCCTTCCCTTCCCTTCCCGGAACCTTCCCTTCCCGGAACCTTCCCTTCCCGGAACCTTCCCCGGAACCTTCCCTTCCCCTCCCTTCCCTTCCTTTCCCTTCCCTTCCCTTCCCTTCCCTTCCCTTCCCGGAACCTTCCCGGAACCTTCCCGGAACCTTCCCTTCCCTTCCCTTCCCTTCCCTTCCCTTCCCTTGCCTTCCCGGAACCTTCCCTTCCCTTCCCTTCCCTTCCCTTCCCTTCCCTTCCCTTCCCTTCCCGGAACATTCCCGGAACCTTCCCGGAACCTTCCCGGAACCTTCCCGGAACCTTCCCTTCCCTTCCCTTCCCTTCCCTTCCCTTCCCTTCCCTTCCCTTCCCTTCCCTTCCCGGAACCTTCCCTTCCCTTCCCGGAACCTTCCCTTCCCTTCCCTTCCCTTCCCGGAACCTTCCCTTCCCTTCCCTTCCCTTCCCGGAACCTTCCCTTCCCTTCCCTTCCCGGAACCTTCCCGGAACCTTCCCTTCCCTTCCCGGAACCTTCCCTTCCCTTCCCGGAACCTTCCCGGAACCTTCCCTTCCCTTCCCTTCCCTTCCCTTCCCTTCCCTTCCCTTCCTTTCCCTTCCCTTCTCGGAACCTTCCCTTCCCTTCCC